>NC_067451.1:5675000-6000000 GCF_025434085.1 Hippocampus zosterae | reverse complement strand
GCGGTGGGAATCGCCCAAAATCACACCGAATCATGTTTTTCAAATCACAACTGACACTAATGACAAAAACAAAGTGGATTCATTGGCCTTTTAATTCATCTGTTTTTTGTTTTTTTCTGCAGGGAAATTCAGAGGAGTTTTGCTCATCTTCATTCTGGTCTGAAGCAGCAATAGCAACTCTTATTCTCAATAGGTAAGAAAAATTGTGTGTGTGTGTGTGTGTGTGTGTGTGTGTGTGTGTGTGTGTGTGTGTGTGTGTGTGTGTGTGTGTGTGTGTGTGTGTGTGTGTGTGTGAAAAAATCCTCTATATCTGGTTGGTTCGCCATTACCATACCACAGCATCTTCGCTCTGTCATTCTCCACCACCTTCGGAGGTGTTTCCCATTTTGACCTTGGGGTTTCCAGTCCACACTCCGCTCAGATGTTTCGGTAGACTATGCCAGCCACCTGGTTATGCCGTTCCATGTAGGCTTTCCCTGCCAGCATCTTACACCCTGCAGTTATGTGTTGGATCATCTCAGGTGCCTCTTTGCACAACCTACACCTTGGGTCTTGTCTGGTATGGTATATCTGGGCCTCAATGGCTTTGGTGCTCAGGTTCTGCTCCTGAGCAGCCAGGATGAGTGCCTCTGTGCTGTCCTTCAGGCCAGCCCTCTCTAGCCACTGATAGGACCTCTTGAGATCGGCCACTTCAGTTATGGTCCGGTGGTACATCCCGTGTAGGAGTTTGTCCTCCCGTGATGGTCCCTCTTCCAGCGCCTCATCTTCTGTTCCCCATTGTCTGAAACATTCTCTGAGTACGTCATCCGTTGGAGCCTTCTCCTTGATGTATTCATGGAGCTTGGATGTTTCATCCTGGACAATGGCTCTCACACTCACTAGTCCCTGGCCTCCTTCCTTTCAGCTTGCATACAGTCTCAGGGTGCTGGATTTGGGATGGAACCCTCCATGCATGGTTAGGAGCTTTCGGGTCTTTAACGTCCGTGGTGTGAATCTCTTCCTTTGGCCACCTTATTATTCCTGCAGGGTATCTGATCACTGTCGGGGCATAGCTGTTTATTGCCCGGGTCTTATTCTTGCCATTGAGCTGGCTTCTTAGGACTTGCCTCACTCGCTGGAGGTATTTGGCCGTAGCCGCTTTCCTTGTTGCCAGTTTGAGGTTGCCATTGGCTTCTGGTATACCGAGGTACTTGTAGCTGTCCTCAATGTCTGCTATTGTTCCTTCAGGGAGTGAGAGCCCTTCAGTGCGGACTACCTTTCCTCTCTTAGTCACCATCCGACTACATTTCTCAAGCCCGAATGACATCCCGATGTCACTGCTATAGATCCTGGTTGTGTGGATCAGGGAGTCTATGTCCCTTTCGCTCTGAGCATACAGCTTTATGTCATCCATGTAGAGGAGGTGACTGATTGTAGGTCCATTTCTGAGGCGGTATCCATAGCCTGTCTTGGTGATTACTTGGCTTAGGGGGTTCAGTCCAGAACAGCAATGGGGAGAGTGCATCACTTTGGTATATGCCACATTTGATGGACATTTGGGTAAGTGGCTTGCCATTGGCTTCAAGTGTGGTTTTCCACATCCTCATCGAGTTCGCAACGAAGGCTCTTGGGGTCCTGTTCACCTTATACAACTCCAAGCATTCAGTGATCCATTTATGTGGGATCGAGTCATAGGCTTTCTTGTAATCAATCCAGGCTGTGCACAGGTTGGTACGTCGGGACCTGCAGTCTTGTGCGACTGTTCTGTCAACCAGGAGCTGATATTTGGCTCCTCTGTTATCTCTACCAATGCCCTTCTGTGCTTCGCTCATGTATTGATCCATGTGTCCACTTATCTTAGCCGCAATGATGCCTGACATGAGCTTCCATGTTGAGGAGAGACAGGTTATTTGCCGATAGTTGGATGGGACTGCACTTTTTGAGGGGTCCTTCATGATCAGGATCGTTCGCCCTTCGGTTAGCAATCCTGGGTGAGTCCCATCCCTCAGCAGCTGGTTCATTTGTGCTGTTAGGCGCTCATGGAGTGCTGTGAGTTTCTTTAGCCAGTAGGTGTGGACCATGTCCGGGCCTGGTGCTGTCCAGTTCTTCATATCTGAGACTCTTTCCTATATGTCTGCCACCGTTATGGTAACTGGTTTCTGTTCAGGGAGGTTGCTGTGCTCTTCTCTCAGAGTCACCAGCCATTGAGCACTGCTGTTATGTGCAACCTCCTTCTCCCATATGCCTTTCAGTTTTCAGTCTTGGTGGGTCAGCTCTGTTGTTAGGACCCTGCCACTGAGCGTACACTTTCGCAGGTTGTGTTGCGAACAGCCTGTTTATTCGTCTGGCCTCATTCTCTTTCGTGTACCGCGATAGGCGGCTGGACAAGGCTTGGAGCCTTTGTTTGGCAGTTTCGAGTGCTTCAGGTATGGTCATCTGGATGTACCTCTCGGGTATCGGCCTTTTCATCACACCTCTCTGGGCCTCCGTCAATTGACTCACATCTTTCTGAGCTGCCTTGATCTTAGCCTCCAACTGTCTTTTCCATGGTGGGTAACATATCACGTGGCTTCCATGGTTGCTCTTATAGCCAAGCATCTCAAGGATCACTGATGCTGAAGCGTATGTCAGCTCATTGGTTTCCGTGATCGTTACGGTAGGGATCGCCCTCAGTGCTGCATTCACACTTTTCATGAGACTTTCAGGTTTCATTCTCGCCATGATCTTAGCTTTCAGGTCAGTTGCTGCCTCGCTAAGCATTTCATTCATTGGTGCTAGCCTCCCAATATCATCATCTGCATTCAATGGGGCTTGCCTCCCAATCTCTGGTATGACCTCCTACTCTGATCTGGCAGCCTGGGGCCCTTCACCATGGAACCTGCGTTGTACCTCATCAATCTCAAGTTGTGACAGCAGTTGCCGTTTGTGGATGTTGGAACACTGAGTTACTCGTTGTTTCTTGGTCAACCGTGACTGTGGGTTTCAAAGTAACCATATAGACTACATTCTCTGCATGTAACCCCTCTGACTAGGGTTGCTTGAGTAGTAGCATTCCAACAGAGCCATGTTATCGCATCTCGTCCATCTCCGCTTTGTTCCAGTAGCCCAGTAGAGAGAGAGAGAGAGAGAGAGAGAGAGTGAGAGAGAGAGAGAGAGAGAGAGAGATTCAAATGACATTTTGTCTTTTTTTTATAGACAGTTGAGTATATTTATTTTGTATATTTATAATGAATGAATGAATGAATGAATGAATGAATGAATGAATATATTGTTTTCTGGCTCTTGAACTGATCATAGAACACCTGGACAGTACAACAGATTTGGATACAGTGCATAACTGATGCTGCATCGACCTCTGGTGGAAATAAGCGTTTACTGCATTTGTAGTTTCAAACAACTCAATGCCAACTATTTATTTCGTATTATTCTGTTGTGGAATTTATTCTTGATTTAAGTGGGGTGTTTTTCGTCCTTATTTGTTTTCGATTTAATTGTATTTGGGGAATTTATTCTAATATTTGTATTGTAGTATATTATTATATTTTATTCATTTTTTACCAAACTGTTTTCTTCTACTTTGTTTAATGTAATATTCATCCAAATGTCTGCCTGTTTATTTTATTTTATTTTATTTATTTTTATTTAGATTACCAATCTAAATTTTCAACACGCTGACTGTGCTTTTCCTGTGTCCCATCTATTAGAATTAACACACTCGTTGCCAGCGTGTATTCCTGGTTCAGCCGCGCCGCAGGGGCGTGCTGGTTTTACCGGTGGGTCAGCAAGGTACACCCACGGTATCGGGACAGCATGTCGGCATCTGCATGACCCCAGCCTCATTTTACGGTAAGCCGGCCCACTTCCTTAGACACACAGCATCCACTCAGTCAAACAATTACAATTACAATTACAATGATTTTCTTTTTGAAGCATTCAAGAAGACAAAATAAAATTAACATTGTTAACCAGAAAATGAGAAACACTTCCCAGTACACTGTGCAGTATACAGTAGAACTCCCATCTTACAAACTTGGAAAAGCATTCATATGTTTATGCTACGATCTTCCTTGCTTCAGAAAAAAAAATCTGCTTGATATGAACTTAAACATGTTTAAATGTTACAATTGTTACATGAAAAAAATATTATTTTACATTTCAGAAGGCATAAAAAAGATCCATGTTTTTCCCTTTTTCAGTTTCTAAAAAAATATATATATATGCATATAATTACAAAGTAAATAAAATACATGTATAAGTATATATCAATAAAAAAATTAAGTACCAAATGAAACAATTAAAAAGAATAATATACGATGACATTAAAAATGCTAAAAACATTCAAATGTATGAAGTCAAATATTATCATTTGATATACCTCATTGCTCCCCTTTGAGTATCATTTTGTTTTAAGTTTATTATTTTTTAATGCATCGGCCAACATTGAAATGATCATGTTTCGTTGTCTGACTTCATAAGATGAAATTTGAATAAATTATAATTTGCATATAAGTTTGAACATAATTTTGACACTTGAACATGACGGTTGTGTAATTTACAGCCCTTGCAATGGAATCCGCTTTATTGTACAATACCCAATCTATCTGGTGATCTACTTCCACTCCACCAATATACCTCATTTGCATAAATTAATCACGTAAATCAGCAGAGCGCAGCGTCAAGGCTCGGAAGCAGCTTGTTATTGGACCAATGTGCAATGGAACTAAGAAAAACTGATCCGAATGGAAAATGGGGTGAGCAGTGAGGTGACGATTGAATCATGACGAAGCTGGTCACATGACAGGAAATGCTTGCAGCTCGCGCTGCAAGTCATGAAATCTACCCCCACCCCACACGATCCTTCGCTTAGCATGCGCGCTTAAATCAGGACAGCCACCAGATGGCGCCCGTTGTTAATGAAGCCCTCTGAACGAAAAGACACCCTTTTTAACATCTCGTATCTTGCTCTGAAACGTACATGAAATGCAATCGCCAATAACATCATTGCAAAAGTCTCTTCACTTGACTGGTAGTGAGATAGCACATAGATATTTCAAAAGGTAAACTTCACTTTCTGAAATTAAATATAAAAATGCTATTTTCAGAATGAAATAATTGAAAATTATGATTCATGAATGTTTCATTAAAAAAATCTAAATAAATTAAAAATGAAAGAATTAAAAGTATGATTTTCAACACCTTAATTTAAAATTAAACAAAACACACCATTTATCACAGTTTAGAACATTTAATCTGCCATGCGGGCGGGCCGGTAGTCCAGTGGTTAGCACGTCGGCTTAACAGTGCAGAGGTACCGGGTTCGATTCCTGCTCCGGCCTCCCTGTGTGGAGTTTGCATGTTCTCCCCTGCGTGGGTTTTCTCCGGGTACTCCGGTTTCCTCCCACATTCCAAAAACATGCGTGGCAGGCTGATTGGACGCTCTAAATTGTCCCTAGGTGTGAGTGTGAGTGCGAATGGTTGTTTGTTTCTGTGTGCCCTGCGATTAGCCGGCAACCGATTCAGGGTTCAACCGATTCAAGACAGCTGGGATAGGCTCCATCACCCCCCGCGACCCTAGTGAGGGTCAAGCGGCTCGGAAGATGAATGAATGAATGATAATCTGCCATGCGGGTTTTTTAAATGTGGGAGGAAACTCCACACAGGCCAGAGCTGGAATTGCACCCTACACATCTGCACTGTGAGGCTGACATGCTAACCAGTCGATTCCTGCACTTCCCTTTTAATTAATACCATTAATTTGAAAAAAAAAAAGTTGAATCATGCAGTTTGAACAATGACTTTCTACTTTAGTTTTTTTTTTTTTCAATCAGTCCTATTAAATTTGTCAATTTAAATAACACTAAAGTCACCATTTAAACATTAGCATCATGTACATGTCACTCATATTCGATCCACAACTTCAGATAGGCTTACCTGCACGTCAGCACTCAAACACAAAATAATTGAAAGAGCTCTCAGTAGAATATAGTCATGCTAAGTCGTTTTTTAAAATAATGCTGTAGAGCTAAATCCCAAACTATCCACTAGATGGCAGTAAAGCAGTAGAAAATCAACCAGCTTTACCATTGCCACCGAAATTAACTTTTCATTGACACTCTGATAAAATACACTCATACATCTTTTGGGATGCGGAGTTGATGCATCGGCAATGTTTTCCACATCACACGCACACACATCCTTGCCATCTGTTTGTGCTGTGGCCCATGTCTGCTACACCGGGAACAGTTGGGAGCAGGCGCGTGGAAGCACAAATGTCTCATGGCTCTGCACTTGTCTTTTCTTAGCCCCTCGCGTCCCCCTCTGTCTTCCTTTCCCGCTGTGCTTTTGTGATCCGCCCTCCCCTTCTCTCTTCAACGAGGCAGCTACTCCAAAAAAAAAAAAAATCCCAAGATGAAGCATGTATGTTCATCAAGCTGGTCCAGGTTAGCGGAGGCAGCAACAGTGGGGCAAATGTGCAAATGGCACATTTAGAATGATGGACTTTTCCGCACTTTTCTTTTCTATTTTCGACATATCTGCACAGACCTTCGTCAGGAGCTTTAAGTCATTTGAACATTTACGCCTTCCATTTTCGCCGCCTCCAAAAGTGCTTTCTTGAGGCGGCGTGATAAGAAATGGCAGCCATCAGCAGGAGGCTTCAAGCCCGGTTTAATAATAATAATCATCATAAGAAAAAGCGTGACTGTGCGCGTTGGTAAGAAAATACGATACGTGCCTATCGCTCTGGGAAGAAAGAGTACAGTAGCCTCCAAAACGTTCTGAACTGCAACCGAACCTCTTGGTGGAATTGTGGCGCTTTTTTTTCCCCCCCGCGGAACAAAGGCCTCCACTGTTGGCTTTCCCTTATGCGCATGGGCACAATTTTTCTCTCGCATTGCTTGTCAGCCATGATAATATAATCAGGCGTAAAGCCCGACAAGGCTGGCCGGCCCGATAGATCAGCGCGGTCGACAGCGGCGCTCTACACCGGTCATAAACCCTCACCTTCCCTGTCTGACCCCGCATCAATTTGCCTCCTCCCGCGATGAATGCAAATAACAATGCATTTTTCGTGACATGTTTACGGTTATCTCTGTATCTCCCGCCGCCGTCGCTCCGCCGGCTGCCCCTAAATGTTCGAATGGCGCTCAGCTAATGGCAGCCAGCGCTCGCCATTTTTTTTTTGCGCCTTAAATGGTGCCGGCGAGCGTGCCGCGCGCGCCTCCTCCTCGCCCTCCGTCCCAGTCACTTGTGTATGCATTGAACTGATAAGTACCGCGCTTCATTTTCCCCATGGCGAGGCACAGTAAAAAAAAAATGGGGAGTAATAATTGCTTTGGGAGGGGGGGTGGAGGGGGTATTTGTGAGCGCATGTGTGCGTGCGCGTGTGTGAGACGAGGACAGCTAAATATGCTTGATTGCCTCCAAAGCTTCATTGCTATGTCATGAAATATGGCTGCTGCCGACTGGGGGTTGGGGGCCGCATCGGTGCAATCCATTCATCCCCACGCATGTTTGCGCTTCGCAATGCAGGTATTTGTTTTTTGAGCCAACCCCGAGCTATTGGCGGGAAAACTCCTCGACGCTATTTGCATACCCCCCCACCCCCACCCCTGGCGCGCTTTCTGAAAGCTCCCCCAAAGCACGCTATATATTCCTTTCTGTAGTCTTGGTGGTCAATAGAGGTGCAATGATGAATCGATTAATCGATCAACAACTAAATTAATCATTGATTAATGACCGTTTTTGACCAAAAATTGTCCAAATGCTCAAAGTGTCATCTTCTCAACTGTAAATATCCAATTTCCGTAGTCCGTGAAAGCGCACTGACTATCTTGTGTTGTGTTCAACCAAAATAAAACATCTTACTTTGGAAAACCACCATCAGCATTGTAGTCAAATTTGTGGACATATTATGAAAGTCATCAAAATAATCACATATGTTAAATTGCATGTTAAATTGCTCCATGTACAGCACTTTGTATGCAGCGATGGCTGTTTGAAAGTGTTCTATAAATACTGTTGACTTGACTTGACATAGTAGAAGCCCAAACCTTCAAACTCCGACCATGCTAACTCTGACCTAACAGTGCAGCTATTTGATATGCTAACCACCTTCATGCAGAGTTATTCCACAACTTGTCAGCTAGGCATGGTGAAGATCCACCACTTCGACCTGTGCAGAAACCCAAAAGCTAAACCAGCTGCACTTTTAGCCTCAGCTTCTGTGAAGCAGCATATCCTCGAATGTTTGGTGAAGTAGTTGACGTATTCCTTCTGGGCCATCTGTCTGCTGCATGTGCCACATGCACGGATCGGCGACAGGTGAAACGGCAGTCCATTCATTCGCTATTTTTATGGTCGTTCCTTTTTGTATTTTACATCTTGCCGCAACGTCCTCAAAACAGGTTGAGCTATGTGAGCTTTAAATGATGAGAAAAGACCAAAAAAAAAGACAAAAAAACAGTTAAAAAGATCGCACCACAACTTCTTTAACGTTTGCTTGCTGTTGGTGTGGAAGCATCGTCGCGTGGAACTTAATATTCCGCATGCTTGCGTTTCCTTTTTTCTATGCGGCTTTCCATCTGCAGATGACGTTCACACAGAAAATTGACTCGGAATTAACACTTTGGCCCGGGAATACTAAAATCTCCACATTCATAATTGTCTCATTTGACGCCGCTGTTTAAAAAAAAAAACCTCATTTCAGTGTGGATTAAAAACAAAAACGACATGTTTATACTCTATTCAATCAATGCTTTTGCTTCCGCAGCAAATGTGTCCATTTTTGCTGGGAGTTTCTGTTAATCACTTATTACAAGAAAATGGCCCGAGGAAAGGGGAAAAAAATGTAATCACCCAAAGGAAGTCAAGAAAAGTCGAACTGCAGGAATGAGACTTTTGCCATTATGTAGTTTGCCGCATCGCCTCAACGTGATCAAGTGCGTGGTGGGCGATTTTTGCGCAGGTAACTCCACGCGCTGATGAAACCATTCATCCCCAATCACGCTCTTCCCGTCTGTCCCTCTTGTTTACGCAGTTCTCTTTCCCGAGACGTCCGCCGCGACGTGAGGCCTGCGGCAGGTAAGGACGCCTTCACTTCAATTTCATGCCGCGCATCACCTCGCCTTTTTTTTAAGGGTTCTGTGTGAAGGGGCCAAGTGAAAAATGTCAAGTGATATCAAATCAATCGAGTCGAGTCTGGACTACAACTCGAGTGGGAGCGGAGGGGGTCGGCAGGAGCTGGGGCGGGGGTGGGGGGGGGGAGAGGCTCGACGACATCTGGCAAAGTGACTGAAAGGGGAGCGGGAGAGTAACTGGCACTGATGGGACCAGACTGGGACTGCGCGGGGCCCGGCGAGCCTGATTGATAGAGTGTGACGAGACTGTCATGGAGCAACGGCGCTGGCAAAATAGGCGGCGGGACGGTCTATGAGCGGCGAGATCGAGCGGGAGAAACGCATTGGAGAACACGTGACGAATGAGGCCGGCAAATATCATGAGGGGATTTTGCTGCTAGCTGCTTCTACCCGGGTGAGGCTTGGCACGAGGGCCCAGAGCCGATTTGTTCACCGTCCTGGGTCCGGCCACCCGTTTTCAGACCCTTTCAGACCCCTTTCAAGTACAGTCAATTTAAATGAGGAGCTGGGATTAAATGTGTGGCGTCTGAAAGACATCTAAATACGTCTTTGGGAGGGAATGAGGTAACCATGGCTGGATAATTACAGAAAAATAATCAATCGCAATCGTTTTGATTGAGCTCGAAATGAACCAAAAGATGATTCATTGATTTCAAAACATAGTTATTCAAGTACCAAATACTCAACTCATGCATATTCGTCACACTTTATTGTAGAACACTATTCTTTTTGTCAAGTACGGAATGACTTTGCGGGCAGCCTGGTGGTCCAGTGGTTAGTGTGTTGACCTCACAGTGCAGAGGTCATGGTTTCAATCCCAGCTCCGGCTTTCTTGTGTTGAATTTTTCATGTTCTCCTCGGGCCTGCGTGGGTTTATTCCGAGTATTCCGGTTTCCTCCGACATTCCAAAAACATGCATGGAAGGCTCCAACTCTCACTGGAGCGTTTCACAGCCGAGTGTGAAGCGGTTGGGATGAAAATCAACACCTCCAAATCTGAAACCATGGTCCTCAGTCGGAAAAGGGTGGAGTGCCCCCTCCGGGTCGGGGAGGAAATCTTGCCCCAAGTGGAGGAGTTCAAGTATCTTGGGGTCTTGTTCACGAGTGGGGGTAGGAGGGAGCGGGAGATCGACAGGCGGATCGGTGCAGCGTCTGCTGTGATGCGGACGTTGTATCGGTCTGTCGTGGTGAAGAAGCAGCTGAGCCAAAGGGCGAAGCTCTCAATTTACCGGTCGATCTACGTCCCAACCCTCATCTATGGTCACGAGCTCTGGGTCGTGACCGAAAGAACGAGATCCCGGATACAAGCGGCTGAAATGAGTTTTCTCCACAGGGTGTCCGGGCTCTCCCTTAGAGATAAGGTGATAAGCTCAGTCATCCGGGAGGGGCTCAGAGGCGAGCCGCTTCTCCTCCACATCGAGAGGAGCCAGATGAGGTGGCTTGGGCATCTGATTCGGATGCCTCCTGAGCACCTCCCCGGTGAGGTGTTCCGGTCATGTCCCACCGGGAGGAGACCCCAAGCAAAACCCAGGACACGCTGGAGAGACTATGTCACCCAGCTTGCCTGGGAACGACTCGGGATCCCCCGGGGAGAGCTGGAAGAAGTAGCTAGGGAGAGGGAAGTCTGGGCTTCCCTGCTAAAGCTGTTGCCCCCGCGACCCGGCCTCGGATAAGCGGTAGATGATGGATGGATGGATGCATGGAAGGCTGATTGAACACTCAAAATTGTCCCTAGGTTTGAGTGTGAGCGCAAAAAGTAAAATAAAAATAAAAATGTTTAACTTAGCCAGTGTATCTAAAACACGCTGAGAATCCCTGCATGATTGAATGCAACCATTTTTCTGCTCCTTGTTGGCCACAAATGCCGTAAATACTCAGAGCATCTGTTGGGCACACGGCAATAGAATTTGCGGACACATGGAATGTTTGGAAGGCCCAAACTGTTGGGGATTCAACAGTTCGTGATGTCAGACTCGAAAGCGGATGCCAAGTTTTTATAACAGTGGACGCGTCCTTGGCAGAGGCGAGCAGAGAGACCGACTGGGCAAAATTATTCTTTCGCGTGGCACAAAGAGCGGGAAGTGGGTCCGATGGCCACATGACTAAAAGGCAACTCAGCCAGGTGAAATGAGCAATTCTCATTCTGGGGCAGCTAGTGGACAATGATGCTGCGTGTGAAATGCCTGCTCACTTTGGCAAATCAATGCACTGCAGGCGAGGTAGTTTTCCATGTGTTTGTGTGCGTGTGCGTGTCTCTCACTCCATGGACACATTTAATATTTGCCATGGCTACCGCCAGTGAGCGCCCGCTGAAGCAAAATAGGCAAACACTTTGCATAAACTCAAAAGACGAGCAGTATCATTACCTACTCCCACCGGATATGAAACTGCTCAGCATATGAAGTGCACAATATGCACAACATTGGTATATTACCTATTTAAAAGCCTGCTGGTGCTAAAATGAAGCTCATGTTGACACGGGTTGGGGGACACTTCCTTTATAGTCTATTCATGAAGCACAATGGAAAGCTGACTGATTTCATAAAGGATTGTTCTACAACAAATAAAGCCACTAGCGTATTCCATTATTTCTGGACAATAACCCACTACTTTTAGTTTTTTTTCCCCAGACCGCAAACCCTTTAGCGTTTAATGTAATGTGGTTTATATAATATTAATGTATATTTAGTCATGGGCAGCCCGGTAGTGCAGTGGTTAGCACGTCGGCTTCATAGTGCAGAGGTACCGGGTTCGATTCCAGCTCCGACCTCCCTGTGTGGAGTTTGCATGTTCTCCCCGGGCCTGCGTGGGTTTTCTCCGGGTGCTCCGGTTTCCTCCTACATTCCAAAAACATGCGTGGCAGGCTGATTGAACACTCTAAATTGTCCCTAAGTGCGAGTGTGAGTGCGAATGGTTGTTCGTTTCTGTCTGCCCTGTGATTGGCTGGCAACCGATTCAGGGTGTCCCCCGCCTACTGCCCGGAGACAGCTGGGATAGGCTCCAGCACCCCCCGCGACCCTAGTGAGGATCAAGCGGTTCGGAAAATGAAAGGATGAATGAATATTTAGTCATATTTAGGGATTAAGGGTTAAGTTCAGCAACACATGGAAATGTTTTTGGAAACGTCATTGCTGTCAATTCCAATGTATGGTAAAATACGTATTTTTTAAGCTTGTACAGGTCAGACAAAAAAACCTCTCACTTTTGAAATGACTATTAAAAATATGTTTAGGGACACATAAAGCCATCTCTGATTACAATTTGCTGTTGAGCAAAAACCTCTCACCCCCTGAAAAGTTTAGTTTTTAATTTTTACTTTTTTGTATAATGAGCCCCTGATAGTATCTTTACTGATCAACATGAAATTGGGTGGACATGTCTATCACAGCACACCACAGAAATGTATTAAGGAGCCATGAGATTGCACAGGAAGTCAACCATGTTGCATTATAGCAGCCATTTTGAGTGAGTACCGGCGCTCATACTACAGAATTTGTCCAAACCCAACTATTAGTGAGCCAAGAAACATTTACTGAAGTTAATTTGAGGAAACTCTCAAGGCACAACGGCCAAAAATATTCTCCAAAAGCGAAAAAATGATGATTGCCTCAGTTTATTCACAACTTCACTTGGTTTGAAATCTGGGCCTGCTTCGTTGCACACAAATCTGTAAGTTGTACCGCCATCTAGTGGACAAGCCTTTCATTGTTTTGCAGGGTACAATACACCACTGTTATGGATAGATTAGTGGTCAGTATATCATGATAGGAACAGTTAATTGAAATTCTGCTGCTTTGACCACGTTAAGACCAGTTTGTTGGCGAATGGCGGTGAATCTGTGAAGGGAAAATATAGCACAAAATGTATAATAAACTCACCCAACCAAATAGCTCTTTGGATTTTTGAATTCAAGTTAAATGGAAGCGGTCTGAGCAGAAAGTGAACAGTGGGCTGTAGATGCTCGTCACACATCAAAGTGTGAATGATCAGGTTGCAAGCATTCCCGCTGTGAAATGTCAAAAGTGTCCATTTTCCCCGAGCCAGTACAAAGCACCGTGGCTGGCGCATTGCGCAGTAAACAACTGTAAAAGACAGCCAGTGAGGTGGCAACCACACTTTTTTTCTTTCTCCCTTTTGAGCATTACAGTCGAAGTAAGTGGCCAAAGAGTGCCTGGGTGTCAAGTCGAGAAAAAAAAAATGCAAAGGAAAAAAAAAGTCGATTGCATTTCGGCAGACACATAACAGCTGAAGTGCAGTGATCTTGTGCGTCTGGAACAAACACAGCCGACAAGATAGGCGGACAAAACGACTGCTGTTGCATCACCTAGTGGTCTGCTCGGACAATAAGAAATAGCCCTCACGAATAACGTGTCAAAAACATTCTCTGAGTGAGTATGCATGTAAAAAAAAAAAAAAACAACTGAAAAATTGAAGTCCGTTGGAATTCAATCACACAAACTAATTAAACAAGTATGTGACCTTTGATAAGGCGAAGAATCTGTGCACATTCTAATCCGACTCTTGCAATGAATGGAAAGAAGGCTAATTAATAATTAGATTTTCTTGAGAATCAAGATTTACTTTTTGGAAATCTTCATCATTGACTAACACGTGGTGGAATTAATAGTAATCAAGCAAAAATAATTCAAGATATACACATAGCAAAAACTTAAAAAATAAATAAAAGTAAAAGTGTAAGGTTTGGTTTGTTTTGTTTATTGAACATAAAACATATACAGTAATAATTTGACAGAAAAGAAGGTAAATAAAATAGTTAAAGGAAAGAAATCAGTCATCATTCAACACAGTTATTATGTTCAAGGGAGTAGGAAGATTAAATTCAATAAAAATATAAACAAATGATGTTTACATATAAAGCATAATAAACATCGCAGATGTACTACGTTTGGATGCAGCATTTTTTTGTGGAAAAGTGACTTATGAGGAAGCGTGTGTGTGTGTGTGTGTGTGTATGTGTGAGAATATATATATGGAGAGAGAGAGAGAAACTCTCACACTCACACACACACGCACACACACACACACACACACACACACACACACATCACACTGCAAAAATTATTTGGGGGCATTGGGGTCACACAGTTTGACGGGCCTGGAAATAGACCAGGCCATTCGGGAAAATCAAAACATTTTCTTGAAATTCCTGATGGCCAGCACACCTCTGTGTATAGTGCACACACAGACAAATGTATATTCAGACAGTGGACCTATTATGGAGCCTTGTTGCACTCCCATATTGTACACAATAACCTGAAAATTAAACAACCAGCAGAAGCCATCTGCGTGAGCTGGTCAAGAACATTTCTGTCTGGACTCAAAAGGGAAATGAGGACAAATAATTGTATGCAGTCTATTTAGGAGACTACGATCTTGACAGACGAGACTGCCGATTTGATTTAATTAGAAGAGAAGTGTCATCCCCAATTGGATTTTGAACTATAACGCTCGCATGCTAATGCCTTAGCCTGACTTTTAATAAACAAAAGGTAAAAGTGGGCTTAATAAAATGACGAGAAGCTATGAAATGTGATTCAGAGGGGCCTGGAACGACAGGCGAATCAGCTGTCTCGGAGCTGTGCTTTTTCATTCGGATGTTCTCATTTGTATCCGCACCTGTGTCATTCACAGCCTTACGTCTTAACCTAATTTCATGGTCTGCGGGTCGGGATGGATGACTCTGCCGCCGCTTGTACACTGAAGGGAGGGGGAGTGAGCGAGACAGCACCATGACTGTGTGAAGGTGTGCACAGAAATGATCACCAGTACCCAAAGAAAAAGCAAAAAGGATATGCCGCCGCAGCAGCTATCGAATTGTAATGCCTGCCGGATATTAACCTTTTAAGTTCTTTTCTGTTCTCAAATACGTCGAGCTCTTGCGAATGATGGATCAGAGGAACGATCAGAGGTGGAAGCCATTTCGCGCAAAGCAAGTGTTATTGTAATACGTGAGCTGAAAGGTGCATGAACCTATTTTAACACCTGGAGTAGACCTTTAAAAATCTCATTAAAAGCGACTCAAATGGATTTGGATAACACTCGTGTGAATGTGCTCAATTTGCTGCCAATTATACCGGAAAAGTGAAAAACCAATGACAACTCCAAAAAAAATAAAAATAAAACATACGTCATTTATAATGTTTTCTTGCATCCTGATTGTCTTTGGGTGCCTATCCAGAATCCCACCTGGTGGCACCCGTTGTGCGTTTTGATCCAAAGTTGTCTTTGAGCAGAGATTCCAAACAACTGTGCCGTGGCACATTGGTGTTCTGTGAGAGATCATCAGAGGTGCACCAGGAAAAATATCCATTTAACAATGCCTACATTCTGAGCCTTATGCTCCCAATATTCTGATCTTTTCACATTTGGTTAAACTGCAATCATCGGCAACTGGTCTTTTGCCCTCACTTACATTTGGATTTTGGCCTGTTTTACTGCCTCTCCTCCCCTGGTTTTGTCTTCAGTTCCAATGCTTTAATGTTTTAAGCAAGGAATGAACAGATTGTTCAGCAACGTGTTGGATAACAATATAACACAACTCATGCATCATATCCCCTGTGTAGGAAAAGGAATATTACTAATATTAATGCCGCACTGGTGAGCTCAGACAAGAGTTAAGACATTATGAATTCCATTTGAATACGAGGTCACAGTACGGTTGGCTTCAGCGACAAGGCAAAGGACTGCTTGGAGTTCAAGTTGGATTCATAACGCTTCAATGAACAGTATATTCATGTCGCAGTCTTATACTGCCACCAGGTGGCAATTGTAGACACAACAGAAAATTCAGCATTCAATTGATATTTTATGACATTTAGTTTAGTTTCTTTCTATTGACTGATGCCATTGCCGTGTACATTTGAAGTAACATTTTAAGGGGGTGCTTTTTTCCCCTCATTAAAATATACATTACATATTTTTTTATTGGATTTGTATTCATTCCAACAGGAAAAGAATGATATTATACATAACTGTTTTGAGTTGCAAGCATGGTCACGGAACACATTGAACTCATATGTGACTTTGGAACTAGTGTATCTTGTTCAGATCAAAGGGAAGTTGCTTCACTGCCCAGAAATATTAAATTATGTGTAAGATATTAAAGCTATTATGAATATGCTAATATTCCCTTTTTTTTTAAAATACAGACTCACCCCTACCCCACAATCTAATGACAGAGGAACCACTTATGCAGATATGTAATTACTGTTATATTAATGCTATATCGCGCTCTGTTGCCTGGTGACAGATGTCACCCAAAATAGATGCCTTCTATGTCAGGCTTCGATGACCGTGTACGCCATGTAACAGATTGAATTAGCCAATTGTGGAAAAAACGCATGGGCGCGTTCGCTTTGGCTAACGCCCTCGGATCATTAACACCACAAGCATAAGTGGTTAGCATGCAGTTCCCCCCCCCCCCCCAAAAAAAAATGTAAATACAGTGGAGTGACCAACCCTGGTCCGATTTTGATTGTTTGATTGAGTTATGACATGGAACAAAAATAAAGGTGAACCAGAGAGCATTGCTAACATTATCCTAGTTATTAATATGTTCATTTATTTAGTTATTTCCTTGGGACGGTGCCACATTAATCAACAATGTAAATGTGCTGGACTTAGCATAAATGGTAAGTTACCATAAATTAATCACCCATTGCCTTCTTTAAGATAATTGTTTTCAGTATTTGCAGTTTTTTTTTTGTACCAGGAAAAAAAAAATTCTGGCGTTTTGGTAACTTTAACGTTAGTGGTTTTTTTTGCTCTTGTTTTTGTGACACTTCAAACTATAAGTCAAGTCAAGTCAAGTCAACAGTATTTATAGAGCACTTTCAAACAGCCATCGCTGCATACAAAGTGCTGTACATGGAGCGATTTAACATACACAATAAACAGTAAGACAAATCGGGAATAAAGGCGGTAGAAAGCACCAAGCAGTAAAATCAAGAACAGATATCCAATTCATAAACATGCTACTAAATCATGACATGGCTCGAGCTCAATGTCAATGACCCAACTTGTCCCAGTTCCAACGTGGTGGCCATTTCTCTCCCTCATGATCATTGTGACAAGCCGGAATCCACCACCTAATCTCTTTTTAGGAACCATATGGTGGAGATAAAAGTGCTGTGTCAGCAGTGCACCCCATTTCAACTCAAGATCAGTGCGGATCTCAAATTCAAAGTGATCTACAGGCACCCGTTAGTCATTGAAGTGATTTTCAGCCGAGACACTCATCCATGTCGACTCACTGAAAAACCTTCTTGACAAATCTATTCGTCCGTGGCAGTCAACGGTTGAATTCTAGTTGATGTCCATGGCAGCGAGTAGATTAAGTATATTTTAGACTTTTTTTAATGTAAGGAGTTTAACCCTTTCGGGGACAGCGGTTACTACAGTGGACATCTTGACATGTTATCAGGCTACAGGGTGCAGGAAAGGGTTCAGCAGTACTTCATTGATGGACGTATCTCTACCATCAATATGACTGTAATAAACTTCTGCAACCTCAAATTATTTAAGTTCACCATCCCACATGTTTTCAGATGATGTTGACCATGAATTAGTTTGTTTCCTCTCGCAGTTCTGGTCAACCTGTTGGGACAACCATAAACCACAGAAACCACGGGCACTTTAATGTCAGCACTCCGTCTCGGTTGTTAACAAGCCGTGGCGAGTGCGGTGGAAGCGAATCAACTCTCCCAGCGAGTCCCGCAAGTGCACTGCAGTCACTGATCGCGCTAAAACACGGCGCGGTATTAATTACTGTTTGTAAACAATGCACTTTGTGGAGATTATCGCACGTGCTCAGCATCCGCCGCCGCGCTAATTCTCGCCTGTGATTAAGCAGTGAGGCAAAGACAGCTGCTCAAGATGAGTTCATTGGCATGTTTAATGAATTGCGCTCAAGAAAATGATTCAATCATTACTTTGATTAATTCTCCACGTGCTGGATAATGCTTCAAACGTCTGCTAGGTGTGTCAATAGCGGTGCAAACTGGCGAAATGAGGCTGACCCTTTTTAGATTTTGCAGGAAATAATGCGGCCATTTATTATTCTGACGGTATGGTTGGATCGCAATGCTAATGCTCGCTTTGGAGGAAAACACCACAAGGTGAGGTCAGCGGAATATTTTGATTAACACGCTGTCACCCTCAACTCCTTGAAGGAAAAACAGAACCAATTGAGTGCCGGTCAATTTTGAGCATTCTGTGTTTTCAAGCTTCACAGAATATATATAGACTATATACAGTATATAGACTCTGTTTTTACAAAAAACAGAGTCTAACAAATACAATATGAGACTCTCTTCTTCCATCAAAAAAAAGATGTTCCATGTAGTTTCTTTTTCCTCCCAAATCACCTGGCTTCCTGTATTTAATGCACAACAGTGACTTTGATGCTTTCATAAATTTTTCTGCTTTCATATTTGAACAGTCCTTTTGGTCGATAAAATACCCAAAACACCAAGGAAAATGTGTTTTAATGGCAAAATAATGTATTTAATAATCACCAGGGTAATAAGTTAACACTTGATAAATGTTACATACTTCCAAGCTATTCAGTTGTAGTAGTAGTATTTAGTAGTGTGTGTGTTTGTTTGGTTGTGAATGTGTAGGCACATGCATCAAGTCATCACTTCTAATTTTAAAGAATATTTTCTTTATGATGTCACACACTTTGTTGTAGATTTAACAGGATCAATCACAAGCTGCTTATAACAACCGAATTTCCTGGGATCCACCAAGTTAATCAGCTTCCTCATTCCATGATCTAAAAGAGAGCCTGCCATTTGTTGGCCATAGTTAGTTTTATAATTTATATTTTAACATTCCCGGCTTGATGATCAAATTCGAGCTGGTCAAGACTTTTGTCTGCCTATTCCCATTAAAAAAACAAACAAACAAACAAAAAAAAAGACAATTTCGGTCGTTGGCGCTCCAAGTTGGGCTTCACGTTGCTGATCTTTCATGTCCACGCTGCTCAAGCAGTTCAATTTCCCCTTTGCGCATCAACCGTGCTTGGTGGCTCGCATGTTGTGAGACTGTGCTTTTTCTTCGCCCCCTCAGACACGCTGACGAGTGGCAAACATCTAACGGGAGCAAGGCAAAATCATTTGTGAGAGATCTTGTCAAACAGATTAATCCCCCACCCTGAGCCTCGGGGTTCTGGACCGTTTTCCTGTCATGCTGCTTTGCCAGGCTCCCTCTTGATAATACCCCAAAGATAAAATTAATTGTGCAGGGAGATGTGGGATGGGGAGTATCCAAAAGGACCTTGAGCAACGCGTGGAATGCTCTCCCATTCTCACTCATTCTCTCTGCATGTGAAAACACTGAAACCTGAGAATGCGTCACGAGCGTGACACGTTGCAAGACCGTTGTCGTCCACTTTGTGCGCATATTTGCAAACCTTTCCAAGAGTTACAAAATGTGGAAGGATGGGAATAATAGTCGTTCCACCAAATGCCTTTTTTTCATCAGCTAAACAACTTGAGGAATTGCAGAAAGTGGAAGTGAAACAAGCTAGTAGCCCTTTGTTTGAGCTTTCACTCATCACTGTCACTAAAGCTCTTCTCACGTTGGTAACCACAATCAAGAGAGGCGGTATGAGCAGCGGCTCATTTGCATGAAAGGGGACCACCTCCTCAAAACACAATTTCTCCTCAAAATCATTTTTCTCTATCTCACAACACAGTCTCAGAGCAAGAGCCTTAAGACAAGGTAGAAGCTAATGACAGGACCATGGGAAGCTACAATCAGTCACCTCCTCTACATGGATGACATAAAACTGTATGCTAAGAACGAAAGGGACATAGACTCCCTGATCCACACAACTAGGATCTACAGCAGCGACATCGGGATGTCATTTGGGCTTGAGAAATGTAGTCGGATGCTGACTAAGAGAGGAAAGGTTGTCCGCACTGAAGGGGTCTCACTCCCTGAAGGAACAATAGCAGACATTGAGGACAGCTACAAGTACCTCAGTATACCACAAGCCAATGGCAACCTCGAACTGGCAACAAGGAAAGCGGCTACGGCCAAATACCTCCAGCGAGTGAGGCAAGTCCTAAGAAGCCAGCTCAATGGCAAGAATAAGACCCGGGCAATAAACAGCTATGCCCTGACAGTGATCAGATACCCTTCAGGAATAATAAGGTGGCCAAAGGAAGAGATTCAGACCACGGACGTTAAAGACCCGAAAGCTCCTAACCATGCATGGAGGGTTCCATCCCAAATCCAGCACCCTGAGACTGTACGCAAGCCGAAAGGAAGGAGGCCGGGGACTAGTGAGTGTGAGAGCCACTGTCCAGGATGAAACATCCAAGCTCCATGAATACATCAAGGAGAAGGCTCCAACGGATGACGTACTCAGAGAATGTCTCAGACAACAGAAGATGAGGCACTGGAAGAGGGACCATCATGGGAGGACAAGCCCCTACACGGGATGTACCACCGGACCATAACTGAAGTGGCTGATGTCAAGAAGTCCTATCAGTGGCTAGAGAGGGCTGGCCTAAAGAACAGCACAGATGCACTCATCCTGGCTGCTCAGGAGCAGGCCTTGAGCACCAGAGCCATCGAGGCCCAGATATACCACACCAGACAATACCCAAGGTGTAGGTTGTGCAAAGAGGCACCTGAGACGATCCAACACATAACTGCAGGGTGTAAGATGCTGGCAGGGAAAGCCTACATGGAACGCCATAACCAGGTGGCTGGCATAGTCTACCGAAACATCTGAGCGAGTGTGGACTGGAAACCCCAAGGTCAAAATGGTAAACACCTCCAAAGGTGGTGGAGAATGACAGAGCGAAGATCCTGTGGGACTTCCAGATCCAGACTGACAAGATGGTAATGGTGAACCAACCAGATATCGTGATCATAGATAAAGGGCAGAGGAAAGCCGTTGTAGTGGACCCAAGTGATGGAAACATCAGGAAGAAGGAACATGAGGAACTGGAGAAATACCAAGGGCTCAGAGAGGAGCTGGAGAGAGCCTGGATGGTAAAGGTGACAGTCGTGCCTGTGGTGGTCGGAGCACTCGGGGCAGTGACCCCCAAACTAGATGAGTGGCTGCAACAGATCCCGGGAACAACATCGGACATCTCAGTCCAGAAATGTGCAGTGCTGGGAACAGCAAGGATACTGCGCAGAACCCTCAAGCTTCCTGGCCTCTGGTAGAGGACCCGAGCTGAATGAGGGACGGACACCACCCAAGTGGTGAGACGAGGATTTTATATATATATATATATATATATATATATATATATATATATATATATATATATATATATATACACACATACAGATACACACACACACAGTATATATATTAAAAAAATCAATTTGAAAGCTCTCCACTGACATACGGTACATCACTCATTGTGAAATACCTGTGAGGGATCAAGGCGGTGGGATAATAGCTGGGGAAAGGATGCGCTTTGCTGCCCCGTGACAGGCATTTCCAATTAGACGAGGTAAATAAATAGTGGCTCATCCGATTGTGGGATTCATCAGTCTAACTTGCCTTAAATCAGATCACAGATTTGGAATCCTCAGTCATGGCGGTGGTGGGGGGAGGCACTATGATGTTCTGGCGCGACAATTATACTTGGGGAACACAATTTTTGTTGAGCTCAATCTGACAGCTTTTTTTGGGGGGGCTGCTGAATTCAAAACTGATGAACTTAGTTTTTCCCTATCATAAGTTTTTCAGCTCCAGGATCCCCATTTTCTTTAAAGGACCCGAGCTGAATGAGGGACCTTTGTCTCAGACCTTTGTCTCATAATCATATTTTGATCTTAAACCCAAATGTCTGCAGTGTACAAAAACAAAGGAATTGACCTTGCCATTCCAATACTTTTGGAGGTGGAGGGGACTGCTAATTTTTTGTTTTGTCTTACATACGATACAATAAATATATATGTATGAAAATAAAACACTAAGTCGAAAAAAATTGCAGGCTTTGAAAACAAAACAAACCAAAAAAATGGAGGGAGGCAGGAGGAGAGCAGGGTTAGACTGAACCAAATGCATTCACGACAAAATACTCGCGGGAGTACACTGGAAAAACTAACTCAAATACACAAACAAAATCCTGAAAACTACATGAAAACCAAAAGTAACAAACTAACAAAAATACTACAACCTATGACACCTATGACACGATGGTTCGACCAAGACTGACAGAACCCAGGGAACTAAATAAAAGCAAAGTGACGACACAAGAAGAAACACCTGCACAAGACACAAAGGATTGAGGGAGCTGATTGGTTAACACAAGGGACCCGGATAACAAGAACAGGTGGACACAGAAAAGGCACACGAGAGAACAAAAACCAAATTTAATCCAAACAAAAATAAAATCAAAACACCATGGAACTTAAAATGGTACGCCCATGTTTAAAAGGTGTAGGTCAAGAGTGACACCATGTATCTGTAAAAGGCGCATTGGATTATAACGTGCACTGTCGGCTTTTGGGAAGATTGAATTCTTTTAAGTGCGCCTTATAGTGCGGAAAATGCGGTATTGATAACAACTGTTTGCTTTAGTGTTGTCTTTTCCAACCCCTCTGCTTTACTGGGGTACCTTCATATTTAAATATGCCAGCTAGTTTGTTTTCGTTTCCTGAATCAAATCTGCAATCATATGAAAAGACAAAGGGTGGTGGGTGAGGGTGGTGGAGCATTAAAAAGTGTTGTGCGACATGACACCGTTGTTGTGTTTGTAAAAGCGTGAAAAAATAACATTTTTAATTCGAAGAAAACTTTATTACTCAGATTTTATGAATCATTTGGGAGCCCTCGAAATCTCAGCCCCCCAAAATCCAATTTTTCTACATGTGGGTGGGCGGTCAGGGGGTTTCACAGGCAAAGCCATCCAGCCTACATCAGGCACAGCTGGTTGCGAGGGAGCGCAGGTGTAACAAACAAGTCGCCTCTGGCCTTTAAAGCTCGCCCGTGTGCTAATGATCGGAACCCGCCTCGCCGAGTCTCGCCATCCCCAAAATCCAACCAAATGTGCTGCTTCTGTGTCACAATGCACTCGAAGCCAACCATCGCGCCGTTGCAATCAGCCAGACACAGCTGGCTACCTGCACCTCTGTAGATTAGTTCCTGTATTGCCTTTTTCAATTAACTCCAGCCAACATTATCAGAACGCATCGTGATTGTGAATAACTTCCAAAAGGGGGGCCGAATAGCCCCCCTTTTTTTTTTGTAAATAAAGTGACATACTCATTAATGTGATGAATGGCTGTGCAATTCCCTCAGAGCCTTCCTTCAAGCATTCCTCCCCACACCTTCCCCGTGGGGTAATTCCGGGGAAAGAAAAGGGCGAGCGCTTAAAACCTGCGCCTCAAAGTGCTGACGCAAGCAAGGCCACCAGCCAAACGGTCGCTTTTTTTCAACTGTTGACACTCCCAAGGACCCATCTTGCAGTTCACAGCAAATCATTAACTTCACCCCGGCCAGAGCCACTCGCCGTTGTAGAGAGATGATGGTGAGGGGAGGGGACACTCCAATAGGAGTGGGGGGGGGGGGGGGGGGTGAGAAAAAAAAGGTCATTGGCAGCCGTGAAGGCTAAATAAACTGTATTATTGTCTTGGGAATGCACGGGATGACCACTGACAGATCTGCCTGGAGAACACAAAGATTCCAGATAGTAAGGGAGGGAAGAGGTACAACGTCAAAACATGGGAGTTTCTGGTAGCGCACAATGATGCGACAATCGAATTGAATGCACGACGGTTTCCGTGGCAACCAAGCTCTTTGTGACTATTTATCTTAATGTGAAGAAGGCGTACGCAAGCTGCATCACGACCACCAGGTGGTGATTCTCAAGATAAATGACACCCAGAACGATGACAAGTTCTCAAACATCTATCCATCCTTCCATTTTCTTCTCGCAAGGGTGCTGGAGCCTATCCCAGCTGTCTTCGGGCAGTAGGTGGGGGACACCCTGAACCGGTTGCCAATCGCAGGGCACATACAAACGAACAACCATCTGCGCTCAAAATCACACTTGGGGACAATTTTGAGTGTTCCGTGCATGTTTTTGGAATGTGGTAGGAAACTGGAATACCCGGAAAAAAACCCACACAGGCACGGGGGAGAACATACAAATTCCAGAGAGGAAGGCCGGAGCCGGAATCGAACCTTGCACCTATACACTGTGATACTTCTCGAACAATTAAGTAAACTAAATAAATAAATAAAATAAAAAAAGACTAAAATGACTTAGTAAATGACTTCCACAAGAATGAAAATCAAGAGAGAACAATACTTTTTAAAACACCAAAAATAACCTACACTGGAGAACAATGAAATACTGTATAACAGTGCTCAACAACGTCTACAAGTTACAATACGATACATGCTGATTTATATAGCGCTTTCACAACAGCGGCAGCTGTAACAAAGCGCTTTACAAAACAGTTAACATAAAGTAAAATAATAAACACAACACAACACATAAGAAACAGAAAGTTGTGCATTCTTAACCACTTTTCCATCACACGCTTTGTTGTTTGAAGCAGTTTGAGATGAAAGAGGAGAGAATCAAAGTGTCCTTTAACTAGTGGATCAGAGACGTCATGCTCAAAATGTGCACACGTCGGCTACAAGCTAAGTTTCAAAGTCAACAAGAAGCTGTAGCATGCATTGACGAAAAAAAGAGATTGGTTCACTTCTCCTGTCCCATGGAAATCCATTTCAATTCCAAGCGGCGATTCACGGTTCCAAATACACATCGGCGCTCTTCGCCAACGCTCCTCTCTCCTCATCCTCAACTTCAGCGGCCATCCATCCAGCCGCACCAACGCCAACTGTCCAACAGCGCTGACATAGCCACTGAACAAATCGGGGTTGTGAAAAATGCTGCCCTTCACTGGCGCAAAAAACACAAGCGCCCCAGGTCTGTCCAGCACCGACAGTCAATGGCGCCGACATTCCTCCCAATCAAAATCTGTGATGAACTACTTTCAGATGAATCACAAACTACACGTAAAATGATGGGGAGGGAAAAAAAAATCACTGAACAATTCAAATCAAGCAGTTCACCTCACGGGCAACTTTAGTGTCGTTTTGACATTAGGTGACAGTAAAAGTCTCATGGTCCTTTGAAATCCCTGCACAGAAATGTGTCCCTTCTTTTGGAAGGCCTCTGTTTCCTCGACGGCTCGTGTTTTTACAATGAGGCTCAAGTTGAAGTGGCACTTGGGTTCATTTGATTTTGAGTCCCGTGCAGCGCCGAGAGGCAAGTGTGTGAGGTCCTTTAAAGTAACAGGAGGAAGAAGAAAAAACTAAATCCGCGTTCTTAGTCTGGTCTTCAGTTTAAGCCAGGATTGCTCTCAAGTTTCCATGCCCCATGACAGCATCATGTCTGCACATAAATACTCGAGAGCACCTCTGGGTTTGCCTCGGCAAACGAGGACACACCATATTCCCTATTTCTTACCTTTGCCAATTTGCTCCCGGGAGGCCTGCAGCCCTTGTCTTTATTTCGGGAGTTCCTCATTGATCAATCACTGTCAGGGTAGAGAAGGCTGCTCTGTAATTGCTCAGTGTTCTAATCATGAGTGACACCCCCACCCTTCCTCTGTCGCAGGTCTCAGCAGAGAGAATGTGCCTTGACTTTCACACTGAACACCTCAAGGTAGGCTTTTTTTTCCCCTTTATGCACACTATTTCCTGGGGTTATCTTTCAAAATGGTCTTTGAGTGAAGCTTAGTTAAGGCATTCGAGGGTAGAAGCCCGGAATTGAATGGCAGAGGACTTTGTGAGAATATATACTGTGTATATATATATATATATATATATATAAGATATAATATAAAAAACCTAAAAGCATTCAATTTTGTTAAAAGATGACGGTGTGCTTTATAATCCGATGCACCTTATATGTGGACCAGATTTCTTGGATGTAATATTTTAAATGTCCTGTAAAGTGGTTGTGAAAGCGCTATATAAATAAGGCTGCATTATATTATATTGTATTGTATTAACTTTAGCCTAGCTCCATCTGGTGGATGCATAATGCAACTCCATCCCTTTTTTGTAGCTTCTATTCTATGCTCCTCATTATGCGGTGAATCTTATATATGAAAACCATTTTAGGTTGGTCAGTCATTGGGGGTGCGCCTTATACTCCGAAGCGCCTTATAGTGCAGAACATCCAGTGTGTGTGTCTGTGTGTGTGCATGCGTGTGTGTGTGATATATATATTCATTCATTCATTCATCTTCCGAGCCATGATCCTCACTAGGGTCGCGGGGGGTGCTGGAGCCAATCCCAGCTGTCTTCGGGCAGTAGGCGGGGGACACATATATATATATATATATATATATATATATATATAATATATATATATATATATATGTATATATATATATATATATATATGTATATATATATATATATATATATATATATATATATATATATATATATATATATATATATAAAGACCTTATCAGGCTCGGGAGAGCCTTCCACCATCTAGTGGAAGAGCATTTAATTGTCATTCTATGTGGCGTAGAAAATCATTCATTATTTGTAGTAAATCATTTTCAGTGCGACTGATTATCTCTCATGGCGCAGTAGTTGGGAAGTAGCGGGTACATGGCTTGCAGTGGCATAACTATTTACTTTTTCTTTTCCTTTCATTTTTTTTTTTTGCTTGTTAGCTGGTGCCGTCAATCCAGACCACAATATCTGACATGTGATGATCTGCCTTGTCAAGGAAAAGGCACAATTGCAAAGCGTCTATTTTAAAGTCAACCCCCAGCGCCAATGTAAAACACCCTGATATGCAAATGAAGCACTGCACTTCATGCAAATTTCGAACACCGCCGATTTGCCAATGTCATTTATGTGCCGGCTCGAGAACAAGCGTCCGTAATGTTTTATTCGCCTCACAGTCCGAAGAAGAGAAGGTCGCGTCGACACGACATGATTGTTTTATTCAACGTTGACGGATCCGTGCTGATGCGGCACTTTTACAACGCTCTACCCTGGGAGAAAATGTTCGAGGGGCGGGGGGTTCTACATTTTCTGAGATCCGCTGGCTAAAGTGTGTTTCCTCAAGAGATTGCATTCGGCCTTGGCATTTACCGAGATTGCGATGTCATTGTCTGCGTAACTAGAAAGGATTATGTTCTGCGAGGGGGGCAAAGTTTTTAAATTTAAAATGTAATCAGTATAATCACCAGAAGCAATCAGTTCCTCTTCATTTCACCTGATCGAGCCACCCCAACCACCCCCCCCATGCCCTTACTCACCCCGTGTTTAAACGAGCCCGTTAAAAGAGGGAACGTCTTATCAGCACCGGATTAAGCCTTGACTTTGATTAACATCTGCACAAGTTTTTCCAAATATCAAAGTTGCCGATTATGTTCAAGGGTGGGGAGCAGCGGGATTTGCGTTCCGAAGACATCAAAAGTTCATGTTTTTTTGGCGAAGCAACCATTCATTCATTCATTCATTCATCGTCCGAGCCGCTTGATCCTCACTAGGGTCGCGGGGGGTGCTGGAGCCTATCCCAGCTGTCTCCGGGCAGTAGGCGGGGGACACCCTGAATCGGTTGCCAGCCAATCGCAGGGCACACAGAAACGAACAACCATTCACACTCACACTCACACCTAGGGACAATTTAGAGTGTTCAATCAGCCTACCATGCATGTTTTTGGAATGTGGGAGGAAACCGGAGCACCCGGAGAAAACCCACGCAGGCCCGGGGAGAACATGCAAACTCCACACAGGGAGGCCGGAGCTGGAATCGAACCCGGTACCTCTGCACTGTGAAGCCGACGGCGAAGCAACCAATGAGTCGATTTTTATTTATTTATTTATTTTGCCTGCCTGCCTAAACGGGTCGCAGTGGAAGTCAAGCTTTGACTCTTGGGGTACTCTGTGATCCTTTGTTCACTTTCCTCCCATCGCCACTGAAGGCGATGCGAGTTTTGAACGCCGCAATCTATTTGTGCACAACCTAGCATTGGTTCAGAAATGATTGGAAAATGCACTTGACGATTTGTCCTGCTTGTATTCGAGATAATTGTCCATTTCGGTAAGCAGCGCTGACGGTGCAGGCGATGCAATCGACTCTGAGGCTTAATGATTCAAATAATTGGTCATCATCGGGACGCATCAAAGTGCAGCATGCCTTCTTCTTGCCAATGAAGTCAGAGTGGCCGTCGCGTCTGCGCACTTTATGAATGTCAATTTCGAGCCATAATAAACTGCAGTTATGGAAAAGCCCCCCACCCCCCTCCACCGCCCGTAAAAAGGACTAGTGCTTTTTGTGTGCTTGGGTGTGTGTTTTTCGCAAAGCTAAAGGTCAAAGAGAGGCCATCTCGGCCAGTATTTAAACACCGAGTCCATCAGCGGCAGCATAGCTTAATCACACGCGTGCAATGACTGCGCCGTAAAGGGAATTAAATGTCTAAACGCTGCGGGGACCGGCGTCGGCTTGAATTGAAATCAATGAGATGCATGGCCGGATCCCGATGGTGTTTGGCCACTTGTTTAAAGCGAGCACTTTTGCTATTGATGCTGTCGTTCAATGGGCGAGCCCGCGGATCTTTTTTTTCGGCCCGACGCATTGATCGGCAAATGGCATGCTTACTTGGTGCTTTCGCGCCTAGCCTTGCTTTTGTTATACGGTCGCCGTTTGCCAGAAGCCGTTAAGCTACAGGGAGCCGAGACAAGTCGCGTCAAAGCTAAACGCTAACGCAGCTGCCTGGAATATGGCGTTCTATCTGAACACCGGATATTTTATGATCGCGCTGGAAGCGGTCTCTCATTCGAGAGACGCTCTTCCCCCAGTTACAAGCTACGGCTTCAATACCGTCGTGCGGATCTTGCTGCATTCTAACAGCCGCCCTTGAACCCCCCCTAGCCCCCCTTCCCCCTCGCTTATTTTCTGACTCTTTACTGCGAGAGCCTAAAGGACAACATTCACGCACGGTCGGCACGGAAACAGTCGCGGGAAAAAAGGAGCGCGGCGGACTAATCTGGCCAACGTTGGATTGAAGCAAAGACCTTTAGAAAACCGCCCAAGCCGCGACGGGCGACGCAAACTCCGAAAATGACAAGTGATTATCAAAGCGCCTCTGGCTTGAGACAGTGTAATCCCCCTGATGTTGGCGTCTATGGAAGTCCGAATTAGATCCCTCAAACAATGTCTGCTTGTCTACACTGGTTAAACCCCCAGCATTTTAGTCCCAAAATGAAGTTGACCCTGTCAGAAAGCTTAAGGACGTGCGAGCCGCGTGACAAAGCCCTTCAGTCGTCGTATTCCTCCATCTGCGTTCCATCTCCTCGGTGTAATGAGTTCCTACTCCAGCCAGACCACGGGGGCTAATAAGGCTTTTATCTGCTTTTGATATTAGATTTTAACACCTCATCAACAGTAAGCTCTCGTCCGCCCGCCCCATTTGCATTAGCTGAACAATGTCTCCCAAAGAAATCTTCTAAAATTCAAATTAAGGCTCTTGTTGAATAGCCAGAAGGATGGTGCTACCCATCACTCAACTCCGCACCTAATTTAAAGCTTTGCAAATCGCCGTGATCTTTGAAAAAAAAAAAAAAAGGATCATCGCAATCTTGCCTTTGGAAGCACATAAATGATAAATGCTACACCGCCGGCTACAAAAGTAAGTCTGAGTGACACAATCAGGATTTTGTTGTTTTCAAAAAGCTATAAATAGGAATGTCAGTGAGGCAATCATTGTGATCTTTCTCGGGTGAGGAGGGAGGGGCACATTTTTGTGGCAAGAGTTGGCATCAGACATAATGTTTTATCGTCATTAATATACCGTCGTTGCGATGGTGACAAGCGCCTATTTTAGAAATAAGAAAAAGGTAAATCCTGTTTCACGGTGCAAAGGTTTCAGGTTTCCTATCATCCCTCATGGCATCTCTTTGTCAGGTGCTATGAGGGGGGGGGGGGGAATGAAATATGAACTGGGAAATATAGCTGGGAGAAATAGAAAATAAATGACTTCGCTGTGGCAAGGAGGAGAAGGAAGACGGTGAGATTTATCAAGTGGAGATGGAAATGTCTGCCGAGTCGGTGTTGAAAAATTAAAGGTAGGATGGTGTCCGTTTGGACCGCGCGGCGTCGTGACGACGTGAAATCAGAGCTCGGATCGCCCTCTGCTTGGTTTTGAAACGTTACCAAAATCACCTGTAAATTCGTGGTACAAATGATTTGCTGTTGACAAATAGAAAAGCACACCTACAGCAATGGCGGAATGACGCATTCCTGACTTGGGCTCTGTTACAGTATTGGAGCGGACTGGCCCAAAATCTATAAACGTACAGATGAGTGAACATGTTGACGGATAAAGGTTAAACCATTAGGGATATGTTCTCCATCCATCTGACGCCAATTTTACAGATTCAGCTCAAGTGTGTGTTTGTGTGTGAGAGAGTGCTGTTTAAACAACAACCTGAAAAAAAAAAGAAAGTCAATTTTGATTGATCCTGGAGCCTTAGCACTTACCTCCGTGTTCAGAAGACCATATTAAGGTCAGTATTATCTTTGCTGATTTTATGGGTCAGCAACCTGGCTTTCGCTGGGCTAAATTAACGAGGGAGGAAGCGGGGGCTGCTGTTTAGCTCACCTTGATGATATTTTACGGCACGGGTTAAAGGTGGAAAGTCTCGCACCCGAGGTTGACCCTTGATATTTGGCAAAACGGGACCAGACGCTAAAACGGCGGCGGCATAAATCAGGAGGGCAATGAAAGTGGGCAGTGAAAATGTAATGAGGCTGTTAAAATAATGTTTTTTATGGGACAACTGGAAGCATTCTATTTGCATTGTTGAATGATGGGGAGTGTTTGAGAGTCCAAAATAACCAAATTACTGTTAATAGTCACTCCAATGATTAGTGCTAAGGGCATTTTTGCAACATGTACAATAGGCACAATAGTTTTGCTGCAGCAATGAACTCTGTCAAGAATAGCACAATACGAGCAGGTATATTAAAAAAAAAAATTAAGACGAGAAAGATAGACGAGGGTTGGCAAAGTCCTGTAAAAAAAAAATGTATATATATATATATATATATATAATATATATATATATATATTCATTCATTCATCTTCCTAACCGCTTGATCCTCACTAGGGTCGCGGGGGGGGTGCTGGAGCCTATCCCAGCTGTCTCCGGGCAGTAGGCGGGGGACACCCTGAATCGGTTGCCAGCCAATCGCAGGGCACACAGAGACGAACAACCATTCGCACTCACACTCACACCTAGGGACAATTTAGAGTGTTCAATCAGCCTGCCACGCATGTTTTTGGAATGTGGGAGGAGACCGGAGCACCCGGAGAAAACCCACGCAGGCCCGGGGAGAACATGCAAACTCCACACAGGGAGGCCGGAGCTGGAATCGAACCCGGTACCTCTGCACTGTGAAGCCGACGTGCTAACCACTGAACTACCGGGCCGCTATATATATATATACTGTACATATATATATATATATATAGAGAGAGAGAGAGAGAGAGAGAGATACCAATTAATATATCTATATGCAAAATTTAATTGGTACATCTATTTACTGGAAATCATATAATAGTGAGGTTCAGTACAGCAATCCGTACTTAAAAGGAAATCCAACCCCAGAATGTTCTTGCCAATTATATGTTCGATGCGGCCCCTCCAGTGTAAACAGTATCCTGATTGATGTCGCATTTGTGTTATATGAATTAAGCACCAAAATCCATCTTCGGAAAACAGGTGAGCCCTGATTGGACGTTACCTGATCCCCGAGCAACTGCAGTGTCATTTTCAGTCGACAGCAAGTGACAAAATGGCCGCCCCCCTGCGATGGATCACACCAGGTGCATTTTGCTGCTTAATTCATCCGAATGCCCTGTTTAGACGAGTGGGGGCACATACAGCATGTCATTTTAAGGAACATTTTGGGGATGATATCCCCTTTAAAGCTTAAATACCATTTAGACTGCATGAAAGGTTAATACTCTTCGCTCATTGTCAAGAATGAGCAATTTGTTTGTGTGCAGAGGATGGCAAGTGGGTCCACAGGTTAATTTGAAATCTTGCCATCTACTCCAAGTTCATTTAGTTCGCTACTACTGGTCACATATACTGCAGATGATCAAGAATGCATGATTTGTAATCGTAAGTCGTTTAGTCCTATTAAGATTGGCTAATTCACCTTGGCACACCCGATCGTTTTTTTACGGCACACTGTGTCACGGAACATTCGTTGGTAATAACCTCGGCCGAAAAAACAAAACCTGATCATAGCCTGTTCTGGTAAACCACAATGAAAGGCAAAAAAACGGTGACCTTGGATTCCAATAATTAGACTGTACCGTAAAGCACAGGAGTGCAACCGGCCTGGTACACAAGATCAGGAAATTGTAAGTAAGACTCAGGCCCTTTTGCCCTTGTTTGGTTTCCCATTAGTGCCTGTGACAGTTCAAGTTTGTCAATTGAGCCTCCCACAGTTCGTCTTATCGCCTCACCTCACCTGCTGGGATGTGACACCGTTCCAGGGTTCACTGAGGGATGTCTAACCCCGCCAGCAAAAGCCCCGGTGACCCTGTAAGCAAGAGTGACAACACAATAATACTCCCTGTGCCCTAATCTTTCATTGGTGGATTATCAGATTAGAGGTCCCGCTTGTTTATAGGCTTGGCGCCTATCGAAAAAGTTGATCTGTCAAGTTTATCGTACACTTGTCGCATTAAGGCGGGTTTGGGCCACACTGTTGGCTGCGGATGGCAGATAAGGCAGACGCGGAAAATGAGAAACAAAACGCTTTGCGTGCCTTTCATTTGATTTCTGTGACCTTTTATTTTTTTTTCGTAAGGAGATACCAGAAATCATCCGCCAGTCGGAGACTAAGGTTGGCGGTTTCTAAGAGCACCTAATCCCTCCTTTCTCAAGCCGCTCTCTTTCAAAGATGCCGACCCGTAAAGGTTTCCTATCAATCTCTCGTTTTGACAAAGCCGGAGTCCATTATTGAACCCTTTTGGACGGAGCTCACTAATTCAGGCTAACCGTTTCCCTTTTCCTTTGCGAGCAGCTGCGGCAACTACTTTGAAGGTCGCGGCCCCTTCGGAGTGTCCCCGTCAGAGGATATCTGGGAATAAATGTCGCCGAAACGATCGTTATCTTGATCAATCAAGTGTTATCGGGTGTGCAAGCTGGGCGTGTTTTGACATTAGCCACAGTGAGTTGGGAACTTCCAATTACTCCAAATGTATCCACCACAAGAGCAGAAATGATTGACTTTCCGCATTGGCTATTATTCAGTCATTTCTCCCGATTGTTCACTCCGTTACTCCATTTGACAATGTTAGCGTCCTCATGATATTCGATCCTTTTCCACAGTTAGAGTCTCGCTTTGTTTATGGCACGCATCACATCAGGCCGGCATCATTAGTCACCCGCTGAGAGTATTGCAGCTATGAAATGTTTCAGATTTTATTTTAGGTGTCGGATGACAATTTCCCGAATCTCATTCTCCCCCAAACACATTTGTCTTATTACATCGAGCATCAGAACAAATGTGCCGGAATTGCAAAAGTGACACGCGAGGCCGCGGTGGAAATTTAAGCAGCCGATCATATACTGGAGCATCCGCGTAATCATGCAGATGAAATCCTCAGAGTGGAAATTAAAACGCCGCTAAGGTCACGTCTCGCTGGCTGCGGCTCCGTGTAAGTCTTAACCGGTGTCCTTGAAGGATTGTTGTGTTTTACATCACTTCATTTGCATAAGGTCAAAGAAATGTTAGGGAGTGCATCGCGCTGTGAAATCGCTATTGTAAAGTAACCCCATGTTGAAGAACAGGGCAGTAATGAACACAGATGTCGGTCTGCTGCATATCCTAATTCAGATGGAGAGCAATGTCTGACATCTTTGTCAAAGAGTCCACCTGCATTAGCTATAGAGCAGATGTGTCAAAAATACGGCCCGCGGGCCGGAACAGGCCCCCAAGGAGGTTCGATCAGGCCCGTAGGGTAATTTAAAAGTGAAAAAAAATGCATAAAAGACACGGAATGAATATTTTTAGTGAGGTGCAATTCATGGAGTATCCGCTAGGGGACACACTGTTTTGATCAGAGTAGAAGAAAACATTGGTTTGATCAGAGAAGAAGACAACAGCAGCCTCAGACCCAACTCAGCAGACGCTATCATGGACATGTGAATACTTTATTCTTTACACATTTAATAGCACTGTCTTTAGTTTGTAAGGTATAGGCAGGGATTACATTTAGATTTTATATGCATGTGTAAATGTTTTAAAATTCATTTTTTTCTAAATCTCACTGCATCTTAAAATGCATTACTATATTTTTCAATTCCAATTACTTGTTAAAGTTTTGTGCCTGGTCACTATGGTAACGTTTAAACATGCCTTCAAAATAAGATACGTCACAAATACAAAGTGCATGAAAATTACGACTCACTATCGCCGCATATTATGCAGAGTGGGCTCGGTGAGTGGGAATTTCCCGTTGAGATAAAGCCATATTTTAAGTAGGACTCCTGATACTGTTTATTAAATATAGCCTTCTTTTTCTTGAAAGTCGTAGGCTCCTCTTCTGTCTTCTAGCTGGGCCTTTTCCCCTTCCCAAAGAAACTTTCCAAAGACGTTTGTTTTATTTCCTCATATTGCTCGTTCCCGGGTTTCATTTTAGCGGTAGCCTATCGCGTGACCGAGAAGCGCACCTTGATCTGCTTCAAGAGTGACATACCGTAGACCAGGGGTGCCCATTAGGTAGATCCTGATCTACCGGTAGATCTAAGACAGGTCCCGAGTAGATCTGAAGAGTGTCGAGGAGAAAAAAAACAAACAAACATTTGTGTGTCTTTGTACATGTTCGTAACATATTTTTTTGTGTTCATGTACGCTGCACCCTAATCATCCTATCAGTCTCATTTTCACAAAATAAATATTAAAAAATAAAATCAAGCAGGGAAATCTTGAATTTACGGTGGCGCCTGATTACGTCACCGGAAGTTGTTAGCGCTCAGCAGTCTGCAATCGCAGCTTGTGATCAGAGCTGTTGCGCTCTATCTTTTATCGACATTATTCTCATTCAGTTTGCTTCGTGTACAATTCACCGAGGGCACGGGCAAAGAATAGGAATCTAGGAGGGTCCAGGGACTTTAAAATGTTACTTGTGAGCTACGATAGTTAACAGGCTGCAGAAGTGCGTCCCATGCATCAGTTTCAGGGTGTTTGTCATCATGGCGTGTGTGTGTGTGTGTGTGTGTGTGCGCGCGCGCACACGCACACGTCGGTAAGGGTAGATTCCGTGAGGTTAGTTGATCGAAAAGTAGATCTTCGATCCGAAAAGTTTGGGCACCCCTGCCGTAGACTGATATAATGGAGAATCTGGTAATTTTTTCAAAAAAAAACATCTCTCTAATCCGAAATGAATAAAACGGAAGTAATATAAGTTATTTATTGTTTCTGTGCAGCCCCGTACCAAATGACTCGCGGACTGGTACCGGTCCGCGGCTCAGGGGTTGGGGACCACTGCCCTACACAAGTCAGATAACACGCCTTCTGACACCATTGAACGCATGATAGCACTTAGCAGCATTTTTTGGTCTGTGGTGGCGGTCTTACCACGTCAGTTGTGTTCGAGGATCCTTCGGAACCTGCAAAACCGAGACCTATTTATATCCTCGGTTGCCACATATGTTTTTTTTTGGTCACGGTGGAAGACTACTCAGCCTTTCTCCTTCAACAGTCCAGGCTGTCTAGAAAGCCGCAGAACTCTAAAAATGTCCCAGAATGCAATGAACGGCGTCTGTTTCCAAATGATGAGCTGGATCTGTCGTCAGGGAGCCACTCAGCAAACGGATTGAGCGGGCCCACAAGATGAATCTGTCGACACTCCATTCTGCATATCTCTATTTAATGATATTATATGTCATTTCCCGAGCAAAGAAAACACCATTAGCCAAAGCGCTGAATCGTAACGAGGCATTCTGCGCCTGTTTCCAGGCCTCCTTCGCGCTACCATTATTGAAATAGGCCAAGTCTCACTGTACCGTATTTGTTTGCGATCTTGCCGCTTCTTCTTCTTATGATTTAACTCAGGCCTATTTTGCCAGGTGCTGAAAATCAATTTCGACACTAACTAGAGCAAAGTGCCGTGAGGACAATTGGGTCCCTGGGGGGATAAACAAATACAATTTTTAAAAAATCAAATAAAATATGTTGACCACAGATTGGAAAGCCGTTATTTCAAAGGGAGCGATATGCTCATAGCGGGAAAGGACAACGAGGTCAGCAAAAGTGGAGTAAGTGCTCCCGCGGGCACAAACACAAGCACCATTCAAATAGCATCCCCCCGACCCCCCACTCCCACCACCACCACAACCATTCTCCCCAACCTAGCCCAGAAGAGACCAGAGGAAATTGATTTCCGCTTTATTCTCGCACAAATGGATGACCATGCTGGCGGGTGACCTGATGGTGGACTCGTCCGCTCAAATCGGGAAGCCATTTGGAAGATACGGCGACGTAGACGCACGATGAATATAGTGCCGTGATGGCATGATTTCACACATCAAATCATCTGGAGGTCATCTGGCGATGGATGCTCCTCAGCGGCCCAAATGGTGCTTGAAAACATTTCTGGGACGCTAACTGTGCCACAAATTGTGTCACCTTCGTGATAATAGTCATTATTTCCATATGTCACGTCGCTTTGAGATCTTCCCAAAAAAGTCATTACGATACACTCGAACTGCTTTGAATGTAATATTTTTAAAAGCACTAATTTTCGATCGTCATATTGTCCAGTTTTACAACCTCATTTTATTTTCATTACCGGGAGGTTTTATTTTATTTGAAGGGGGGCGGGGGGGGGGATGGCTCTGTATTGAACTTATTACCCAGGGCTAAGTTGCTATCCTGTGTTGTTTTATAGGAAATGTTACTTACCTTCCATTTATTACCCATTGCCAATAGTCTTGATTGAATTTTGGTTCTGTTTATTTAATTTTTTTATGATATTTCCACATTGTCTTGTTTTATTGGGAGAATCACCAACGCTCAGCCTATCACCAAGTCATTATTTTGTCTTTCATGACCCACCTTGTGTTGACGATCCAAACTACGGTGTACCTTCATTTGTAATTTGTAAATTCCCATCATGCATCTTCCCTCTCTCCTCATCCATCCATCGTTTTGCTGCCAACGCAGCAGCGCTCACCGGCTGCCCCCATACATGTTTTCTATGCGTGCACATTTCCTGCATTGCTTGCAAATCTGTCTCTGTCACCTCAGAAGAGAACATTTCGCACCCGCAACTACTTTGTTTACATTCTGCACCGCAATTTTACCAAGTAGGACGGCAGCGCTGAAACATGATTGGAGGTTATCGGAATAATTTCTACCGTGTGTCCACACCGCAGACCTTTGGGGTTTCGAGGGCTGCCAAAGGCGCCTTCGCCCACGATGCAGCATACTCTGTGCCACGTTCTCGAACATATGGAGCACCGGGGTCACACAGACGCCCTAGCGTAACGCACGCTTATAAAATGAGCCAAATGTACTACTCGCTACTGTCCGCTAGCCTTGGCAGCACTGATTACCCCCCCCCCCCCCCACCCACCCCTTCCACATTTGCACCTTCCTGCCAGCCAAGAGCACCTTTATTAGCTCCACTGGCTAAATCATGGATGCTTTCAAAAAAGGTCGTGAGTTTACAGCATGGGATGACATCATTGCAATGTGTTTGAATGTCGTTATATTTTAGTGTTGAAATTTGGCATTGAACAGAACACTTGCAGTTTGTGCTCACCTGTCTACTGTCGCCGTGGCCTGTTTTAATTTTTTAAAAAAAGTAAATCTCAGATTTGTGCCAATTTTGGTGTACACATTGCAGCATGTCTTATAATGTCTCAGCATCCATCCCCAGAGGGGGTCACAACGAAGCGCTCGCGACAACCACGCACAAAACTCGACAGTTCGCTAGCTCCTCACTCGGTAGCTGTTCAATACCATGGTGTCACGTTCAACTGATGTTGTCTTGTTATTATTCTTTCGGTGAGTTGGTGCTCCCCGCGACCTTCCGTTTCCCATCAAGTGTTCTCCCGCTTTAACCCGACTCAAGCCGGTAAAGTTGGTCATTTCTGTAATTATGTTGTAGTACTTATCATCAACGTTGTGTTAATTTGGACTCCGCTGTCTGCAGATGCTCAGTCGTACTTGTCCAGTGATTTGGTGCCATTTCAGGGCCGGAAATCTTTGCTTATGCATAAAAGTTTTGTAATTTTATGTTAAGTGTTATTTTGATGGCGGTGCGGGCACCCGCAGCGGCTCCTCTTGTTGTCTGTTGTCTGTTTAAGAGGGAGGAAATTTCATCGGTGCTGTATGTTATGCGTACAGCTCATTTGACAATAAAGTTGTTCTTGACTTGACTTAGTATACAGTAGCTTACAGTAGCTTCCGTATGACCAGGATATTTGAAGTTTTAAATTTATATATATATATATATATATATATATATATATATAAATATATATATATATATATAATTTATTTTTTTTATCTTGCCATGTTCAGTCAAAACAATTATTCCTTTTCCAATCCCATAGTCGAACCACATCTTTCAGAGCCACAGAAGGGACACAGGAAGGGACAGGTGGCATCTTTCCTGCTTCCCTGTCAGTCAACCAAGTCTCCCGAGTGAAATGATATGCTTTCAATCGGCAGGGGGATAGCGGCACAGTTCCGCAGCACAATTTGGTCGCGAAAGCTGTTCCAAACATGACGGGCAAGGAAAACCGCGAAAGATGAATATAAACACCGGATAGAATTGAGATGATGAAGTGTCTCGAGTACTGTTTGCAGCCCATGCAGGGGTGAGCCTGTCAGAAACGACATGGCTACATAGGAGCCGGCCCTCATTTAATCACCAATATTAAGCCGGCCATCATGCCGCCCTAATGACACCGCCGCCAGACGGTTCATCTCCCAATTTGATTTCAGGGGTCCATTTGTCATAAGTGACTTGTTTCGCGATACAATCAACACGCGCCTTTCAGCACATCGGACACCCTTAAGACCTTAAGAGCCGCACGTTCATGTCGTGAAGACTTGTTGTGATAAAGTAAATGCTTGGCCAGGCCAAAGGGGCGACGCATCGATCATGACGCGCTGCCGACATCCCCTCGGGTTCTGTTGAAAGACGGCCGTAATTCATCGAGGCTGTCGCCGCCGCGCGCATGGCGACCGTGCGTCCATTGGTATTCAGAGAGACATTCTTCATGTCTGCTTGGAAACTTGATGAATTACAAGCGTTACCCCCCCCACCCCCCACCCCCCTACTGCCGCATGATCCAACTTCTTCGTTGCTTGCCAAGTGACAAGAAGCTGCCACACAGGCGCACCTCTTTGGTATCCCTGAAACGCTTCAGTGAGCCGCCGGGCAAAGGCAGCTCTGCTCACTCGAGGGGAAAAGGAAACAGCTGTGCTGCCGACAGCTGCTGAAGGGGTGGGGGAAGGGTGCTGTCGCAAGACTCGGGGTACACCCCGGTTTCATCACCTGCCACTCCAATTGGACAGTGGATGAACAAGAATCCGTGGCGGAGCGTCGGGGTGCCAATGTGGCTTTCCCACCGAACTACGTTGATAACCTAAAATTTGACTATTTCTTCCATGAAATTGTTTTCATATATGCCCAACGGTCTATTGAGTTCATTTCAAGATACAGTCAAACCTCGGTTTTCGTCCATAATCCGTTCCAGAAGGCTGTTCAAAACCATGCTATTTTTAAAATAAAAATGTTTACTGAACAAGTCTGCTCACAATGGAAAGCAACACGAAGATAAGAGGAGTCAAATGGTACATTCAAGTGCGCTCAGTTCACCCGAGAACCAAAATTTGTCCGTCATCCGAGGCATAAAAAACTTGAAATTTTTGGTTGAAAACCGAATTGGTTGAGAACCGAGACGTTCGAAAACCGAGGTTCGACTTTTTTTTGACTGTTTTTGTTCAGTTAGATGTCAGCCTCCAATGTGTTGCCGTGGCTGTTTCGCCTGCCGGGGGCTCTTCACAGTCGGCAGTGTCGGCCGATGTAATTTCAACGACAATATGAATGGGACTGTTTTTTTAACCAATCGGATTTCAGATTCACCACCCACAGTAATGTCCACACTTCTTTCTTCTGGTTGGCCTATGTGACCAACTATAAAAACGCATCTTTGCTGATCTGCATACATTTATACATTTCATAATCAACTTCTCGCTCCGCTGGTGCTTCCTACTCACAAAAACAAACAAACAAACAAAAAACATTTTGTGCAAAAAGTTTTGTGCAAAATGTCACTGCCGGTTGTTGAAAGGCTGTCGTGATTGTGGAGGCAAAAAAAAAAAAAAGTCATGCAAATGAGCATAATCACAGCATAAGCTATTTTAATTGCACCTTAATTTCATGTCTAAGGGAGAAAAAAAAGCGACTCACTGGAGGTTTCCAACATAAGTCCCAGGAGAAAAAGAGTGAGTGGGAGTGCACATAATTACTAACCGTGGTTATGGACTCCCAAATTGCCGCGAATGAACTGCGCACCAGCCCCCGGTAGAATCGAGAATGTCACTTCGACGACGGCAAAGGATTTCGAAAGCCAAAGTTGCATCTGCGTGGCTCTGTGAGTGCGATTGGGAAATACAACAAGAAAGAAAGGGTGGTCCATCTTGAAGACAAATTCAAATTGTATTGGCTCTAAAAATAGAGCCCCCCCTACTTCCCCTCCTGCCGGGAGTGAACATTGAGCCTTGTTACAACCACCCGAGGAGCATCTGCCGCCGCTGCTGCTGCCACTACTTCTTCGCCGTCGCAGCTCGTCGTGGCCTCAGATGTTCCTTAACAGTTCATTTCCTCAACTTTTTCTTTTCTTGTCATCTTTTTGTTGTGCTAATTGTTTTTCGGCATGTTCCACTTGAGCGACTCCTTCATTTTGTTTCCCCTTCTGCCAGACTACCATATTGCTCAAGAAAATCCGGTCGGCCTTACTTGGATCAAGAAAAATGGGGATGATCCAAGCTGGTTGTGGCACTACCGTCCTTATTCCAAGCCAGGGCACCATCCAGCTATTGGTTGTTTCAATTTTTACATATGGCATAGATACGTAAAAACGGAGGCAGGGGATGTATTTGTCGGTGTCCAGGCTGGTCCGCCGATCTTTAGATTGTAATGTGGATGATTCAAGGGTGTTCGTGGCAACATGAATGACAGTGTTCTCCTCGGTAGATCCGAATAATGTTTTGGCTGTCTTATTGGATCCGGTTTTTAGCAAAGTGAATACAAGACTTGTCCGGGCTGTTCCGGTGGGTGATCCACGGTTGTTATGGCGACGATAGCATTGCTGTTCTGTAATTTTGAAGTTCTTCTTATATATTATTATATATATATTGCGCGTCGTCCCGCACGCGGTCTGTCCTTCTGTCTGTCCCTTTTCAAAACGTACCTACTTCACCGCGCCGCCACTGCGCCGCTCAGGCAGTGGCTCACTACGATCGCGCGGGCATCTTAGCGAAAAAATGTTGTCTAACCACAAGCATTGCAATGAAATTGTTAGTTATTTAGTAGAGCTAAACAGCTCTTTATTTTCGCGATAAGCAATGAAGATGAACAAAAAGTTGAACCAAGTAACAACACTTTTGTGGGCCGAAGGCCCACCGTACCAGCCTTCCGCAGGAACTAGCTGATGATTATTCCAGCTAGTGTTATTCTAAGGTCCAATGTCTTCTGTTTGGTGCTTTTGTTAGTCTTTTTTTTTTAAACTGACTTCCTGACTGGGATGTTAAGAAATGTAAACCGCGTAGGTTCTCGATTCATACACGGTGACGCTTAAAAGAGATCTGCCGCAGACACAAAAGTGCGCCGTTGTGCGGCTTGTCATGCTGAATTTTCAGGCCATAATTTTCCCCGCACATTCCATCTCGAGCGCGAGGCCGTGAAAATGCAGCCACGTCTTTGTACCACGCGCGCGGAACTGTATCCAAACGTTTCACTCGCGGGATTCGCAGTGCTCCTTGTTTTCGTTTCCCCAGGTCATTCTGACCCGAGCATGAAATCTCTCAACCTGTCTCAATAGCATCAGAGTGCCTTTGTAGCAGGTCAGTCAGCAGGTTCTTTCCTTTTTTTTTTTAAACATGCTGACAGGGAAACACAGAAAACAGCAGGCAACATCAAGGTTTATTTCCTGCACTTTTATTGTCATCTGTGTCCAATTTCTTAATGCTGCTATATTACATTTGTTTCTTTTGGTTCACCCAAAACATTCACAGGTCAATGACAACCGTGGTGATTAGATTAAAAAAAAGTCAATATTAGTAAAATGTTTAGAAAAAAATGTTTATTTGTTTGCTGTTGGAAAAGAAATCCCAGAAAAAAAAATACCAATGACCCGGATGCCATGTTATGCATGAAGTTTTAAAATAAATTGAAGATTCTACATTAAATTTGGGACCGTACATGTGACAGATCAGAATCAGAATCAGAATATGGTACAGTTGTACCTCTACTTACGAATTGGAAAAAAATTTCTTCACTCGAAAAATTTGTAAATCGAGACATGTTTTTCATGTAAATGCCCTAATTTGTTCCAAGCCCCCCACAATTCAGACATAAATGTTTCCTCAAGCATAAAAATGCATCAAAATATGTAACAAATGCATGTTACAATTAAATTATTGCACAATAAATTAGAGTTGTATGTACCTGTTGTATGTACCTCGTCGTTTTATGCCCTCTTTAGTTCATGTTCTCTCTGAGAAGTTGTTTTTGCCTGGCATTTTGAAAAGAACTGATCCAAGGACGTTTGCTTTTGTCAGCTTTTAACAATCGTTAGAAAATGTCCAAGGCAAACATCAGCATAATGAGCGATCGCCAGACTGGTGAACCCTCTTTTTGGGTGATTCACATTTACAAAAAACTATCGGAACACCTCATGGCCCGAGGGGCGAATGGCGAGGACGCTGCATAGACACATAGCTTTGTAGTGTATAATATATAAACTGAATATCAAAAGGCATACACCACATGCAATATATGTATTTTTTCGAATCAATTTTCTGCAAGAAACTGTTTTCATTTAAAAATATTTTTCCTGAGTTTTACACTGTAAAAGATGAACTCCTGCTGTTGTCAACTGTTTGCCGAGTCACAACTAAAGCAGCCACAGGCATTCTCCTCTGACCCGGCTAAATGACCCCCTCTCGGCCCAGCAGAGCAAACGGCAAGGTGAACTCCGCATCCATCCCTCATATTTCCATACGAGCTTAATGACTCCCCCGTTGGCTGTTGAGGTGGCCTTTCCAAATAAATACTCTGTGTGGTGTAACTGAGAGTGATGCATGGTACTGGTGGGCAAGTTATGACTCATCCTGGGATGATGCACCGCCTCCCAGGCCTTAATAGCGGCTCTCGTTGGAGGAAGCCGGCCGGCTGAGACCTACTGACCTTGACGGTGAAAAAAAAAAGGCACATTTGGGCATGCGGCAGGCTCTGCTCGACACTACTGAGAGAGGATAGTGAATTGTTTATATGCCAACAGTTTTTTTTTGTCTACACAAGGAGGAATGCCAGGACGAGAAGTCACTTACTTGGGGAAGGAATTGCTCTTCTATCCATCTATCCATTTTCTGATCCGCTTAATCCTCACAAGGGTCGCGGGGGGCGGGGGGGTTGCTGGAGCCCATCCCAGCTGTCTTCGGGCAGGAGGCGGGGGACACCCTGAACCGGTTGCCAGCCAATTGCAGGGCACACAGAGACAAACAACCTTCCGCGCTTACACTCACACTTAGGGACAATTTGGAGTGTTCAATCAGCCTGCCATGCATTTTTTTTGGAATGTGGGAGGAAACCGGAATACCCGGAGAAAACCCACGCAGGCCTGGGGAGAGCATGCAAACCAATCTACAGCAGCAAAATTTGGAGGGAGGAAAGTAGAAAAAAAGAAAAAAATGAAGTATTTGCATGCACAAAATTTTTAAAAAGTATACATAAATATATTATTATATATTATATATATTTAGAGACAGAGAGAGAGAGACAAAAAGGAGTTGTTTTTGTTCTTGTGCGTGGATAAATTAGTACAACATACAAAAAAAGGCCCCGGAATATGATTTTGCTGTTTCAGGAAATCAACAAAAGAGGAGGCTGTAAACAATAACGGAACATTTCACCCCAATAAATTTTCATAGGGCGAAATAAATGGGTCGTTTTAATTTACTGCTTGTCTCAAGCTCAACCTTATGGCGACGCTTGTGTGTGTGTATGTGTGTGTGTGTGAGTGTGAGGCAGCAAAAGCTTCAAAGACTGAGATCAATCACCTTAATTAATAATGCAAGGTGCTTGTCTTATCCATTAACTCCAGTTGGCCGTAATAACTTCAAATTGGGCTGGAGAATCACAAATTTAAATCACTGAGTAATAGAAGTGAGCCCGAGGGTGGAGGGTGGGGCGTGGGGGTGGTGACATACAGTATGTAGCCTAATAAGTCCACATTGATTTTTGCAATGCAGCCTTGCTTCGTAGATGGCGCGCATATTGTATCAGGTTCGCTATTCCCCGCGCGGTTGTCTCAAAGCTGCTAAAATCCAAACGGCGGTACAAGAATCACGAAGGGATGCGCGGGGCGTATTTTAAGTGTCTTATTTTAATTTCGCAACATATTACCATGGAGGTAGCCCAATGGTTAGCACATTGGCTTCACAGTGCAGAGGTACCGGGTTCGATTCCAGCTCCGGCCTCCCTGTGTGGAGTTTGCATGTTCTCCCCGGGCCTGCGTGGGTTTTCTGCGGGTGCTCCGGTTTCCTCCCACATTCCAAAAATATGCATGGCAGGCTGATTGAACACTCTGAATTGTCCCTAGGTGTGAGTGTGAGTGCGAATGGTTGTTCGTTTCTGTGTGCCCTGCGATTGGCTGGCAACCGATTCAGGGTGTTCCCCCGCCTACTGCCCGGAGACAGCTGGGATAGGCTCCAGCACCCCCCGCGACCCTAGTGAGGATCAAGCGGTACGGAAGATGAATGAATATTACCATGGAATTTAAAGCGTCAAAACCACAGGGAACGGTCCACGCGTGCCTCCCGACTGCTTTGCGATAACGCGACCCCCCGCCTCGGTGGGCGCCACGATAACATCTGCACCTTTTGTCACCTTCCGCCGCTTTCCAATGTTCAACGGGTAGAGCAACAAGAGGCAGCGTAATTGAAACGCCACTGTTGCGTTTGAGCAGAAAGCTTTCTGTCCATACCGTGACATGGGATCAAGGTAATTATGGAAACATATGGCTGACCGGGGTGTCTTTTAACCCTTTCGCTAATGACTTTTGCCCATAGGGGAAAAAAAAAGGGCAGGGGAAGGACACTGGCGCCATTACGGAGACCCGTTGCGCCTCGGGCTGAAGACACGTAATCAAAACACGAAAGGGAACTCTGTATTACAATTATTTAAAAGGGATATACTGTGGGAAAATTGGGCGGCCCGGTAGCCCAGTGGTTAGCACGTCGGCTTCACAGTGCAGAGGTACCGGGTTCGATTCCAGCTCCGGCCTCCCTGTGTGGAGTTTGCATGTTCTCCCCGGGCCTGCGTGGGTTTTCTCCGGGTGCTCCGGTTTCCTCCCACATTCCAAAAATATGCATGGCAGGCTGATTGAACACTCCAGATTGTCCCTCGGTGTGAGTGTGAGCGCGGTTGGTTTTTCGTCTCTGTGTGCCCTGCGATTGGCTGGCAACCGATTCAGGGTGTCCCCCGCCTACTGCCCGGAGACAGCTGGGATAGGCTCCAGCAACCCCCGCGACCCTAGTGAGAATCAAGCGGTTAGGAAGATGAATGAATGAATGAATGAATGTGGGAAAATTGTTTTGGACGCCATAGAAACACGTCATAGCCAAAAGCGAAAGCAGAGCGCCAGTGTCGTTGCACACATGAACTGATGACCGGTGATTGAATGATGGGTGCAGGTGTCGATAAGGGCGTGATCCACACGTGAAAATACAATTGTTACTGTCTTAATGGATGCTCAGAAACACCCACAGCAGAGGGAGGAGGGACCCCGGCGTCGAAAGGCTATAGAGGTGTGAAAAGTGTGCTTCAATATTGGCACCTTGGGAGTATTTTGACCATCTCAGACGCTTCATGTCAAGACATCTTAAAAGTGTTTTCAAGGAAGATTTGCATAATCGGTTGCCCTTTTGAAAAGAAATGACAATGTTTAGCCAATGTTCTTGGAAGCACGCCGAGCTCGTCAAGACTGATGGTACACTTTTGATGTTTACGCGTAGTGTTACAGCCATTGCTAAAAGGTTGTTACTTCAAAGCCTTTTCCATTGGCAGCGCCTTCAATTTGACTCGAGACGACCCACTTCAACTCCATTAACGTTCCTGGCTGAATGGGGGAAGATGCCCTCCCCCCGCCATAATGCCAGCTCACCTCAGGCAATTTTTTTTTCTTCAGTGTTGAATGCGCTGTCAAACTCAACCCCCGCCCCACCGACCCCCCTATGTCTCTCTCACATGCTAATGGAGACCAAAATTACCCCGCCCAGTCTGCGCAAAACATGACCGTAGCCCTCAGGTAAATCACAGCGGGACTCAGCCAACTGGAGCTTTTTGTTCCATTTGCTCTCATGGCAGTTGGCAAACTTGCCGCGACCGCTGTTGCGACTGCACAATGAACTGAAAGCTTTGGCGAGTGGCGAGGCTCCGTAGCACAATGAGCTGTCGTCGGTCCAGAAACGCTCGTTCGAAATAGCGCCGCCTTGTCCTTTTGCTAGCGCCATTCACTTGTGAAGACAAGCCTCCTCGCTGCCCATCTTTAAAGCCCTCATCAAAACTCACTTGTATTCTTTGGCGTTCGACTCAGCATGACTTAGATTTGTTCTTGATTTTACTGCTTGGTGCTTTCTACCGCCTTTATTACGATTCGTCTTACTGTTTATTGTGTATGTTAAATCGCTCCATCTACAGCACTTCGTATGCAGCGATGGCTGTTTGAAAGTGCTCTATAAATACTGTTGACTTGACTTGACTTGACAACAGTGGCTGTTTGCTTGCGCGTCAGGCGTGTTCATGACAATGACTATGTGAGTGGCAGCTGTAAAATGAAGTTAGGACTCCGACATTAAATGTCAGCGTTGTTCTCGCTAGAAAAGGAAGCCGTTACTTTGTTAAAATGGTGTACAGCAATTTTTTCTCTATTTGCAGGGAAAAGGGACGAAGCCGAGGCACAGATAGGGGAAAAATGCAATAATTAAGGGCACTCGATTGTTTCTAGAAGGAAATGGTTTTGATGTGCTTGCCTTCAAAATGATGCAGGCTATTACTTTGGGGTTCGATAAGTCCAAAAGGTTGTATGTTGCAAGAGAAAGTGGATTGGATTGTTTGTTGAAAGGATCCAGGTTGAGTCACATTGAAAAGACGCATTTCTTCGTCCCTGGTCTGTCCTCCCTCCCAACTTTGCACTTGGCTCACGTCTCTGTTCAGTAACATTAGAACAGATTCGTCATTCATCTCCGACTGCTGCTAATTGAGACGGGAGGAACAGGGCGTCAACTGTTCGTCTCCCCGGCTAAACAACGATTAGACGCCAGGGACCATATGGGCCATCTTTGACGTTCATCGCCGGCCAGTTGTTCGGTTCCTGCCGAACTGCCGAGCATCAGCGCGATGCGACTTCGCCTCGGAGACTCGCAGCAACTGGCGACTGATTTCCTCTCCCGCTTTTGGCACTCAGCAAATATTTCTGACAAAGACATATGGCGAGGAGAAGTGCGCGGCAGCAGGCTGCCAATCCTCCAGCCTGGACTGTTTTCGCTTGATTGTTTCGAGCAAAGTGCGCATTTAGTGGAGTTCCAGCAGGGGGGCTGCTTCAGGCGCACACACGACACGATGAAGTGGCGGTGCCTCGTCGTCTCAGCATTTCAAGTGGCGAGAAGGAAAAACACATCTGTGACACAACACTTCCTAATCTGTTCTGTCATTTCCCTAACCCGTCTTTGGGAACGTGTCTTTCACCCCTTCACCTCCGAATTCGGGGGCAGGGGTGGGGGAGGGTGGGCTCGCTGACATCAGAGTTCACTTGCGGTGGAGCTCCTGTCTTGAGCTCTGGCAGCCAGGCTGATAGGCAGCCCTGTGGACTGGCAGGCTTTTTAAATTGCACCCGAGTTGATAGGTGGCTGTCAGGAGGGGCAATTTACAGAGAATATCCAAAGTGGGGGGGCTGAAAAAAAATACCAGGGAAGGGATGGTGACCCCGAAAAGACTCAGGCTACTTAGGATGTACCACAATGAGAATTCGAAGGAAGGCAGCATGTCATCAATTTGGATTTTGCATCATTCCTCTCATTTGAATGAACCGCTACAGATCTTGTCGCGACCGTTGAACTGTGCTATCACTTTTAACCTGCAGGGCGCAATCGTCCCTTTGGCATCTCAACACTGTGCCCGATTCCTTCCCACAACCTAACTTCGCCTCACTCGTGTTCTCCCAGACAGTATTTTCACAATATTGGTTCTCTGACTTTTTTGCTCCTTTTGGGGATCTTTATTTTGCCGTCAATCTAAAAGGTATCCAACGGTATCTTCTCCGATAACGGCGAGCGTTCCGCATCCATGAATGTCCAACCCACTTGAACAAAACATCTTGATTGAGAGTCGCCCACTTGTATATGCCTCTCGAACGTCTCGCCATGTGAGCAAACTGCAAAATGTGTCTGTCGGTTTCTTCATTCGGATCCGTGCAAGGATTCTACGGGTTCTTTCCCTCGTCTTACCGTTCTGCAGAGTTTTGTGGAAATTGCTAAATTGGCTTTGCATAATCCTACTAATCTCCACGCGTGACGTAGTGTACGTAGCGCAGTGGCTTCATTCAAGGCCAGTTATGAGCTATAAATCTATGTAGGGCAGTAGAACTGCAGGCAGGTGGCTTCCTTATGACCTGCTGATAAGTGGCGTGTTGCCGTTCATCATTTGTGCCCTTGCTTGACCGTCCGGGTGACGCTTGTTGTGGATCAGAGCAATAGGGCCTAACAATTAACTTCTGGCCCCCTTTTGGCAACCGGCGGTGAAAAAACTGATGGGCGAATGTCACGTCTGCGCAGATAAGTCGACTCGTAGACCTCGTTCCAGTTGGCGGTCATTACAATACGATGCTTTTGGAATTGTAAAAGCTTTGTCACGTCCGAGCGAATGGCGCGCGAGCGTTTCATCGCGCGCTTTTGATAAGACGTGGCGCCCGTAAGCCTTTGACAAGACTCACCAGTGATTATGCGAAATGGCAGAAACACTGTACAACAGTCGTCTCAGCAATTGCGCGTTACGGCTTGCATATGAACTAGGAATAAATCCCCCCACCTTCAGCTCTTTGGCGGCAGCTATTCACGTACTTAGCCCCCTCGCACCGCACCGCCTGCCAGAATCAATTGTGCCGGCGACCATTGCCAAGCATGAATTTTTATCTCCCAGCTGGAAAACAAGGGGAGCGTTGCGGGGAGAGAGATGCCGGCCATCAATCACATGATTAATTCTCTCTCGATCCTTTTGAAAGTGAACCTGGCATTCGTCTACAGACTTTGAACGGCAATGCGCTAACCTCCCCGACACTCAATCTTTAACCTTTTCAGCGGCACCCCAGAGAAGATACTCAGGACCCACTTGGAGTTATTACTACACGTTTAGCGATTGTTTCAGCGCCTGACCTTGTCAAGAGTAATCAGCGTATAATAAATGTTTTGCCCTTTACACTGTATAACTGTGCTTACGATTTGCGCAATGGCCAAACATGCTGTTATTATCAATGTTCATGGCCTTTTTTTTTCTTCTTTTTTTGTCATCCCACAGCTCTTCAAGTCCTGGCAAGTCTGCTTGAGTGCTGAAAGGTAAAGATTGACTTATTGGTTTGTGTACTGGCCCGGTCCAACATTGCACCTGTTTTAGGAGTTGCACAACACTCGATTAAGAGTGACCGTGCCAAAGGCAGCCATGCGGATGTCGTGAAAAGACGTGCAATTGTCCATGTACTAAATTTGTTTGCCTTAGAGCAACGTTGCCCAACCTTTGTTGCCCCACAATGTCAGACAATATTATTTTCAGAGACCGGCTTTTAAGGTGTGACGGATAATTACAACAAAATAATATGATATGACCTGCATGAAAACTGTGGTATATTCGAAACATAATAATAAAAACGGATCATGACACGAGGAATGGCCTATCTGGCGGCAACACTCTCTGGTCGCTATGGTAACGTTTACACCTGCCTTCAAAATAAGATAGACCGCAAATACAAAGCGCATGAAATGTACGACTCAACATCGCCGCATACTATGCGGAGTGGACTTGGTGGGGGTGGGGGGATCTCCTGCTGCGATAAACCCTTATTTTAAGTACTGTCTATTAAATGTAGCCTTCTTTTTCTTGACGGTCGTAGGCTCCTCTTAAGTTTCCTGGCTGGGCTCTTTCCCCTTCCCAAAGGCCTTTGGTTTTTTTTTTTACTCATTTTGCTAGCTCCTTTTAGCGATAACCAATCACGTGACCGAGAAGCGCCACCTTCACGTCAAGAGTGACTTACTGTCGACAAATATAACAGAGAATCCGGTAATTTTTCAGATTAAAACATCTTTCAGATTCCGAAAAATAACTAAAACGGAAGGAATGTAAGTTATTTATTTTTTCTGTGCGGCCCGGTAGCAAATGACCCACGGACCGGTACCGGTCCGCGGCCCAGAGGTTGGGGACCACTGCCCAAGAGCTTAAAAGACTAACACCGGATACGGGTACTACAGAAGTGCCGCAATACATCACCATCAAAACTAAACTTGAGCATGTTCGATATTCTCTCTTCAAACAGTTTATTCGACTCTGCAGTAAAATGTGAGCATTATTTGAATGTGGAAAGAATAAAAGCAAGATGAGCATGCTCTGGTAGGTTGTAGCGTCCGTGATTCCGCCTAAGGGGCGCTGCACAATAACAGTATGAGAAACGCGGGAGGATAGCAGCTGAGCCGCAATATTAGACAAAAGTTTAATCCACAAGAGAGTCCGGCAATCTTCTATTATTTTTACGACTGAGAATCCGACTCCATTCTCACACAACAACATAATCACAACCCTATTCTCGTTCGGGGGTATACAGGGTTAGACAGAAGGAATATTTTCTTGTGCTGAGAAAGGTACAAACTTTTGGGATGGCTGGGAGTGTTTTTGACAGTTTGCTAGATGAACCATCAAATCATTGGAGCGACGTTTTCCGCCCGGCAACACAAAAACAAAAAGGCAGTGAATGCAAAGTGACTTCTATTTCTCACCCCGTCTGTTTGAGTCTGGTCCACTGCAATTCAATCCACTTTTGCGAACTGTCTGGGGGATTGCTATGTTAGGCTACCACGAGCCACTCATATTCTGTATTTCTTGTTTGGGTTTTTGCTGCAAATGTTCATTTAAATAACTGTGAGGAGAGGGGGAAAAAGCATTATGGCTATCATGGTGGACTTAAACAGTTTGTAGCAGTGGGGGCATAATTCGTGCACAGCCTTGGACGTGTCCTAGTGTATTAGTCACTCGTGCTTTAATTATCCATCCATCCATCCATTTTCCGAACCGCTTGATCCTCACTAGGGTCGCAGGGGGTGCTGGAGCCTATCCCAGCCGTCTTCGGGCAGTAGGCGGGGGACACCCTGAATCGGTTGCCAGTCAATCGCAGGGCACACAGAGACGAACAACCATTCGCACTCACACTCACACCTAGGGACAATTTAGAGTGTTCAATCAGCCTGCCATGCATGTTTTTGGAAAGTGGGAGGAAACCGGAGCACCCGGAGAAAACCCACGCAGGCCCGGGGAGAACATGCAAACTCCACACAGGGAGGCCGGAGCTGGAATCGAACCCGGTACCTCTGCACTGTGAAGCCGAGGTGCTAACCACTGGACTACCGGGCCGCCCGTGCTTTAATTATGACTTTTTTTTTTTTAAAGTCTCACTTCTGCTCTCTTCATACCGTTATTTGGTCACCTCTTTGCATAGACTTTCAGTGAGGTTTGTTTCGCCTCAAATGGTGTCGTCACCAAACAGGTGATGAGTTGTTATTGTTGTTGCAAAGGCAGTCGTTGAAAGTTGTCGTAATCAAATAAGACTTTGGTTTTATCATTCACATTCACCATGTCTGGAGGCTGCTCCGATATGCTGTGGTTCATCAAAGAGTCGTACTGTCTTTGAATGCAGTCAATGCCCAAAATTAACAACATAACTTGACCATGGCACTGGCTGTTTGGATCATGGAAGACAATATTCTGCGGGTCGTGGAGAATAAGTCCCTCGCACTCTTGGGTTTTGACGAGACCAAATGGCAGGTAGTGAGCGGGGTAATTTATTATTTTTTTCCCTCACCACTGGTCTTGGTTGTCGTCAAATATTGCTATGTGACTGTTAAGAAGACATTGTTGTACTAACCTGAGGCATAGGGTGGATGAAAGTGTCTTTGAGGTCCGGTCGCTTACGTGCAGAGAAAATAGTGGCCTTTGCCGCGCTTTCCTCAATTTCCAGTCTCCCACTCGCCGCTATCTCTTGTCGACCGGCTCTCCCGTCTGCTCAGTTGCTGACAATCTTTGCTGCACAGCCCACTGTTTTTTCAAAGCGACAACCCCCCCCCTCCACAGACGCCCGCGCTCACCTGTATGCTCATTTGAGCTCGGGAATGACTAATGGTCGCTACTGTCTGCTCACGTCAAGATGACTGCACGCGCTCGGCACGATGGGGCTCAGGTGTGCACCCAGAGCTGTTCTTCGGGGGAACTTCAGCCACACCACATGGCACCTCCGCAGCACAGCTCCTGTGCTTCTGTACTGGCGTCACGCAAAGTTAGCGTGAGGAAAACATAAGAAAACAACTATGGGAATGAACCCTGAACTTTTTTTTTTCTTTTCTAGGGATGGTGGGGGTTGGCTTATCACTGTAAAGACTGGGTCAAAATTTCATTGCATTGAATTGATATTCCTGTTTTTTATGAAATGAATATCATTACTACAGTGGTACCCTTACTTACGAACGTCTATTCATACAAAATCTTGAGGTTACGAAATGCCGTAACAGGAAAACCTTGTCTCTTCTTATGAAATAATTTTCAAGATACGAAAGGTAAAATTACAGTATGGCCTGCTACGCAACATACTTATAGTTGCTCTGCCATTGGCTATTTCCTGGCATTCCACCTCTACTGTATTTGTCAATGTGTGTAGATAGATAGATATGTGTCTGTGCAGTGTCCTTGTCACTCGCCCCTAAGGGCCACGAGACGTTCTGATGCGAATCCCCAGTGGGGCGATCACTCACTATGCTGATGTTTGCCTTGGACATCTTCCAAGGATTGTTCAAAGCCGACAATAGCAAACATCCTCGGATCAGTTCTTTACAAAACGCCAGGCAAAAACCACTTCTGAGAGAGAACATGGACTAAAGAGGGCAAAAAAGACGCGGACGCAGTCAAGTTAAATGACCATCATTTTTATTCTTTACTCTCTTCTTAGGTTTTTACATTATGCACAACTCTCATTTATTGTGCAATAATCTTACTGCAACATGTATTTGTTACATATTTTGATGCATTTTTATGCTTTCTGAAACATTTATATTTGAATTTTGGGGGGGCTTGGAACGAATTAGGGCATTTACATGGAAAATGCGTCTCTACGTACAAAATTTTCTTTTTAAGAGATTTCTTCCTGAATTAATTCATTTCGTAAGTAGAGGTACCATTGTACTATTAAGAGTTTGACATTTGCTCACATGAAAGACGGCAAAAAGCGCAAATCTCATAGAGTTTAAGAGAGAAACATTTTAAATAATTCCAGCATTTTTTTTTCAAATGACATGTCCAGTCATTGTTCATCCTCCGTTAACATGTAGAAGCTGTGCAGTGACAATGAAATCAAGTTGTCTCAAATGGAGGCTGCCATAGTGCTCGCGCTTATGGCCGCTTTCTGCTTGATTATACTTCTCCTGTCGTGAAGCAGGCCGCTTGTCCGCGACATTGATTTTATTTACGAGCTGTCAAGATTTTGTTTGGTGCGTATGTGAACCAATTGTTTCGAAGTGCTTCAGTGTGTCTCAGAAGCCCCCCCCCCACTCCCTATCCCATTCTCTCTTTTGCTCAATACTTTCAATTATGTTTTAATGAGGATGATCTACTTACGTGTGACGGGGCTCTCTAGCCAACACTTACAATCAACACGCCTGGCCGCGCGTACGTTGATTTGTAACGGGAATTTGAATTCAGGAAAGCAGTCATGTCGACATCGCCGGCAACTGCTGCATCGTTAATGTGCTATTTGCTCCATGCAACATTATAAGGGTTCGTTTTTGATGGATCATATACCATATGCACAAGCGGCAGTTTTGCTGATACTGCAATTTACCCACTGAACAACACCGCAACTTTTTTGATGACTTTGCTGCGAATCAAATATTGAATCCGATTGTCGCAACAAAATGCGCACTCCAATGAATCCATTGAGTTGAATTTTGTTTCAGTGGTAGTAAAATCAGGTTTCTTCTCAGGAAACAAATATTTCTTGTGTGTTTAAAAAAAAAAAAGAGCACATTTGATGACATTTAAAATGAAAGTTTTTTTAAACACCTTCAAATAAACATTTTAAAAATTATATCTGAGCATATATGTGTGTGTGTGTATATATATATATATATATATATATAAATATATTCATTCATTCATTCATCTTCCATACCGCTTGATCCTCACTAGGGTCGCGGGGGGTGCTGGAGCCCATCCCAGCCGTCTCCGGGCAGTAGGCGGGGGACACCCTGAATCGGTTGCGAGCCAATCGCAGGGCACACAGAGACGAACAACCATTCGCGCACACACTCACACCTAGGGACAATTTAGAGTGTTCAATCAGCCTGCCATGCATATTTTTGGAATGTGGGAGAAAACCCACGCAGGCCCGGGGAGAACATGCAAACTCCACACTCTGCACTGTGAAGCCGACGTGCTAACCACTGGACTACCGGGCCGCCCCTAAATGTGACCTTGTTGCAAACACTGGGAATCAAACTGGGAAAATATATATATATATATATATATATATATATATATATATATATATATATATATATGTGTGTGTGTATATATATATATATATATATATATATATATATATATATACACACACACACACACATACACACACACATTTTCTGATCCACTTTAACCTCACAAGGGTCTCAGGGTTTGCTTGAGCGTATCCCATCTGTCTTCGGGCAGTAGGCAAGGGACACCCTGAACCGGTTGCCAGCCAATCGCAGGGCACACAGAGAAAAACAACCATCCGCACTCACACTCACACCGAGGGCCAATTTGAGTGTTTAATCAGCCAGTGTTTAATTTTTTTGAAATGTGGGAGGAAACCGGAGTACCCGGAGAAAACCCACCCACGTATGGGAGAGAACATGCAAACTCCACACAGGAAGGCCGGAGCTGGAATCGAACCTGGTACCTCTGCACTGACGCGCCTAACCATTAAAAAAAAAAAAAATCAAAAACAACCATTGTGTAACATTGTGTAACCAAGTGTAACAGTTTGACCAGTCAGAAGCATGAAGCTCGGAAAACAGCAGTGGCATTTTTGAGGCAATAAAACAAGTTTGATGACTGCCAGAGGCTGAGCCGCCCTATATTTGTTTACGGATTAAAATGAGACCGTTACGCTTCCCCTTCCCCGCCTAATATGTTCCGCATGGGAACGCCTCTGTACCGAAAAAATAATCCAAATACGTGTAGAACTGGGCTAAATCTCTTTCCTTTCCAAAGCATGCAGCCATTCTCCTCCCGCCCTTATCCTTTTTTCGAAAGGCCCAGTAATTAAAAGTCGTCTTCAAGTTGACTTGCTACAGCTTGACCCAAAGCCTCGGCCAGGTTATCAGCGTCGGGGGTTAAAGCAATCTCTCCTGCAACTTCCACTCCAGCAGCGGGGAAGCCTGATGCATTTCTGCACATCTCAGGATGAGGCCAAAGCTCAACCCACTGGACAAAAGACCTTCACCAAGGCTCAACAATAATGCCGTACGGGTGTTGAATTCTCCATCCTCGCTTCGTGACTAATCTTATACTGCACGTCAAAGAAAACGCAAAAAGAGTTCATTAGAAACGTTCTGCATTTAACCCTTCTGTCATGACGTGAAAATATTCCGTTTAAAATAGAAAAAGATCGGAAAAAAAATAAGCATGGCACAAAAGTAATCTCCTTGAAATGTTGATTGCAATGGTTGGTAACGAAGTGAAAATTACATGAGAGGGTGATTGGCAACTACTTTCAATGCGATTACTTCAACTTTTCAATGCGTCTGAGTATTCACGCAAATTGCCTCAACCTTCTTTGGACCATGGTGAGCAAAATCAGATGTTTACACGGGCTAAACTTTAGATCAGAATAAATTACTGAATATACATATGTATATGCGGCCCGGTAGTCCAGTGGTTAGCACGTCGGCTTCACAGTGCAGAGGTACCGGGTTCGATTCCAGCTCCGGCCTCCCTTGCATGTTCTCCCCGGGCCTGCGTGGGTTTTCTCCGGGTGCTCCGGTTTCCTCCCACATTCCAAAAACATGCGTGGCAGGTTGATTGAACACTCTAAATTGTCCCTAGGTGTGAGTGCTAGTGCGAATGGTTGTTTGTCTCTGTGTGCCCTGCGATTGGCTGGCAACCGATTCAGGGTGTCCCCCGCCTACTGCCCGTAGACAGCTGGGATAGGCTCCAGTGCCCCCCGCGACCCTAGTGAGGATCAAGCGGTTAGGAAGATGAATGAATGAATGAATGAATGAACGTATGTATGTCTGCGTGGGATTTTTCCGGGTGCTTCGATTTCCTCCCACATAGCAAAAACAGGCATTTCAGGCTGCTTGAACACTCAAAATTGTCCCTATGTGATGGTTGTTCGTCTCTGTGTGCCCTGCGATTGGCTGCAAACCAGTTAAGGGTGTTCCCCCCGCCTGGGATAGGCTCCAGCACACCCCGCGACACTTGTGAGGATAAAACGGATCGGAAAATGGATGGATGAATGTCTTAGGCGAATATGAAAATGCAAAATGTCATTCGAGTCAAGTCAGGTCAAGTCAGCTTTATTGTCAAATATGTCCAACATACAACAGAGATGAAAAGTCTTTCCTCTCAAGCACAGTGCAAACATGCAGTGCATTGAAAACACACTCGGCTAAAAATATCGGCAGCGAAACTGAACTGCATTCCAACTCAGGTTTGATTTATTTATGTATATGTTGCACTCTATACATTTACTGTGCATTGAGGGGGTGGGAGCACTGCGTGATGGCATAAAATTGAAAATGGAAAGAAAATCATATAAGAAGATTCTTGTAAAACCACGTAGAGAGAACATTACGTTTTTTTGTTTGTTTGTTTTGGGGTGGGGGTGTAATGGTAATGGGTCAGACTGACCCTAGAACGTTACTTCATTCTCTTAGGAACGGTCCCAAGAGAATTTTTCCTAATTAAATGTAATGTGTTCTTATCAAACTGAAAAAGAAAGTAACATGACATTCCACCCCGGTAGGGGGCGCTCAAGTACCTTACAAGCCAGTGAAATTGCTTCCATGTAATCCTAAAATACAAAGATTTATTAAGCTGGTTTATTAAGCCGTGAGGCGCTTGCTACGAACATGTAGTTTGAGCGGCTTCCACCGCACAGATCGTCGTAATGCCACCGCGTACGCGCCATTGTGTCCGAAATGATCGCAAATCCGGTCTTTGCTTGTGGACTGCGTCAAATTTGACATGGCTGGACACCACGCAGAGCACTGAAGCGCCATGATCAGGCCACTTTTCACGTATGGAGTCTACCGGTGCTCCGATTTGTCAAATTAAAATCCAAAGAGGACCTTGAAGTGAATTTCATGTTACGGCATCCGCTTGGCAACGCAAATACCTTTACGAACGGCCGATTACACACGTCGAGACGGCTTTCCCAACACATTTGCTGCGATGCAAGAGCAAGGCACTCTTTTTGTGACCCGCAAAACACGTCGAGTTGAGTCGCGCAGCGCAGTGTGTCAGGCAGTGACACAAAACTAATGCCGTGTCACACAGACTGTCAGCAGATTAGCCGGTGGATTACACGTCGGCCATTAGATGTGCACACAGCGACAAGGCCACAAACATGGCAGGGAGAGAGCGAGAGAGTTGCACCCAGGGTTGCAAAGGCTCGGCCGTATGCCCGGCGACACCATGGCATATGATCCAACTCGTGGGAGGCGGATGCGCTAACCCCGTGTCAAACGTGCCGCTAAAATATACTTAAAAAAAAAAAACGGGATTCGCTGGGATAGCCGCGTTATAATGGGATCGCTGTTCTGTGAGATATATATATATATATATATATATATATATATATATATATATAATTTTTTTTTTAAATCCTCGTCTCACCACTTGGGTGGTGTTCGTCCCTCATTCAGCTCGGGTCCTCTACCAGAGGCCAGGAAGCTTGAGGGTTCTGCGCAGTATCCTTGCTGTTCCCAGCACTGCACATTTCTGGACTGAGATGTCCGATGTTGTTCCCGGGATCTGTTGCAACCACTCATCTAGTTTGGGGGTCACTGCCCCGAGTGCTCTGACCACCACAGGCACGACTGTCACCTTTACCTTCCAGGCTCTCTCCAGCTCCTCTCTGAGCCCTTGGTATTTCTCGAGTTTCTCGTGTTCCTTCTTTCTGATGTTTCCATCACTTGGGACCGCTACATCCACTACAACGGCTTTCCTCTGCCCTTTATCTATGATCACGATATCTGGTTGGTTCGCCATTACCATCTTGTCAGTCTGGATCTGGAAGTCCCACAGGATCTTCGCTCTGTCATTCTCCACCACCTTCGGAGGTGTTTCCCATTTTGACCTTGGGGTTTCCAGTCCATACTCCGCACAGATGTTTCGGTAGACTATGCCAGCCACCTGGTTATGGCGTTCCATGTAGGCTTTCCCTGCCAGCATCTTACACCCTGCAGTTATGTGTTGGATCGTCTCAGGTGCCTCTTTGCACAACCTACACCTTGGGTCTTGTCTGGTATGGTATATCTGGGCCTCAATGGCTCTGGTGCTCAAGACCTGCTCCTGAGCAGCCAGGATGAGTGCCTCTGTGCTGTCCTTCAGGCCAGCCCTCTCTAGCCACTGATAGGACTTCTTGAGATCGGCCACTTCAGTTATGGTCCGGTGGTACTTCCCGTGTAGGGGCTTGTCCTCCCATGATGGTCCCTCTTCCAGCTCCTCATCCTCTGTTCCCCATTGTCTGAGACATTCTCTGAGTACACACACACACACACACACATATATATATATATATATATATATATACACACACACACACACACACACACACACAAGTATATAAAATTGTTGAATTTTCACAAAGGTCCACTTTCATCTCTGGATAGCCGTCTTTCATCGTCGCAACACGTCTTGAGTGACAGTTTCGCTGAACGTCGCTGAAGTTGCTGGATCCTATGCCATCTGACTTCGGGCAAAAGGCAGATCACACCCCAAACTGGTCGCCAGTCAGTCGCAGGGCACATGTAGAGACAAACCGACGTCTACAACATCCCCGAATGGGAACCGATCCCACACTACCCCCGCACAAGTCGGGCGAGCTCACCCCGACCTGCTTTGTGTACAATCCAACCTGAACAAACAAGCCAAGCCAAGTCAAAACATTGTCGTCCAACTTTTTTTTTTTTTTTGCACAACATACCGGTTTCTCAATAAGCAATTTTGACGGACTGACAGCAGAGAACCAAGAAAAAAGCACATTCTTTGAAATACAGCTCTGAATGTAGTTGTTTTCATGAGGAAGAAAGATGAGCCATAATTGAATAATTGAATGAGTCAGTCCCATTTTCGGGAAAATGCAGAAATTGACACTCAAGACGTGTTGCCTTCATCCAGTCTCCTCCGTAATTGCGTTTTGGTCACCCTCATAGGAGAAATTCCCACTTGCTAAAGTATGATGTCCAAAATGAACCCAAGGTATTCTGTGCTTTTTTATTTTCCTCGTTCGGATGCCTCATTTGCGGGCCTGTCACCACATATTACACAGAGCGTGAGGATCACCTGCAGTGATAAACCCATATTACATGCAGGACTGCTGATATTGTCTCTTAAATGCAGCTTTCTTTTTGCTCTGAAGTCGTCAGCTCTTTTCCTTCGGGATCATCATTTGTGCCTTCTCGACTTTCTCAAAGAAAAAAAACCTTGGACTCATTTTTGCAGACGTGTACGGAGGCACAGACGGATGCGATTGATTTTCAAAATAAATCAGGCTCTGATGATCAATAGAATAATTGTTGTTGTGGGGCCGGGTGCCGAATGTCCCAGGTGGTTGGCCAACGCCGAAATTCTGGATAATTAAAGCCTTTGTTTCGCCGATATTTCATCTTTTCTCCGGCTATGCGACAGCTTTACACAAAGTCATTGTTTTTATTTAAAATACGAGCAACAACAAAGACAACATATGGAGCTTTTGCCGACGGACATATTTCTCACAACGCACCCCGGCGGAGCGAAGCGACAACGCTGCTTTAGGGCTTCCGAGCGGAGCCGTCCCTCCATTGTTGGTGTTTCAATTTGCCGATGATCGCTCTGGCCGCCGCCTGCCACCGAAGCGCTTTGCCACATGTAATGCCGCATAATTGCCTTCTTGAGTTGCCCGGTGGGGGGTGGGCGGGGGCTTCATTTCGGAGATGTTCTTTTTCCATGCGGGAGTGGAACGGAGGGTGTCACGTTAACCGCAGCTAAATGGAAATGCTGATATCCATTCAGACGGAGAATTGTGTTGAAAAGAGCCTTGCTGTGTTCATCGAGCGGGGACGATAATTGGCGGACTATGTGATTATTTCTTGGGCAGGCTTTGCATGCACAGCTGAACGTGGCGTGCACCTGAACCTGTGCTGCTGTGGAATAAAGTCAGCGGTTGGGCAAGATAGTTTGTTTTTTTTTAAGTTACACAAAGCAAAACTGGTAACAGGAAAAAGAACGAGGCACCACCCCCTCGCGCCCTGATTGGTTGACTCCTAACAAACCATAAAAACGAATTCCACACCGGCTAACCCCAGTAATGTCACGCAGGAGCCGTTCCACCGCTTTCAACTGCCTCGCGCGCAAATGCAAGTCGAGGGGCTGCTTTCGATTCGCCGGAGAAGGAGAGAGTGAGGTGGAGAGGGGAAAGCAAACTAATTTGCCTTTGTCGCTTTCACGAGCATTTCATTTGAAACAATTAAGAGATTACGGCACCGCAGATTCACAACGCTGGAGTGACAGCTGGGAGCCATCCCATAAACCTCGGAGTTGGTGAACGAGGCACCTTGACGTGCTTTCACCAACACGTTGTTCACATATTTCTTCAGTTGCTCGCTCTCTGCCCGAATCAGACGATTGAAGTGGAAAATAATGCTAACCCGAACAATAACTCCAAACCCTGATTTTTCGGAAGTTAGGAACTATCCCGGGCGGCCCGGTGATCGAGTGGTTAGCGCGTATACCTCACCGTGCAGAGGTACCGGGTTCTATTCCAGCTCTGGCGTTCCTGTGTGGAGTTTGCATGTTCTCCCTGGGCCTGTGTGGGTTTTCTCTGGGTACTCCCATTTCCTCCTACATTCCACAAACATACATGGCAGGCTGATTGAACACTCAAAATTATTCCTCGTTGTGGGTGTGAGCGCGGATGGTTGTTTGTCTACGTGTGCCCTGCGATTGGCTGGCAACCAGTTCAGAGAGTACCCCGCTTACTGCCCGTAGACAGCTGTGATAGGCTCCAGCAGCCCCCGCGACCCTTGTGAGGATAAAAGGTTCGGAAAATGGATGGATGGATGGATGGATGAAGGAACTATACCCAAACAAAAACCGAACGATAATCCTTAAATCCCATCAATAATCGTGAAATACTAACACCGAAATGAAAATTGAGTGGCAACAACTCCTAACCCCGAACAATAGCTGCCGACCCTTGTGAGGATAAAAAGCGGTTCGGAAAATGGATGGATGGATGTATGGATGAAGGAACTATACCCAGGAACTATACCCAAACAAAAACCGAATGATAATCCTTAAATCCCATCAATAATCGTGAAATACTAACGCCGAAATGAAAATTGAGTGTCAACAACTCCTAACCCCGAACAATAGCTGCCAACTCGGGGTGCTGTTGAGCTGACTTGGTAAAGCACTAGCGCCGTGTGTTGAGGCAGTAGTCCTCGTAGCAGGCGACTCCGGTTCCTGTCCCGCAAGTTATTCCCTCCCTCCTGCTTCTTGTCTCCTCTCCAGCTGTCCCGTCCACTCAAGGCAAAAAGCCTCAAAATAATCGATTTTAAAAATGACCTCCAACTCTTGCCACAACCCCCTAATCCAAAAATGAATATTTGAAAAGTACGAAGTAACGCTCAGGCCAATCCTAACAATAATGCCTTACCCCTGATCCTAACCATATGTTATATCTCAGAACCATCATTTTAAGATGTGAAATGACGTGCAAACTAACCCATAAGCCCAAACCACCAACTCCATTTCCACCCCCTTAATCCAAACTTCAGCAAACAGCACAGCCCTCTCAACTAAAAACAGAAACGGAAATTGTGCAGGAGGAGAGGCAGTGAAATATAATGGCGCATCTCTAACTTCCTCACACCATCAATTTGAATTGAAGATAGCCTTGTCAGAACGCAGCCATGGCGTCAACATCGCCCTACCCTCAACGATGGCGTCGAAGGGCAAAATTGATGAAGGTCCGCTTGTGAAAACGTCAGTTGCGGGGACCGCTGGAGAAAGTGTGTGTGTGTGTGCGCATGAGCTGGAGTGCTTGACAAATAGCAGCAGCGGCGCAAGCTCCTTTTCATGAACACTAAACTGTAAAATGGAGGAGCCGCCACAAACAACGGCTTGTGATAAATAGCCCACGTGGGGGTGGCGGGGGGTCCGGTGTGGACGGTTCTCGTAAAAGCTCGCCGAATGATGAAGATGGAAAAGAGATCATGTTTTTGTCGGCATCCGTTTTGGGGAAGCGTGTCACTTTGCAAATTTACAAAGGATGGCAGCATTTCACAACACTAATGTATCAAAGTACAGCGACACCCTTTTGGTTTTCCTTATGTCATCCAATTCCAAAGTCCTCCGAAGATTTCATTGTCATGGCTTTCAGAATCATTGCCCGCCTTATTAAATGGGTTGATCATCACGTTGGTTATTGATTAATTTTTTCCAGCGAGCAAAACGCCAGCTTGCTATTGAAGTGCAGGAAACACGTGGAGCGGACGTTGTATCGGTCTGTCGTGGTGAAGAAGGAGCTGAGCCAAAGGGCGAAGCTCTTAATTTACCGGTCGATCTACGTCCCAACCCTCACCTATGGTCACGAGCTATGGGTCGTGACCGAAAGAACGAGATCCCGGATACAAGCGGCTGAAATGAGTTTTCTCCGCAGGGTGTCCGGGCTCTCCCTTAGAGATAAGGTGAGAAGCTCAGTCATCCGGGAGGGGCTCAGAGTCGAGCCGCTTCTCCTCCACATCGAGAGGAGCCAGATGAGGTGGCTTGGGCATCTGATTCGGATGCCTCCTGAGCGCCTCCCCGGTGAGGTGTTCCGGTCATGTCCCACCGGGAGGAGACCCCGAGGAAGACCCAGGACACGCTGGAGAGACTATGTCACCCAGCTTGCCTGGGAACGACTCGGGATCCCCCGGGGAGAGCTGGAAGAAGTAGCTAGGGAGAGGGAAGTCTGGGCTTCCCTGCTAAAGCTGTTGCCCCCGCGACCCGGCCCCGGATAAGCGGTAGATGATGGATGGATGGATGGATGGATGGATGGATGGATGGATGGATGGATGGATGGATGGATGGATGGATGGATGGGTGTTTATTCGTTGTGAATACTCAACCCCACCCAGTATTCCCCTCAAGTGCTTCCTCCAAGCTGCTCCACACTGTAGGGCTCCTGATTCGACCAAATTGATGCTTCAGTCATTGCGCCCAGCGCAGATGCATCAACCCCCTTCCTCACGCCATATCCACTCCTAGACCAGGAAGTGCTCACAACGGAAACTGTCAAATAAGACTCGGGGCTCACGTCGCATTTGCTTGGCTCATGGAAGTTGAAGCTGTTCGAAACAAGGGGAGAGTTCAAGTGTCAAGGGGATTATTTGCATCAGATTTTTGGATCAGATTTGACATCCCAAAATTGTTTTTGTCTTTTAAGGATTTTGTATTTCGGTGTCGGAGCTCACAAATATCAATCCAAATGTCGCAAAATTGTGACACTGATTAATGATCAATAAAATAGCTTGCAGCCCTTTTCTGGGCCAATCTGTGACCCAGTGAACACCCAAGCTGGTTCCCAAAAGGGTTCCCCACATCGGGTTGCTTTTAAATTTGTTTACTGCCAATTAAATGACATTAAAATAAATCGCGCTAGATCGATTGAACTCTGAGACGCAAATCTGGAAAAACACTTATTGTTGTTTATTTGGTGTTTCATTCCACATATCAATTATCTACACGGGCTAATCTAGCTCGTCCCTGCCTTTACAGTTGCCGCCGGTAAATGCGATATTCTTCCTGAAAAATGTTTGTTTTATTTCCAAGCTACAGCCACACTGTTCTCATTGTCGCGTTTTATATCCAGCAATCTCAAATGATCCTTCAACCCAAGAGAGGGAATTTTGGTCCCGAGGTGAGTTATGATCTGATAGTAAAGCCAAATGGCATGGGGCCAAACCGTAAACCACCTCTTCGCTATCACGTACATAACAACACTAATCCATCTTAACAATCATTTCCATCATAAAATGGCACATTCTCTTCAATGCCACGATCCCGAGACCTCAAATTATAGCGACGCTTTAATTGCTCCAGGAAGTGAGCCCAAATGCTCAGCCGTCTATCACCTTTGACAGATTCCAAGATGAGAATTTGTCTCAGCCAAGGACCGCAGAGTTGTGTGTATTTATTATTATTATTATCATTATTATTATTTTGGCGCCAGCTGAGAGACATCACCTTGGAGATCAAGATCCTCCGCTTTTCTCGCTGCTCTTGACTTGCTTGGGTTGCGATCATAAACAAGTCAATCTCCAGTCACGTTCTCGACATTGCAGGATTAGATTTATCCGCTTAGTAACGATCGCTATCGCAAGGCGGCGCGAGTCTTGCTTGAAGGGGAAATTAATTTTACGATGGCTGGTTTACTTGATCAGGAATTGTGCGTAAGGCAGGGAGGAGGCTCAGAGCTCTGCCTTTGTGTCAGACAGGTTATACTTGCATTAGCATATTAGCATTAGCCTTTCCTTGGTCTTATTTTTTTTTTTAACGCTTTAATTGCGTCAAACTTCCAAATTCATTCCTGGATCTTTTTTTGGTTTGTTTGTTTTTTTGACCTATGGGTCAAAGAAACCTACAGCCCTCCCCTCAGGGAGACAACAAAGTATTGGCTTATTCCGAGTGATTATCACAAGTGTACATGACCCCTGACCTCGTTTCATGTGTTTGCATTGTATCTAACTAGCATGCGGCTCTATGAGGCATATCGGCACGCCAGCAGTTTCTCAACACCCACACAAGCACGAGCGGTGTCCAGTTTGCACAACTTGAGAGAACTTGAACTGAGTTCACGCCGCAACCATCACCCCCCAAAGCCAGTTTCACTGAGCAACATGCAAAGGAGAGAAAAAATAATAATTTATTGTACGATATGACAATGCAACATCATGCTCACATTTTCCTGTTTTTTTTGTTTTTTTTGTGGAAGCCATCATCAGCCTCTCACAAAAAAGCCTATTTGCATATTATGTGCTCTTATGCCACAACCCTCTGGAAGTAATTCACCAGTGCCAAGGAAGTATTGCATGTTTCAACTGAGGGACTAACATGCGTTAACTGAATCTATGAGGAGTTCGGTTTAGCCTGGGTTGTTAGAGGAAGTGACGGAGTCTTTGTCACACGTCTATATGCACAGCATTCTTTCCCCCAATCAAATCATCTGTGACTATTCAGTTGTTGATCTTCGTGTTGTCAGATTAGTTTGAAATGAAATGGAAATGTTTTTGGATCTCAGTGGGTGCTACTTTTGCAGTTTCAAGTGCCAATATAGACAATTTCGAATATTTTTTAAGGGGGAGCTTCAATTACTCGCGGTTTTTGAGCGCTACAGGTTTTACTGCATGCTCTGTTAACATAACAATGATATTTGCTCTCCGGTTGGTTGTCATTAAACGGTGTAGGTGTTCCCAACGAAATGTCCCATCGTTATTTACACCCCCTACCACCTCCCTTCCGCCGTTGACTGCAGGAAGGAGCTGAGCATGAAAAGCGACTAACTTTAGATCATTATAGGGAATGGAAGGCATCTATTTTGATATACTCTGGATATCGGTGTTGTCATCATATCTTGCCGCATGATTGTATTATCATACCTGTCAACCTTTCGGAGCGCCAACCTGGATAAACTACCCAAAAAATCCTTATAACATACCAAAGCATTTTATATGTCAAAATAACGGCAGAAAAAAAAACCTTATAGAACTCGCTTGTACACTTCCGAAGTATGCAATGAATACTCTGCTGTTTTCAACTAGGAACCACGTGATTTACTGGAAAGTTACCGGAAATGAAAGCATTCGAGTAGACTAGCACGGAACTACCTAAATTTACTACGAAATTTCTAGGGAAATATATTCTCTTCCTACTCAGGAAACTGAGGTCTTTTGGTGTTCAGAGGTCACTCCTTAAGACTTTCTATGACTCGGTGGTGCCCTCGGCCATCCATAATGGCATTGTCTGCTGGTCAGGCAGCATCTCGGCCCGGGACAGGAAGAGACTGGAGCGACTTGTCAGGAAGGCCAGTTCTGTCCTGGGCTGCTCCCTTGACACTCTGGAGGAGGTGGGCAACAGAAGGGTGCTAATTAAGCTAAAAGCTATGATGGCCAGTCCCTCCCATTTGTCCTCAGTGTGGGACAAATGCAGGATATCTTATCTTATCTTATCTTAAAAAAACGGAAATTTTCAGAATCCGTATGATTTGTGAGATACGGCCATATACGTAAGATTCACCACAAAATCCGTATGAACTCTGGCTAAACCGTATGAGTTGACAGGTATGTAATTATTAGGAGCTGTCCATACTGATGATAAATGGATAAATGAAAAAACGGGGCTTTACAAGAATGTATTTCTGGGTAGGGGTCGAGTGGGGGGGGCATCATGAGTCTATTTTCATGCACACGCATACACACACCAATATGTCAGTCTCCACAGTGAGCGAGAGAGAGAGAGAGAGAGAGAGAGAGAGAGAGAGAGAGAGAGAGAGAGAGAGAGGGAGGGGGCAAGCGTGACGTGCAAGCGGTACTTTCGCAAGCCACAGTCTCGCCGCGTTCACGCGAATGGAGCGCGGGACATAGACGGAACCCACAAACCCCGAGATTATTCTCACTCTAAATAACACGAGACGACGAGGAGGAGGAGGAGGAAGAGGAGGAGGAAGTGTGGCGGATTTTGGGTTTTCTTTCCACGCTTCCCCATGTTGTTGTTGTGTCTCCTACTGGACTGTCGTGGCTGGATTTTAAAAAACAAAGCAAAAAAATAACTCCACCAAAAAACAAAAACAAAACGGCACCCACTTTGCTGAAGACACACAAGACAAAAGACGAGTTTGAAACTGGTTGCGAAAATGCTGATAAGGTAAGAAGAGTGCGCGGCGAGTGTGTGTGTGTGTGTGCGCGCGTGCGTGTGAGCGAGACAGCTGGGCTGCCGCAGTGATTTCAGGTGCGCTCAGCTGTCACCCGCAAAACATGCTTTGACTGGCCTGCTGATGCATTTAGGAGCACCCCGTTTTTCTTTCCTCAACTAATCGACCTGCATGCCATTTTGACTGCATTCATCGCAGCCCCCCCCCCCACCCCCCCAGGATATTTCTTGTTACTTTAGCTTTATTTATCCAAAAGTATCCAAAACAAACAATCGGTGACATCGTGCTCGTTGTCTACACGACTAATTCAAACAGATCCATTTGAACTTGTGGAATGTTCATTATCCCTTCATGATTCAGAAATGAATCATTCACAAGTCGGTGGTCAACTCTTTGAAGCTGCACTTTGAGTGAATAAATAGCCTCAAGTTGCACGTACGCACTTAGAAACCAAGGCAATATTTGACAAAAGTGCCGAAATAGTCCCTTCAAACTCCCTTTTAAAATAATGGCTGTGCATTGGAAAATCACCAACTATTTGCTGTTCTTGAATGTAACTCGGGGTCAAATGTAAATTCTTAACTACTATTTCTGACAACTTGGCAATTCTCCTGTGATGTACGTGTTATTCTTAGCGTGCTATTTTTGGTTTGTCATCATTTCGACTTGAGTCCAGTTGCAGTGAGTCTGAGCCGAACGTGAGCTGTGCACTTTCGCAACCACTAGGGGGCATTTCTTCCCATAGACGCCCCTGTGTATGTGTGAATGTGTGTGCGTGTGTGTGTGAGTGTGTGAGCCAAACCATTGTATGACGTTTTTTTAAAAAAAAGTGTTTTGAAGAGCTGGTGATCTCATATGGTGTCTGGAGAGAATGAAACAGGAATTTTGGAAGGAGGTTTTATGTCTTTCAGATGTCCTGTTTTTTAAATCTGCTGTAACATGTGGTTTAAATGTTAAGCCTGCAGACGAAGCAGCGGTTTTGGACGGGACGCAACCCCCCCCCCCCCCCCCATCCATCGAAAATTTCTGTCACGTCGGTATAGCGTGTGATTCGTTCGTCATGAAAAAACAAATTAATTAATCATACAAGACTTGGATTTGGAGCACTTTTGTGGGTGCGACTGCAAACCAGTGCAGAAAGCAAACCCCATCAAAAAAAGCGTGCTTGGATGAGTTTGGTGTGGAACAACTTGCTTTCCACCCTGGGCTGACCTCACAAATTGTCCAATGACAAGAAATATGTCAATTTTTCTTTTAAGACTGTGAACAACAGTCCTGGTTATTTTGTATTTTACTGTGATTGATTTTAATTTAATTTATTCCGTTGTGTGTTCCGTGTTAAAAGATGCAACTGGAGATGCATCCTTTTCATGTTTTTTTTTTTTTGCTTCTTGAAAGCAAAAACTTGAGGCTTTTATATTTATTACCTTTATTACCGATTTGTCTTCCTGTTTATTGTGCATGTTAAATTGCTCCATGCACAGCACTTTGTATGCAGCGATGGCTGTTTGAAAGTGCTCTATAAATACTGTTGACTTGACTTGACTTGTTATTTTTTCCTTGTTTGATATTTATACATTTGCTTTCATTGTTTTGTTGGATGTACTTTTTATTTCATTTTTTCTAACATTTAGTAAGACACAGAGATACTTTCGCAGTCCAAAATGTCAACATTATGTAGCATGTCAGTTTATTAAATATTTAAAATGATTTATTGTATTTTTAAAATATTTTAATACAAGTTTGATATACAATGAGATGAAAACTGTAGATACATGCTTTTGCTTAGCAATAATTTCATTTTATTCATTTTATTTTTGCATTCAGAAACTGAGAGTTTTTATATCAAATCTATTTGATTTATTTTATTTCTTTTATGTTCTCAAATGAATTTCTCACTATTAAGCATCTTTTTTTTAATTACTTAATGGTGGTTCAGTCAAGTTCCTCCGCATCAACGCATGCCAAATATTTCTCATCATTGCTGCGTAAAAAGTAAAAGTGGATGCTAACTGCTAGCTTGCATCCAGAGTGAATGGTTGCAAAAAAAGGGTGCCACCTTATGTACATGTTAGAATACCAATGAATTACCCGCATGGATGAAACACGCATTTTGTTTGGGAGGGCTAAGGGGGGGCAACAAGCAAGAAAGCGCTTTGATTTGAGAGCGAGTCACACGGCGGTACAATGAAGCCGTCGCCACTTTGCCCTCGCTCCGCGTCGGCCCGCTCGCTTATTGACTTTCGTCCCTTTAATCCCGACACCCCCGCATAACGAGCTTCAAGGCTGGCTTGCTTAAGAGAAACCACAGCTACAGGGCACTATACATTACACGTCAGCGAACGCTAGCATGCTAGCCTTTTTTTTTGTTCTCTCACAAAGTGGCCACAGGGTTGGAGGAATTATTTTTGCACCCAAGCAAAATCACCTCTGTTGCCCGTCAGTCTGTCAAGCAAGGAAGCTGAGCCGCAGCTGAGCTTGTTCGACCACGTTAAGTCATCGTCTTGCCTCCCGCGTCTCATCAGATCTCCTCCCGCTTTGTCGCCAAGCATGCGTCTCTTATATAATCATCTCAGTAATCGCAAATGACACGCCGGAGCGCATACAAAACTCGACGAAAAGGTGCACATGTTGAATATCTGAATCATGATGGCCATCTCGAGCTTTGCCTCTCTTTTATGAGGCAATGGTACGAGCTAATGACACTCAAAAGAATTCTTAATGGACCGCATACTTTTCTGTCCAAATGGTTCGTGAAAATCTGACAGAAGTGGCAAATCCACATCTGAGTCATGATGGTGTCTCCCCTGTCAAAATGTAAGCACCTGTTGCATAGTGCACTGGCATGAAATGGCAAAGGACACTTGGTGGAGAGCAGCCAGTACAATGGAAGTTGAAGGTGACGATCTGGCTAAGGATGCGCATACTGGCGATAGACGATTCTTCTCCCTCTATATTGATCCATGCATGTGTATCTTCTTGGATGCACCTGTACAATCAAATAAAACTCAAAACGACACCTGACAGAGTGCAAACGGTACTGAGATTATGGACAAAGGTGCGCAGACAGAACGTTTGAATAACTATGCCGTCTTCTGTTCTGTCCTCATGTGGGCATCTCTTGAATGTCAGCGAATACAACTCGGATCGACGTTTGGTGAAGCTCATACAATACTCTGCGAGAATCCGACTTTGTCACCATATCGCTAGTATGGGGCACCTACTCGATTGTATATATCTCTGAATGAGACCGGGTGGAGCACATACATCACTTGGTCAGAATCTAGCTAAAGGAGTGCACACGGGACGTCGCAATGGCATATCCCACTTCTTCCCAAGGCATGTCTTTCTTGTATGGCGCAGCAAGCAATGACACTCTTGATCGAGCGCATACAGTACAGTGAAACTCCTCTACAACGAAGTAATGTTTGCAGCAAGAGATTTTTCACAACAGGGGGCTTTTTACTGTAGCAAATTTTATTTCAAATGAAACACTCACACAAAACATATGTGTGTGCTCTTTATTTTCATTCCAATAAAAAATATGATAAATATGAGAATACACTTATTTGACATATAGCCAGTGTAGAAATTTAAAAAAAAAACGATCAGCATTCACTTTATATCAATTTCTTGCATCATGTCTTTAACTTTGCTTCCTCCATCTTTCATTTGTATTACTTTTATCCTGTCTTCAAGCGTGAATGCTTTTCTTTTCTTAACTCCTTGGTCTGCAAGGGTCCGTTTCGTAGCCATTTTAGCAATGCTACGTTCGTGCTACGTCTGAATCTAACATTAACAAATACTTCCTGGACTATTCCGCATGTGTAAACCAGTGTGGTGGTTGCTGTTGCCATTTCCGAACGAAGCAGCAGAGGTCGCTGTGGCATGCTCAGGTCAGATTAGACTTTTGCGGAAGGCTTGTTTTCGTTGTAGTGAATCTTGTTGCGAGGCAAGAGTAGAGAAAACGATTTTGTATAATGGAACGGGGGGACTTTTTGTCTTAGGGGGAGCAGAAAAGTGGTAATGGCTTTCGTGCATGAAAATTTTTTCACACTAGGAGGCAATTTCGCCCATATTTACGTTTCGTTGTAGAGGAGTACTCTAAAGGTGCGCAGACAGACATTCAAAAATGCGTTCCAGAAGGCTCTCACAGCTGTCCTCCACTTGGCTTTCAGCGCCTTCAACACTTGCAGCCAATTGTGAAGACGGTCCGAAGTGGAAAATGTGTGAAATATACTCTGAGGAATTCAGCACGCCGCAGCGCAAATTGTTCTCGATTTTTCTTCATTTGCCGCTCTCATTTTGCATTCCTCATCCGCGCACCGTCAGGAGTCCATGTAACCCAAGCATGTTGCCCCTCCACTCAATCTGTAATTATAGTGCACTGCTTTGAAGAAGCCAGGCGGAACTAAAATGACTTTTTGTGTCCGGTATAATGACTGCCATTTGGAAGTGGGCATGTGGCGGTGGCCTCGGTGGGAAGACGGCGCGGTGCGAAAAGGAGCTGGAAAAATGGTTCAAGTCACCTCTGTCTCGAACCTTAAACATCTGCTCTCCCAACTGAATCTACACCATACGGGCAAAAGTATTGGGACAAGTGATTGTTGGGGATTTTGGACTGGAGAGTGCACATAACAAGGTCCGCTGGCGGCGAAAGAACTCAAGTCAGGACCTCAACAGCTACTCCCCACATTGGCAGCACAGAACGTCCCCGGCATGAACAGGATTGTGTTTGCTGACATGTCTGAGTTCGTGGATCCTATCGATGATGTCATTGATCCATCGGCAAATTAGGACATTGCAACTGATCACCAGTTTTGCATTGATTGCCAAATATCTGCCGGTCTGATCCAGGTCGATCATATCTGGGTAAAACTTATTTCAATTTAAAAAAAATATATATATACAGCAAACTAAAAACAAGTGTTTTGAGCTCATAAAAAGCATGTGCAGCGTCTCAAAATCTTTCGAAAAAAAAAGTTGGGTTTCTTTTACATAATTTCCCAAAGTAAAGAAATATTAAATTTAGATGGACCTTTTTCAGGGTTTACACAGACCTGTCAGGGTTTTTCTTTTTACTTAAGTACTCCATTTGCACAGAGAACTTAGGTGCAAAAAATAAAATAAAATAATTCAGGTGTTTTGTTGCTCAAAATGTGAGCTTATATACCACGTATGGTTACATTGGCATGGAAACGAACATTTAAAAAGTCTCAACAGGTACTTTATCTGTGGATTTCTACTTACTATGATAGCAAAGCATTCAAATCCATATCAAATCAAATGACAACGGACAGAATCAGAAACCCAATCGTAAATTTAGAGGTTCTTAGCAAAACACTGTCCGATTGAAAAGTAAAACATTTTCAACAATGGTAATGGTCGCATGAATCCCGAAACCGGTAACTGGCTCATGCCTTTCACCTAACCAAAAAAAGTAAACATGACAATCGTTGTCATTGCTACCTCATGTAGTTGAGGACCTGAACACATCCAAAGCGGTCGAGATGGTTGCGTGGCTCATTAGTTATTTATACTCTGGCTTGGTTGGGGGGGCCAGAGTCTGCTCCCAGGAATTTCATGCATGTATTTGGCAGGGCGAACGGTTGTCTCCCCTCTACCCCCGGGAGGTACTCCAGAAGCTCTCTCTGCGTGGGAAAGAAATGAGCGACGAATAGACGTTTATGTGACTGCCGCTGTTGAAACTTCCCAAGACTTGGAATCGAGCCCCGTTCGTAAATGAATCACTGCCTTGTATGAAGTATAAAATCCCTTTCAGCGCGAGCGCATGCTCTATCGCGGATGGAGGATGTAAGGCTGTGATATCAGGGGGCTTGCTTTCTCTTGTTTCGTTTTATATTTTAGGAGGCGTTTCATCAGGTTGCATCACACCGAGACAATAGCAATTTCCACCCCCCCTCCCGTACTACGACCGTATTTATACTGTGCCAGGGTGTCATCTCGGGCTTCTAAAGGACAGTCTCTTTCAATTATTTAGCCTTTTGCGCTGGACTATATTTGGATCCTCGTGTTGCTAAATCTACCAGGCGATAAGATGGCAACAGATAAAGATAGCGTGGGTTGAGTTTTTTTTTTATGCACACTTGGGTTACTCTTACTTGAAACCCATTCCGATAAAATATATCTTCAGACGTCATGTAACGTAAAAGTACAGTTGGCTTCAACCCGGTGGAACTCCATGCGGATTTTCCTACTTCACTATCTAGTTCTTGCAAGTCTTGCAACTTGAGCACAGACCCTGAAGAAACATTCCGCGAGTTCCACGGTAACCAGACACCGGAACGTCGGACCAAAAGGAAAGGGAGAGTTTTTACGTGGAATTGGGAATGCGAGGGCGCCAAAGTTATGCCAGGGCCCAAGGCAGCAAATGATTTGGGAGTAAGGTTGCCGACTGACGTGAGGAATGTGGGCAGACATATGAAACGTACAAGTCGGAAAGGAATACGATCTATTTAAAAATTGACGAGAATGACACTTCCATCTGAACCCCGTACCAAATCCCAGCAAGCCGAAACATGCTGTCACCAAACCGTCCATCTCAGTGCGATGCGACATGTGGGCTGTCAAAAGAAACTCTTCGATCTGCAGCTAAATTATAAGATCTTCATGTTTTATAAAATCTCGTCGCAATATGCTAAGTTTCCAATGATGGTCTGCCCTCTAGTGGAAGAGAAGTCCATCGTTGATTCCTGGGTATGTTCAGGCGAGGCCTTTTGAGACTTTGTTGGGCCTACCCATGATTGGCATTCCCATTAAATTTTTATGATGCTTAGTCAAACCAGCTTCAGCTTGAAAAAAAAAAAATTGTCACATGATCCGTAAACGGGCGGCCCGGTAGTCCAGTGGTTAGCACGTCGGCTTCACAGTGCAGAGGTACCGGGTTCGATTCCAGCTCCGGCCTCGCTGTGTGGAGTTTGCTTTCCACCCTGGGCTGACCTCACAAATTGTCCAATTGTCCACGGGCTGGCGTGGGTTTTCTCCGGGTGCTCCGGTTTCCTCCCACATTCCAAAAACATGCGTGGCAGGCTGATTGAACACTTTAAATTGTACCTAGGTGTGAGTGCGAATGGTTGTTCGTTTCTGTGTGCCCTGCGATTGGCTGGCGACCGATTCAGGGTGTCCCCCGCCTACTGCCCGGAGACGGCTGGGATAGGCTCCAGCACCCCCCGCGACCCTAGTGAGGATCAAGCGGCTCGGAAGATGAATGAATGATCCGTAAACCAGAAATTTCGTATTTTACTGGTTAGTCAGATGACGTATGCGCTTGAGAGTAACATTTGATTGGTGAACGTGACGCTAACCGGCGATAATTCCATGAACGCGTTCGAATTGATGTGATTGCAGTACATCAATTCACATCAAATCCACAGCAAGATGGATTTGATTGTCTGTAATATATTCCTTCTTTGGCTGTAAGTCAAAGGAAGAATTTTAGCGAGAAAAGACAAACTTTTAAATGGAATTCATATTAGATGGCTCGCCTCAGGTGCGGGGAAAAAAAAGGAAATGAGAATCAATTGCCTCCGCTTATTTTAAAATATGAACCCCTAATGCGAAGTATTATGGATCGTGCCGTAAATGCGCCTCGAGTGTTGTCATTGTGGCCTTGCTTTTCCGCGTGAGCAATCCTCCAATGTTTGTTGAGAAAACAAAGCTGGGGAATAAAAAAAACCAACCTTAAGCTCACTTTTTCCTCCCGTCGTCTCATCCCATCTTAAAAAGCTTCTGCAGTCATTTGGAAAGCCCTGCTGACCGTCCATTGTGGCGAGCTAAGCTGCTGGCGGCCATGTTGTTGCCTCACTGCCAGCATCAGTAATGCCGCAGCGGGGAATTAACCTCCAAAGTCCCGCAATCCAGCCACGCTAATGTTCGCTGTTACTGCATACGTTGTGTGTACTGTTCTTCACTTTTTTTTTCCTACATCATCTGCCATCTGTAGCGATCACATGACGCCACGGATACTATGCCGTCATTGATAGCACACACACACACGCGCGCACATCAGAGCCAAGAAATTGAAAAGTCCATCAAAATCCCAGCGGGCATCATTACCCAGCCATTCCTTTTTGTTCTGTTTGTAGTTGTTTTTCAAGCCATAGTGCAGGATGAATAGTTCAATCAATTAAAGAAGGCGAGGATGAAAGTTTGGCTGATTATTTGTGATGCTAATTGGGCTGATGGCAGGCCTATAGGAACAGATGAAGGAGAGCAATGTGTTTTAATGTTGTTGGGAGTTTTTTTATCTCGAAGCCGAGGAATCAAATATTTACATGAAAACTAAGTTGTGGGCACGAGTTGCATGATTAGTTTCCCATTTATCCATTTTGTGTTCATATTGCATTTAATTGAAAGATGTTTGTTGTTTTTTTTCTCTTTCTTCTTTCTACATACATTCTTGCTGCTGGAGGCTGTAAATTTCCCCAGTGTGGGACGAATAAAGGATATCTTATCCTATCTTATCTTGTCTTATCTTATCTTATCTTATCTTATGGGAAGTCTGCAAATTACGCTGCCATGAAAAAAAAAAAACAGACAAAACTCATGTTTCGTCAGTTAGCGTTTGCCCATATGTATTAAATACGGCTTTCATATTTGCGATGAACTAGACAAACTCTCTTTACAGGACTTCTGGAAATGGTCAAAATGAGCCGAACATCATCACTTCAAAACAAAATGGCAACTATCCCAGGTCTTTTCTCGCATGGCTTTTTGAAACTTTTTTTTGTGGGTCTCTTCAATTGAGACATACCAATTAATACTCATGTCCCTATGGGAGTTGGATTTGGGTGCTAAAATTTCAACTCGTTGGATTTGTGTTTTATGACGAGTCATCATAATTGGCTACCATACAAGCTGTAAACCAGCAAAAACACACAAATTTTTTTTTGACAATATGTGTTTCAAACTTGAAAGCAGTTGGACAAAATTCCGGGACAAGTTCTCTTTGGACGACTTCTTAAATAATCCCAAACTAGCCTCAAATAAATTATTTTAAACAAAGCGGCAGATTTGTTGCGTCTATTCATTTCAGGCATGGGTTCTACTGATGATTCTCAAACCGAGCAATAGTCATGTTGCTCAGGTAAACGACTTCAGAAGCTGATTTTTTAAAAACCTTTACAGGCGGGGCAATAAAGACAATTTTGGGCGGACGGTATTGTTGTAGTTAATATTTCACAGCTATGAGTCTAATGGCTTATCCCACAATCTAAAACAAATGTTTCAGCTTCTGTCAAGGTAATTTCTGACATCGTTAAATTCATTGAGTTAAAAAAATAATAATACAATCAACGCCATCTCTGCCAAAAAAGTAACTCGGCGGGAGAGACGATTATCTTTCGAAATTAGTTCACTCGTTTAAAGCTGGATGCAGATGCCACCGTTCAATGGGAGCCTATTATTCCAAACGACTCTCATTAAGGCGTTGTGAAATAAAGCAAGCTGGGGGAAGCGCCGAAATAAAATCTTTAGAGCGGCTGTGCGGAACCCGGTAACGACGCAGAGCGACGCCGTCTTCATTAACGCCGCTGACGTCAGAAAGGGAAAGGCAAGCGAGCGACTGAAAAGAAAATTAGGTGCAGCTGATTTGGCCCTCTTAAACCCTTTAGGAGGTTATTGGGTGTTTGCGCTCCGAGCCGAGGACGCTAACAATACAGTCTGAGCTTAATGATCGAGTCTATTAAAATACTTAACAGAAGGAAGAGTGGAGGTGGGGGGTGCATGAGTCAGAGCTTTGAACGTACCCAGATCAGAAGCTCTTAGCGTAGCTGATGAGTCAAATCTGCCTGCTTCGCTCGTTCTCACTGTTACGCACCCTTGACTTTACCTGTTCCATCCGGCTCCATGGGACTCTCACACGAAATGTGAGAGAGCGCGGCTCGCATCGGTAGCCAAATCAGGCAGACAATCCATCGCTCAATCAAACTTTTGCAACATGGCGGTGCACAAATGGATTTATGCTGCTTGCCACGCAATAATGTGAGGAAAATAGTTTTTTTTTTCTTTTTCTTCCTGCACTCTGGCAAATACAACGCAATTAAGATAAGTAATGGTCCGATTCCTGTAAACAGACTTGGTCTGTCTTTGCAATATGCGGTTGAAAAAAAAAAAAAAAGAATAATAACACTCATAAAATGTTTCATTCGGTGCTTCGAGATTTGATTTTAAATAGATGTTTTTTGAATGAGATAAAATCGAGGGTGCAAGCAATGATGAATGTGCCCTCGTAGCCACTTTTGTTTGTGAATGCATCACGTTTTTAGTCGGCGCTGGAATTTGGTGCGACGATGAAGTAACACCAATTTTCAAAAATCATTCATCATTCAAAGCTTGTTGTTTCACTTAAAAATTTCGATCTGATTTCTATCATCCTCCATGAAAGCGAGATGCTTATTTTTGTATTTTTCTGGCACGGTAAATAACAAGCCCCACAAAAAGTCCAAGGGGACTGTTAAGCATCTGGACCATGTGGAACTATTTGACATGTTTAACACCAAAGGAGATCAGTAAGAGAGCAGAAGAGATTAAGATGGGCTCTTGTCTATCCAAGGAAACACACACATCTCAGCCCCCCGCCCTTCAGGGCATTGGCAACACACGTGGCCTTCATTTACATCCATGAGCTCCCTACGTCTGTATTTCATTATCAGCATGGCCCGCTGGTGAAAATCAGATGGCTGTCAAAACGGTGTCCAACCACATACTGCAACACGTGCGGATTTCCAAACGTGGCCCCATTTTATTTGTGCCTTATGATGTGACCTGCGTGGATTCATGTGCTGTTTGGCTATTGCCCGAAACATCTACTCTCCAGTGATGGAACGTATACATTAAAATTCCATCTCTCGCATCAGTACATCCAGTAGCAGCCAGGATGGCATCTATAAATTGCCGGACATTATTTTCGATTAACCGCGCGGTAACACATTTCAGCCCGTTTTTACCCGCGCCGCCGCCGCAGGGTTTGAAGAGTGATAACGCTGGCCAGCAAAACGGTGGCACAAATGGTGCGATAACACAAGTCTTGTGTGGCGGCATGTTCGTCTTTGGAAGGCTCAAAAGAACTGTGGTGACCATGTGGGTGCAAAAGGGGCATCGGTGGGGCAGTTAATCACGGACATATCCGCTAACTTTGAATTAATTACGACAGAAAAGTAAGAAATACAATTCATACTATAATCACCCTGGCTTCTAATGGAGGACAGGGATCAAGTGTTGTCGTGGATCCCAAAAAATGGCAAATACCGTATATGCCTTATGTATCGTATTTTCTGCACTATCAGGCGCTTCAGATTACAAGGCGGATCTTCAATCAATGGCCTATTTTAAAAAGTTTTCATAGATCGGGCACACTGCATTATCAGGTGCATAGAATAGAAGCTGCAATCGTGGCCCTGGTTGTGCTATGCATCAACTAGATCAGTGTTTTTCAAACCCTGTGCCGCGGGCACATTTCAGGTATGCTGCGGGAAAATTTGTATGTCTGTGCGGTCTATCGCCCAGAAAGTAATTGTGTAGTATCCTCCCATACCACTAGGGAGCAGCAACAGCTAGCCAGTTGCCTTGTTTTTTTTGACCACTAGAGACAAGCGAATTTGTGCCGCATGAATGCAGGACGACAGTGAAACAATAAATATGAAACATTATAAAACACTTTTTTTCTTTGTGTTCATTTGATTCCAATTCAAGCTATTATAATGTCATTCTTAAATGTTAAAAAATTGTTATAGTAACAATATAGCACGTTGCTAAAATAGGTGGGATTTTTTTTCCCCCCACATTTTCAGCTAGTGGTGTGCTGCGAGATTTTTTTTTTCAATGTAAGAAGTGTGCCTTGGCTCAAAACAGTTTGTAAAACACTGCACTAGATGATGCCACGCTAAAGACAATGCAATACAATACAATGCGTATTTATCTATAAATAGCCTTCACAACCGCTGTAGCTGTAACAAAGCCATGTGAACTGGTCACAAACACGGACATGAAACAAATGGCATTACAAAATAATAATTGAAAGTCAAAAGTTATGAAGACAATTGATTTAAAAAAGGCACACAAACCTTGTGGGCTCACATCCACAAGGAGCTAAATATTCTGAGAAGTTTTGCTTGTCTCCTTCTTCCTTCGTTGAGTCAGATGTTACTTTTGGTATTATCTTAGTTTTATAATAGCCGCTCAGAGCTCATAAAGTAGTTGTCTGTTTGAGTGTGTCTTGGCGAATGTGCATGTCAGTTAGTTTCGCTCCTGCTAACAATCACCACTAGATGGGATAGGAGAACACACTAACAGGGAAACAACTCTATGGAAAATGTAGAGAGTTTATATTTTCTCTTTATATTAGGCACATCGCGGCCCGGTAGTCCAGTGGTTAGCACGTGGGCTTCACAGTGCAGAGGTACCGGGTTTGATTCCAACTCCCTGTGTGGAGTTTGCATGTTCTCCCCGGGCCTGCGTGGGTTTTCTCCGGGTGCTCCGGTTTCCTCCCACATTCCAAAAATATGCATGGCAGGCTGATTGAAGACTCTAAATTGTCCCTAGGTGTGAGTGTGAGTGCGAATGGTTGTTCGTCTCTGTGTGCCCTGCGATTGGCTGGCAACCGATTCAGGGTGTCCCCGCCTACTGCCCGGAGACAGCTGGGATAGGCTCCAGCAACCCCCGCGACCCTAGTGAGGATCAAGCGGTTCGATGAATGAATGAATGAATTAGGCACATCGAATTATAGGGCGCATTGTCGGCTTTTGGGAAAATTGAACACTTTTACGTGTTCATGATAGTGTAATTGCCTATATTAGGAATCTGAACCATACCTATTACTCCCTTTGTTTTCAATAAAGAGAGTCTGAAAAAAAAGTGCGTTTGAGAATGCACAATGTGCACATCACGATCCAAAAAGTCTCCTGAGAATCATTTCAAACTCATCTCACAACAACCTTCCCATGAAGTGGCTTACAGATCATTTCAAAAATGTATGTTGGAAGTTTACGTGCACGTGCAGCAAAGACTCATTCGTTAAACAACCCAGGCTAAACTAAGCTTTTTCCCAAAATGGCAAGCTTGTCTCTCCGTTAAGGTATTCCTGTTAACACCAGTAACTGTATGGCATTGCTTTCTAGACAGCGATTTGACAGTATTTTGTGGCAACTTGAGGTGTTCCAGACGGAGCACAAAATCAAGTACAGTCATCATTTTGGATGCTCGCGCAAAGACAGCGCTTGTATGAAATCTCTACATCATAGCCATTCACCTCACTTTGCCGGGTCTAAATTGAAATATCATTTGCCACAAATCGACATTCAATGATTTGATTGTCATGCAAAAGCAAGTTCAAAAGTTGAAAGCACCCCGACTGCCCGCCTCTTGTTTTGACAGGAAATAAATTGTTCTGTATCAGAAGGAACTCCTCTTAGAGTTTAATGAGTTTATTGGCAATCGATATCCCTTCCCCGTCGGCCTGCGAGCGACACACGGGGGTTGCGGCCCTTGAGCGTGGTTCTTAAATGCTGTACCTGATTGGGTCAATGAGACGGGATGCTCCACTTTTATCGGTGTGCGAGCAAAAGAGGGAACCATTTTTTTTGATCGGGTCCGACTATGGGTTCAGGGTGCTAAGTTTTGGAATTTGGGATTGGAGCCCCCAGGGGAACTTGCTGAAACTCTAGCCTAGGATTCCAAAGCCTGTTCCCGCTTCCGAAAGTTGAAAGGCAGGCTCCAGCCTGGACTGGTCGATGGTTAGCCCCAGGGCACTGTTCTAGATCCATGGTGGATTAAAGTCTCCTGTTTGAACAAATACAAAACCTATGTTGACTCACGCCGCAACATCTGATTTCTTATTCTGACGTGGGGCAAGAGAAAGACTATTCCCTGGACTGGGAACTTGCAAATGCTAACTTCCTGGTATGCTACCCTGCACCACCTGGAATACTACGTAACTGTGATGGACACTACCGAAAGCAGTTGCGGTGATGGCGGACACATTACGAGTATATTTATGAATCAAAGCACGACTTCAAATACCCCATGTTTGTTCCCAATCGTTCACGTCACTGTCAAGCGTACAAATGTAGGACGCTGTTTTACAATGACAAGCTGTGTCTCTGCAGGATTCGTGCCATGAGAGGATTCTTGTTCCCAAGTCTTTTTTTTTTTTGCACTGATTTTGTTCAGGCCCTTTGAGTCAAACAGTAGGGTGGAACTGGGTCGGATGTGCAAGCGCCAACCCACTGGCCCATTCAAGCTCAGACGGAGGGTGTCGGATGCTTATATTCGGATCCAAGCTCCTGAATGGTCGACAGTTGAATCGGTGTAGTGCTGAGCCTTGCTGTTCCAAAAATCTGAAAACCTCCTCCATGTCACGCAGTCAAAATGAACTACGCGCACTGTATTTTTTTGCCATCTTGACACATAGCAGAGGGAACACGGTGTATCTGGCGACAGCGGAAAATGGGCCAGGTGCCAGGACCTAGTCAAGCGTTTGAGCTCAATAAAGCACACTGTATTGATTTGCTATTTACTAAGTTAGCCATTATTTGTTTTGGATGCAGGGAAAGTTCTTTGGAAAATGATTTTTCACTCTGCTGTTCAGACTGTGAAATAAACGTCTTGACAGATCATCAATGGCCCCTGAGTATGATAGTAAATGGTTAGGTATTGATCTTCTCTTTTTTTTTTTTTGATCTGGGGAGCAGTTATGCTTAAAGCAGGACCGAGCGCTCTCCTGGGTATTGGATTTGTGTCCGCCCTACTCTCAAATGTGAAAATAAGGATTTATTTTGCCCTGAGTGATGCTTAGATGACAGACTCCTTGAGATAAATGGAGATGGATAAATGATATACATCACGTCGTTTCATATTGCTCATGACGGCCAACATAATGCAAACCTCCCTGAAAAAAAAAATGCAGTTTGTTTACTGCCTTCTAAATAAATGGCTGAGGTCCCGCTGTCACTCACAGATGGCACTTCCTCTGAGGGGAGGAAAAAAATAAAAAAAGAGCCGAGCCAGTGACGCGTTGTAATGTGCTGGCAAGGCGGCGGCCATTTTGCAGAATCTCCGGAGGCACTGATCGTCACAGAGAGGCGTGAGCGCCGTCTTGGCAGCGCACGGCCCCCGGGCTCTGAGTAGTAAGCGATAGCTGAGTTGGAGCTCGTCACGCCAGATGCTTATCGTTGTTGACATCTGTCTACGCCATTGCCCCCCCTGCCCCCCCCCCTGTCTTGTATGGAACAAGTGTGACCTTTATCTTTTGCTCTGTTTCAGCCCTGGCCCACACATCTCCATTCATTCCGCCCCTCCTCCTAAAATTAATTTGTTTTGCCTTTTCTTTGGATTTTCGCTATGCTTATTACAAAAGTGAACAGGTTGCCAGCAATTTGTCGTCTCATGTTTCACAAGTAGATCAAATCCCACGTTTATCTATTGTCGACTGAGTCACCAACTGAGATCAAAATCAACCATTTAATTCCATTTGCTGCATTGTTTTGTGCATCGTTTGATCTAATGCCCACTCTCGGCCTCCCTCGTGATGTACCAAGTTTGCGTAGCTGTCGGCATGTGTGCCTTGTATAATATAATACATGAGGTTGGGGGCATATGTTGCACCTAGGAAAAAAATCAGGACTGGAAAAGTGAGCAGGGGCGGCGATGGGGATGTTGCACGTGAATGTGCAGTCTAATTAGGTGTGTTAGCCTCACTGGGCAATGGCCAGCTGGGAGCATCTGGGCTCTTCGTACAACACACACACACACAATTAGAAACGATATCTAACGGTATGATAAGAGAGTGTAGGTCAGGCATGACGCGGTCATATGTGCAGCTATTTTGGTCTGGCACATTCTCAGCCTCGCTCGCATTGCAACCCCCCTTGCGCTGCTCGGAATTTCCAGCCAACACTGTGACAGGGATATCCATTCCCCAACCGCCTTTGCGCTTGTGGATGTTTCAAACCGTCCCCATAAGACCAATTGAATTTAGTGAGGGTGTAATGGTCAACCAGAAATCACACCTGGCTACCAACCTTGGTTTTGACAGTGACCGTTTGGGTCACATTCGGGTACAGTGTGGGCACAAAATGCCCAATATACAATTAATTATGTGTAAGCAGGAATAGACACTTAAAGACGTTTTTTTTGTTTGTTTTTTAAAATTAATTTCAAGAAAATGACTGATTGGCGGCTGTCACGTTGTGCCCGAGGCGATGAAAGATCGCCTCGTGCACAACAAAATAACGAGGTGGATCCCCAGGTAAAGCAGACACGAAAAGATTTTGTATGAACACAAAAAGTCTTTAATAACGAACAGAAAGAGCCCGACAGGGAAACAGTAACAAAAAACGCTGGTCAAATAAGGACCAGGGGAGAAATAAGGAAACAACCGAAAACGCTCGCTGAAAAAACAAAGTGCGAGGAAGTACTGATTAGGCAATATAGAAGTATACAATTTAGTGACTAACGCGAATAGCAAGAGTAATGGCCGCAAGGCAAGAAGACAACGAGTAATCTACAATAGAGGAATTAGCACGAGAGAACAATGGCACGGCATGGAATTCTCCGGCAGTGAGTGGACTGCCGGAGCCTCTTAATAAAGGCAGGTAATCAGCCCGAAATTACGGACAGGTGTGCAGTTGGCGGAGGGAAAAGCCCGCCACCTGCTGGCGGGCACGGGACGTGACAGCGGCACGGTGTACATTTAGTTAGCACATCCGAGTCACAGTACAAAGGTCCAGGGTTCGAATCTGGGCTCTGGCCTTCTTATGTGTAGTTCGCCTGTGCTCATCTGACATGCGAACTACATGTTTCTACGGGGTACCTCCCCCTCCCACCTCCCCCCAAAAAACATGCACCTTACATTAATTGAGCACTATATGAATGATGTAGATATGTGTACCAGAAACAGTTTAACTCGTCTGAATTATCATTTATGTTATTTTATATATTTGCTAGCCAGAGGCGGAACTGCACGGTATTTGTTTTCAGAGCAAACGTGTTGCTACAGCAGTGTGCAGTTATACATTTTGACCCTGAGCACGTCCCACGTGGGAACCCTGCACCACACTGAATATTCAAGTCAGAAAATCAAGTGTTGGAGGTAATGAAGGTTCTTTGTGCCTCGGGCCTTATTTTTAGGATTTCCCATCGGGATTACTATGCGCTTGCTTGCACACTTCGGGGAAGACTCCCCACAAGATCTCTGCGGGTGTCTCTGGGAACCCGGTATTCAGTCGGGATTTACGTCAGTGTTCAGCGAGTGCCAGTCCACTTTGTCCACACCACACTCCACCCATGCCTTTGCAGACCACACTCTGGAACACAAATGGGCCTTCCCCAAGTTTTTCCCACAAAGTTGGAGGCGTTGCATTTGACCAAAAGAATGCGCACGAACCAAGGCCAAACCGTGAAAAAAACCCCTAAATGCTTAAATTTATGAAGTCCAACCCATTATTTCATGAATGTTTTGTAAAGAAGCACACCAGACCCTTTGCGACCTCAATGCTCTTATTACATGATCGAAACAAATGAACTCCAGAGTTGAAACACTCGGTATTCCTCGTGCGTTGAGATCTCAAACACTTTGTATCGATTTGTTGGTTAGGCCACTGTGAAGAGCCACTGATTCATCTGTTTTACTGCTGCGCGCGTGTCGTTTTGCTACCACAAATTCATCCCAATTCTCCCCGCGCCGTCCTCAGACTCGAGTGTCAGAAAAGCTCCGCGGAGAAAGATCACAGGAGCCCAGCTGTTCGCAGTCAAAAGCCACTGCTTTTATTAGCCTCCGGGGCACCGACCCCGCTAGGCCGATGAGGGGGAGAAAGAATGGGCGGTGCGAGGAGGAGTGCAAAGGCAGTATAAGGGGATGGGGGGGGGCACAGATTTCCCAGCTGTTAGTCGGCATGCTGTGGAATCATGTCAATGACCAGCACGGGCACAGCGAGATACGCCGACTGAAAATGATCGGGGAGGTACTCGCAACGGAGACAATACACAAGGCAGCAGGCACGGCTTCCCCGTAACACCCCTACAAATCCTCCTCTACAGCTTCCCTTTTATTTCCCCCAACATCTCACAAAGCCTCTCAGCCTGTGTAGTAGAAGTGCTTTACGAGAGAGTCGGTGGCAGCCGGAGGTCTGAAATTCTATTCCTGGGTTTATATATGTATCTTTCATGACTGCATTGATACCATGCCGATATTGGCTGCGATGACATTTACTGTGACGAGTTGGCGTCTCACAACTTGCTGTAGGAGACAATACAGCTGTCGCGGTGTGACTTTAGATACACTTTACCGATAAATTAATTGGGTACTCAGTACTTGACAATCACCATGTATGGAGTGGTTTTGCATATTCATGAGATTTTGGGTGTTGCAGTGATTATAAGTCAACTGAGAGCATTACATTGGTACCTACACTGGATAAAGAATAAATGTACGTCATCAGCGTAAATCACAATGTCCAAATAGAGGCGCCGCATTGTCTGCAAAGATGGGATTACCCGAAATTCACATCGGGTTTATTAAACAGGGTACCAATATGGACTTTATTACTAAGTACTCGAGACCAGTGTAGCTCAGTGGCCCCAGACAAGTAATTAAAGTTCACACCGAGGCCTGACTCTAAAATATAGTCATTATCCCGGCAAAAAATACAACCTTTCCAGGTCACATCATTCTGTTTGCGGCAGTAAAACAAGTTTATTCCTGTCCCGGGCCATCATTATAGTAGCCCCGATCCACTCGCCGGCATTTTATGGAGCGCGGAGCAATCGGGGGCGACTGAGAGATTCCATAAAAATGTGGTATCACAATTGGCTCAACACAAGATAACTGTGTGAGCGTGACAATTTGGCCCTGGGATATGTGCTTGATTATACCTTCTATCATTTTATATTCCAAGGCATGCGCGGGGTCGTTTTTCATCGCCACGGCTTAACAAGCGTAGTCCCAAACAATGGCATCCAGTTTTTATGGCCCCCTTTAGAGCTAATCAGACACCTTGCAATGAAAAACGATCCTTGGTCCTTGGGAAGGATGAAACCTCCCCGGTTGTTGCCCTCCTGCGCATCGACGGGCGGACCGACTTTATCTCCGTAATCTCGCCGGACAAAAATAGGCGCGTCGTCGACAGCAGACATTCAATCAATCAGCAAAACATCTCATGAATATCTTTTTCCGGGGACGCAGAGTGCGATTCCTCGGGTTGGCCGTAAGGGTTGGAGCTGGGAAGCGACAATGAACGTCAATAACACTTTTAGCGCACAAATGTTGCGCTAACAAAGAACGGACGGAAACAATTCAGGCTAGGTCGAACCCCCTTGACCTCTCGCCGCAAAGAAAGCGCCAACCCAACGGTCGTGCACTGCGCTGCTCCCTATACAGGCAGAAAATGAGTCAGGGGGCGTAGAAGATTAATGACGCCGCTAACCGGGTATTTATCATCTGACTGGAGAGTAATGCGACACCTTTCTAATCTGAATATATTTCATTGGGCTGTTATGGCACTCGGGCCTCATATGGGTTTTGTGTGCGTCGCCGTGTGAATGTTAATCATCCGCATGGGTGTGCGCGAGAGGATGCTCGTAAAGCGGATGGCGACCGGGCCGCAATAAACACTCGGCTATTCGGCCCGGCGTAACTGCCCCCGAGATAATTACATAAAGATGAACTTCCTCTCTGCGGCATGCTGAAGCCACTCCTTCCGAGATCCCCCCACCCCCACCCGGCCCCGCCCCTTCCATTGTGCTTTATTTTGTCGATAGCAGCGTGTCCGAGATGGGTCCAGATAGGGCTTTACCACGAGGGACCCCGTTCACCCAGAGAGACTGCCAGAACCACCGAGGCTACCGAATTAGCCTTTTCAGTCAATGTGCCAGAATCGTTGTCATACCATTTCTGCGGAAGAAGGAACAATAAAAAGGTCGTTAGAACGGCGACAATCAGCGTGTTCCTGTCTATTCCAGCTCGTGCCGTTTCTGCGGGGGTAAAACGTGGTCGTGTTCGTGTGACAGATCGGATAATCAGAGTCAAGAAGATGAATTATTTGCAAAGCTAGGGCCTATAAATTATGGAACGATCAGTCAAAGGGAATTTTCACGGGCAACTCTTGGCGTAACTGCTAGTTATACAAGGGAATGGATTCCCGCATCGGAAGTGTGACCAACCTGCTATAGTCGTTAAATAGGGCAAGTCATTCGGATGGGAATACAGAGATGTAAGACTCTTACCTTTGAGGAGTACAATGGGCTTGGTCCTCAAAGGCGCTACCGGTAATCCTTCCATCTTGAGAACGTAGAAGTACCAACTATAGTTGAAAGCACAAACAGTTTTCAATGACTTGGTAACTTGGACCTTGTAGGATAGCATTATTTCGGACTGTGTAGCGAAGATTGTCGCAAACCCAAAAGAGCGCTCGCTCTGTCTTTCTTGTCCCCTGCTCCATGTTGTTCCAGCCCAAACTATCTTCAGCATTCCAGACCGAAATGACCCCCCAGTTTACCCACAGTTTATCTCTCACAGATAGCAGCTGGTGTCTCCCCAACTGCCAGCCCCCTCTAGAAAAAGTGGCCACTTTACATACCCGTCTTTTAGCGAGCAATGCAATCAAGACAAGCCAACGTCCCCAGCGATCCTCCGTAGGGTCGTGTGCAGAAATTGGGACGCATTGGGTCATAGGGAAACTATCCGGCGTCATCATTTTGCTCGAATTGTTGTCGCCATTCTTAACGTTTGCAGTGACAAAAGACCACGGGGGCCCCGTGTGTCACCTGGAGCTCTCACAACAGGCATTGTAGTTTGTTTCTCATTACATATCATTGTACTATTTTTATTTTGGGAAATCCGGTTAACAACCTGTTTGATTAATCTCTGGATTGTTTGCGCATCTACTGGCACCCAACGGTCAGGCCGGCATCTTGCAAGACGGCCCGGCCTGCTGTCGTGCGTCTGCTTGTCCATGTTTATGAACAAATGGGAGGCCATATTGTAAAGCGGGTACCGGTGAGGCAGAAAAGCAGCTTATAAATGTAGACAGACCATTTACCACTGTGGGCAAACGATCACATGGTTTATCTCCTCTTCGACCAAACCAAGCTTTGGCAACGAAATGACGAAAAATGCAAAAACTCCTTCGGCGCTGCACCAACAAAAGAACTCTTTTCACAGATGTCATTCATCTAATACATCTGGTGTTAAGTGTATTTGACCCCACCCCCCCAAATATATATATAAAAATATTTTATATATATATATATATATAAATAAAATCCTCATCTCACCCCTCGGGGTGGTGTCCGTCCCTCATTCAGCTCGGGTCCTCTACCAGAGGCCAGGAAGCTTGAGGGTTCTGCGCAGTATCCTTGCTGTTCCCAGCACTGCACATTTCTGGACTGAGATGTCCGATGTTGTTCCAGGGATCTGTTGCAACCACTCATCTAGTTTGGGGGTCACTGCCCCGAGTGCTCCGACCACCACAGGCACGACTGTCACCTTTACCTTCCAGGCTCTCTCCAGCTCCTCTCTGAGCCCTTGGTATTTCTCGAGTTTCTCATGTTCCTTCTTCCTGATGTTTCCATCACTTGGGACCGCTACATCCACTACAACGGCTTTCCTCTGCCCTTTATCTATGATCACGATATCTGGTTGGTTCGCCATTACCATCTTGTCAGTCTGGATCTGGAAGTCCCACAGGATCTTCGCTCTGTCATTCTCCACCACCTTCGGAGGTGTTTCCCATTTTGACCTTGGGGTTTCCAGTCCATACTCCGCACAGATGTTTCGGTAGACTATGCCAGCAACCTGGTTATGGCGTTCCATGTAGGCTTTCCCTGCCAGCATCTTACACCCTGCAGTTATGTGTTGGATCGTCTCAGGTGCCTCTTTGCAACCTACACCTTGGGTCTTGTCTGGTGTGGTATATCTGGGCCTCGATGGCTCTGGTGCTCAATGCCTGTTCCTGAGCAGCCAGGATGAGTGCCTCTGTGCTGTCCTTCAGGCCAGCCCTCTCTAGCCACTGATAGGACTTCTTGAGATCAGCCACTTCAGTTATGGTCCGGTGGTACATCCCGTGTAGGGGCTTGTCCTCCCATGATGGTCCCTCTTCCAGCGCCTCATCTTCTGTTCCCCATTGTCTGAGACATTCTCTGAGTACGTCATCCGTTGGAGCCTTCTCCTTGATGTATTCATGGAGCTTGGATGTTTCATCCTGGACAGTGGCTCTCACACTCACTAGTCCCCGGCCTCCTTCCTTTCGGCTTGCGTACAGTCTCAGGGTGCTGGATTTGGGATGGAACCCTCCATGCATGGTTAGGAGCTTTCGGGTCTTAACGTCCGTGGTCTGAATCTCTTCCTTTGGCCACCTTATTATTCCTGCAGGGTATCTGATCACTGGCAGGGCATAGCTGTTTATTGCCCGGGTCTTATTCTTGCCATTGAGCTGGCTTCTTAGGACTTGCCTCACTCGCTGGAGGTATTTGGCCGTAGCCGCTTTCCTTGTTGCCAGTTCGAGGTTGCCATTGGCTTGTGGTATACCAAGGTACTTGTAGCTGTCCTCAATGTCTGCTATTGTTCCTTCTGGGAGTGAGACCCCTTCAGTGCGGACTACCTTTGCTCTCTGAGTCACCATCCGACTACATTTCTCAAGCCCGAATGTCATCCATGTAGAGGAGGTGACTGATTGTAGCTCCATTTCTGAGGCGGTATCCATATATATATATATATATATATAATATATATATATATATATATATATATAATATATATATATTTTAATTCATTCATTCATTCATCTTCCGAGCCGCTTGATCCTCACTAGGGTCGCGGGGGGGGGGGGGGGGGGGGGCTGGAGCCTTTCCCGGCTGTCTTCGGGCAGTAGGCGGGGGACACCCTGAATCGGTTGCCAGCCAATCGCAGGGCACACAGAAACGAACAACCATTCGCAACCTCACTCACACCTAGGGACAATTTAGAGCGTCCAATCAGCCTGCCACTCATGTTTTTGGAATGTGGGAGGAAACCGGAGCACCCGGAGAAAACCCACGCAGGCCCGGGGAGAACATGCAAACTCCACACAGGGAGGCCGGAGCTGGAATCGAACCCGGTACCTCTGCACTGTGATGCCGACGTGCTAACCACTGGACTACCGGGCCGCCCCATATATATATACACACACACACACACACACACACACACACACACACACACACACACACACACACACACACACACACACACACACACACTCACATACATATATGCTTATCACAATACAGACCTTTTACCCGCATTGAATAAGCCAATCACGATCAGCACAGTGACAAACACTGTAAGTGTTTCATAAGCTCATAACTCAATGAATAAATAAATAACCAAACAAGCCAGGGACACGCATGGTAATAATCTAACCCTTGTATTCAAGGTTACAGTCTGCTGCTCGTGCTGAAATGCAAACAGATGCATGTCCAAACTCTCTCTCGCTCTCTCTCCCTTCTTCCCTCCCTCCCTCCCTCCCTCACTCCAAGTGGCCAAATCTTGGTGTCGCTTAATGAAATGCTCAATTAGAAGCTTTAAAAATGTAATTATGCAGTGCCTAATCCCCCAGCTCCTGGGCCCTATCTCATTTTGATGACACTTGTGCAGGCCCCTCAGCGACGGTGCGAGTGGCCCCCCTTTTAACGATAAGGCCGTTGTCAACTCCCAGCGAGGCCACGTCAAACTTGACAATGTAGTCCTTAATCATGGATTGGGAGTCTTCCGGTGGTGGTGTTGGGGACTTACAAGAAATTTATTCAGTGGACTACAATGTCAGGGCTCAGTGAATTTTTGTAATGTTCACTGGAGATTTTTTTTATTATTTTTATGCAAATTTAATTTGGGGCTCGGGAAAACTCAAGTGAGTCTGGTGGAACCAATGAACATGATAAAATTGGGAACATTTTTTCACGGTAATTTATGACATTTCGGTGGATGCAAGCAAATGAAATCTTTTGAAAATGTCAAACGGTGTTACACACAACGCTTTTGATTTCCTGCACTGACATTTGGGTGGTGGTGACATTTGAATTTCAATCTCCAACCTGAACCGATTCATTCTGTTTTCGGAAGTATTCAAAAAATATGTCGCCCAACGGTTTGCCGCTTCGAAGTGACTGCGCTAATTTATCTACTAACAAGTTGATTTCGCCTCGGGGTGGAACCTTGAAGTGCTAAAAAAAAAAAAAAATCTCAAGGGCAGTCCAAATATCTATTAATCAGCTGTAGAGCCACAGCGAAGAATCCTTTCACGCTTAATATTTAAAGGACTTTAAATGCCGGCATCCCGCCCACCAAGGGTGTCCTCTGGCAGTCTTATCACAATGGAAAATAAAATAGGAAGGACAACGACGGCAACCAAAACGCACCTGCATCTGTGTAGTCAGCAAATAAGCATCTCCTATCTGTAATCATATTTTCATCCTGCCACCCTCACGTTTGCCGCCACTGATTTATTTCCATGCAAAAGGGCTTTGATAAGCTCGTGCTTGCATTGCTCTCCATGTGCTCTTTCGGGATGTTGACTCGGGGTTCTTATCAGGCCGCAAAAACATGGAAAAGTGATGTGGGGAGTTTTTTTCTTTTTGACATCCCTTTCTAAATCCATTGGCGCTGTGACTGTCACACAAGTTGTTTCACAGACTCACGTACACACACACACTTCTGTGCAATACACACTCTCTACCAATGCCTTTCCAACATGACTCACACTTGATTTTTCGTTTGACTCTTTTTGCTTTCTCATGTCTTTGTTATTAATTTATTGTTTTGTTTGTTGTTGTTTAAATGATCTTTGCTCCATGTACAGCAATATCTATGCAGTGGTGGCTGTTCTATAAATACAGTTGAGTTGAGTATTATGGCGCACCTGTAGAATTGTATGTGGCGACGCCCTGTGTCGTGCGAAGCCGACCCACTGCAAGTGGACCGTAATGTTCCACCCTGACACTCCCCACCCCACTTCCACATGCGTTAGCTTGTCTGCGTGTTGTGTATTAACGTGTGCCTGTTTGCTGAGCCCCCCTCCAAAAAATAAAAAATCCGTACTCTGCTCCCTTTACAGGAGTTTGTTGTTTTTCCCCTCCCGCTCCCTCATGTCATTCTTTTCATCTGCAAGGTGACCTGGCGGTCTTCAGTTCTGTACCCCCCTGTTGGTCATTGTCTTTCTATGTCATTGTGTGTTTTCTGTTTCGTTGCATTTTGTGCTACAATGACGATAAAGCTATTCTGATACTGATTCTATTAGGGCGAATCCCTAATAGATTCCTAATTTTACATTTTTCTGTTGTATAGAAATGAATAGATCCATCCCATTGGCATTTGATTTCATTTTCTGTTTTATTTTATTGAGAAACAACACTAATTCATCAAATGACTAATCATTTTGAGTAGGATTTTTTTTGTTTAATTTCCATGTATAATGCAGAGAGGGACACATTTAAAAAAAAATCTAATCTTAAAAAAAAGAGGGTTTGTAGCATTCAAATATAAAATTCAGTTGTGACTACTGAAGGGAGGGAAATTGTTTTCCTCCATTTTTTAAATATACTGTATATATTTTGGGGAGGGTGGCTAAGGGGGGTGTTGAGATTTCTATTTTGTTGTATTTCGATGATATGAAATTCAAACAGGTCTATTCCATTGATAAGTACTTTATATTTACATTGTTCAGATAGAACAATTAAGAGGTTTGTCCTTGAAGAGTAAAGCACAACATGATTAATGTGTCCAAATATCGGTGGTTTGCTGAATACAAAGCGACGCATGTCGAACCTCACAGGAAAAACGAAAACATCCAGCGCATCACCTTGAGCGACGCGATCGCATTGTGCGGCGTGTGTAATTGAAGACAGCTCGAACCGCCGTCATTGCCTCGCCGCCTCGTAATGTGGCGTAACATTCTAGCTCAGGGTGTACATCGAAGCAAATTAGCATTTAGATAATGGGAGACACTTGGCATTTTAATTATTTTGCTGCCCTCTGAATAGAGCGCTTCGGCCCCCGAATCACCTCTGCGCCTCCTTCGCGTCGTCCTCAGTTTCGCATTTACATAGCAAACAGCTTGGCCGCACTTCAGAAGGCACTAAAATGTCACCAGCCGCGTTCAATTGTTTACAAAGAGAAAAAAAAAAGTGTTTTTAATCCTCATCATCCAGTTGTTTTAAATGCCGCTGCGCCGCCCAGCTGCTTTTGTCCGTCGGAGGCCTCTCGGCTCTGCCTTCCTCCCTCCCCGCCGTCCTCTCGCCGCCTCACGGAAGCGAGATCATTCATCCCGAAACAGACGCGCTACTGTGTTGGAGTTCGGGGGTTGGAAGCGCTCGAAGCGTGTGGCGGAACGGCTATGCTTGCATGCACCCTGCGCATACTGTTATTTGGTTGTTGTGCGAGTGTGTGTGCCAATGAAGGGCACAGGCCGAGACACGAGGCACATCTGCACAATCAAGTGCCGTCCAAAAGCTCAGCTGCTCACGGTGCTTATTGGAGATTGAAAAAGGCTCCTCATTTCTCCTGCGCATCATTCGGCTGCATATCTGTCACTCAAAATTGAGCAGTTAAACATCCGCCAAGGTGTTTTGATTGAATAGCGCAACTGGATGTTTATGGAGACAATTTGGTGACATTTGTTTCTCCATTTTGTATTTATTTTGTTGTTTTAAAGCCGGTATTGCTTTCAGTTTTTTTTTTCTTCAGGCCTGGTCACAACAAAATAAATCTGAATCTGGATTCACATCTCATATGTTATATCAGATTATTAATAACTAGGACACATCGATTTGAATGGATAATTGCAGAAAACATAACAACAATCAAATCATGCCCTGACATTCCCCCCACCCCCTCCTTACCTATTCATGATTCGCCCCCTTTTTTTGTATTTTAGATTTTTTTAAAACATTTTTTAAATGAATCATATATTGAAATGCTGCATTGCTCTCATTCGTTTGTCCTCAGTATTTCTGAAACTTTTTCACTAAGTACCACCACAACGACCAATGCTAGAATACATTAGCACAGTAGGTGCTAGCATTCATCCGAAAAAAATAAAATAAAATTCAGATCCACTCGTCGGAACACAAACGTCTCAATTCCGATTGATTTTTTTTTAAGTCATACATTTTAACTTCACTGAGTGAAAAACCTTTTTCAGGGAGCACAGACACTGTAGCTGATGTCCCCCACCCCCTTCCCTCACCTCCTCCTCGTTAGTGCCCCTGCCCTGCCTCGTTGTTTCACTTATCCATTTAATTTGCACCCCTTTGTTCCCCACTCCTCTACCCGCTTCATAATATGTAACATGATTTCGACAGATCCCCGCCCCTAAATTCACGCAGCGTAAATCTAATCCCAGCCCCGTTGCAGGTTGACTGCCATCCCTAACGTTTTTCTCCCCCCCGCCCCACCCCAAATCCTGACACACTCTCTGCACACGACACAATGGACTCCTCCAGCAGCAGCCTGTTTGCATGATAACGCATTTTTTTTATTTATTTTTGTTTGTTTGTAAACCCCTACCCCCCCACCCCACTCCGCTTGTACTCATGCTGACATGCAAGGTCGAGCGTGACTCTTTGCAACGTGCCGACAAGCTATAACACAACGTCGCTGCCAATCATCCAGCGCCCGCCATCATCGGCCATTGAAAAGGCGTTAGCTGCGGCCATTGCGGAGCGCCATCAAGGTCAGTGCGGGTGATTCCAGCACGTAGACAAAGATGAAATACTTTGGTAAAATTCCCCCCCTCCTCCTCCATCCCTTCGGTGTCCCAAAAGCTTACCTAATAGTGTTGTAACCTTGTGTGCTATAGTGCACCAGTGCATCATCAGTCAACCCGCGGCGGGTCAGGGTCTTGCTCTTTTCGTGACCATCCATCTGAAGCCAACAGCTGCCGCCGAAGAGAGAGTGGGGGAAAAAAAGTCAAGGAGACGCTGGAGAAAATAAAAACAAACAAGAGGTCCCACCTGGGACATGAGGCTACTCCCGAAACAAACGCAGCGGTGATCAGACTCTGGCGAACCCACGTCATGGCCGGCGATTCCGCTATTAGCGGTCCACGTCAAACTTTTCATTGTTCCCGGTGGACTCGCCGTGCGTTTCATTTCCGAAAAAGATGTTGAACAGTAGGGCGGCCCGGTAGTCCAGTGGTTAGCACGTCGGCTTCACAGTGCAGAGGTACCGGGTTCGATTCCAGCTCCGGCCTCCCTGTGTGGAGTTTGCATGTTCTCCCCGGGCCTGCGTGGGTTTTCTCAGGGTGCTCCGGTTTCCTCCCACATTCCAAAAACATGCGTGGCAGGCTGATTGAACACTCTAAATTGTCCCTAGGTGTGAGTGTGAGTGCGAATGGTTGTTCGTCTCTGTGTGCCCTGCGATTGGCTGGCAACCGATTCAGGGTGTCCCCCGTCTACTGCCCGGAGACAGCTGGGATAGGCTCCAGCACCCCCGCGACCCTAGTGAGGATCAAGCGGTTCGGAAGATGAATGAATGTTGAACAGTCGAAGTTGCACTTTCCTTCACACATTCATGCACCAATAATGATGAGCCGTAATCTGATAACATGCGCATATGTCCACTGGAGTGACCGCTGTCCCTGAAAGTACACTATTAAAAGACACTATTTGAGCTTTTCTGTATGGGGTAACTTCTACTGCTTTGTGGCTTTGTGTCATTTTCATTTCATTTTTAATTCAATGGCATTTTAAACAATTTTAGTTTTCATCGAATGTCAACCTCAAAAAGAAGACATTTACATTTGTCAAGAGACATTCCTTTTTTATGACATATATTTTGTTTGTCATCATTTGATTGCTTTCAAAAATATTTCATTGTAGAAGACATTTCACACAATTCAAACCTTAAAAAGGAGACAAACTATTGAGGTTGCATTTCATTTCCTGACACCTCCACTGAAAGTGTGGAAAAGAAAACAATGAACTGCCTTTAAAGCCTAGCTGCGTACCAAACCGGGATTATTGGCGTACTCCTACTCCTTGAGTTCATTGAAAAAAGTCTTTGTTGAATTTATTCCATTTTATTTTGTCAAGTGGTTGTGATAAATAAAATCATCTGTCTCTCCATATATATTTTTAACCCTTTCAGGGGCAGCAGTTACTAAAGTTGACAGCTTATCATGTTATCAGGTTACAGGGTGCATGAAAGGGTGAAGCAGATGAATCATCATCAATTTATTCACTCCATGCTGGTCTGTCTATCACCCACTCTTGGTGGATTATTGGTCTGAAAAAGACCAATCCTGTATGTTTGCCCAATTTCAACGACTTCTACTATCCTGTTGTACTATCGATTTTTGTGTTGTCAGATGTGGGTTATGTTCAATGTGACTCTTTCAATCAAAGAGAACCAACTTTGAGCACCCGCGCTGTTGTCATCCCAGCCGGAAGAGTAAAAAAAAATGTCCAAAAGTGTATCAAGCACTCTGGTCTCACACCCAAAGCCAAAGAAAAAGCACGAGCTGACCCTTTGACGTATCTCGTGGCACATTGCGGGTCCTTCAGTATCAGCAGGTGCCTTTGGAGCAATTATCACACTGGCAAAGGTCATTAGACCCAATTAGCCTCCTGCAGAGCATCTCGTGGCGGGAGAAGCAATATCAGGGCATCATAAAAGAAGCCTCGTTTGTGAGTGTGGGAAGGAAAAAAAAATAAGTCCAGTCAATCATCTGCTGGCACTTGTCAGGATTTCGACTTGAACTTGCTGGCTCGATGATTAAAATAGTTGAATAGATGAATTAGAAAATTGACGAGAGGTCAATTACTGTATTTTCCGCACTATAAGGCACACCTAAAAGCATTCAATTTCCTCAAAAGCCGGCAATGCGCCTTATAATCCAATGTGCCTTATATATGTATCAATATTTATATTTCTTGGGCGTAGTCTTCTAAATGTTCTGTAAAGCACTCTGTGACAGCTGCACCGGTTGTGAAAACTCTATATAAATAAAGCTGCATTGTATAATGTTGTATTCCCTTTAGTGTAGCTCCATCTAGTGGATGCATTACGCAACCGTAGCCACTATCCTAGCTTCTATTCCCTGCACCTTATAATGTGGTGAGTCTTCTACATGAAAACAATCTTAAAATAGACCATTCACTGAAGGTACGCCTTATACTCCGAAGCACCTTATAGTCCGGAAAATACGGCACACTATTCATATTTGCACCGCTAATGGAATGAATTACCAACTGATTGATTGAAATCTTTAGCTGGAACATGAACCATGAACCCAAAACAATCAAAATCTAATTGAAATTAAAATAATAAGTCCATAAATTTACATATTGAATGTTCAAAAAGGAGCAGGAAGGAGAAAACTTGTAAAATTATAATTATTTCTTGTTAAAAAAAAATTGGATCTAATTTAAAATTCTGCATACAAATATTTGGATGTCACATACGGTGTAAGAGGTGACAATGCGGAGGTCATGGGTTCGATCCCAGCTCAGGCCATCCTGCGTGGGTTTTCTCTGGGTACTCTGGTTTCCTCCCACATTCCAAAAACATACAAGGCAGGTTAATTGAACACTCTGAATTGTCCCTAGGTGTGAGTAGGGTTGTTCGTCTCTGTGTGCCCTGCGATTGGCCACCAACCGGTGCATGGTGTCCCCCGTCTACTGCCTGAAGACGGCTGGGATAGGCTCCAGCACCCCCTGCGACCCTTATGAGGATAAAGCGGATCGAAAAATTTATGAATTTTCTTTATGAATTTTTCGATCCGATGGACATGTGGTGCATTCATGGGGAATCTTTGCAAATACGTTCAATGTACATCCTCATAATAATAACAATAACCAATCCTTACACTTGAGTTATCAAAGCCTTCCACCCCTCCCCACCCCACTAAATAACAAAAATAAAATAATTCAAGTGGAACAAAAGTTGACCGAAAACGAGGTGTCTCATCCAAAGTGTGCAACGCTCTTTAAAAAGTGAGCTTTCCACTCTACGCTGCCGCCGATGCTTCCCATCGAAAATCGGTGACAATACAGAGAAAGAGGGAGAAAAAAAAAGCCCCCCACAATGTTGTCTTTCTTCCCCCCGGTGGTGTTATTGTGTTCCCATTCAATGCTGCCTCTATTCAAAAGGATGATAGCGATCGTGCATTATTAAACAAAGCCAGACAACATGCACAGTGTTAATTAGAAAAGGGTGGAGTGGAGTGTGTGTGTGTGAGGGCGGGCGTGCGTGCGTGTGCGTGTGTTTGTTGCTCGTCTTCGACGTGATTGTGGTCCTTATCAGCTCAAGACAAGAAGCGGGAGGATTGCTGATGTTTTCCATAACGGACGCTCCCTCGTCACATTTTTTTTTTTTTTTGTGTTCAACCGACAAACCGACAGACTGTTGATGAGCTGGCGTGCCGAATGAGCTCTCTTCGACATGCCGGTGGTGAGCAGTTGTGGCCGTTTTGGCCCGAGTGGAACGTGCACTTGTACCACACGCCTTGTGGTCTGTCAGCCCAAACCGACACTGATGTCGGTCCAGCCTGAATGAGCCGGTCACACACACGTGCGCACACACACACTCACACACAACGAGGGTGCAACCACTGGAAAGAGCCCAACATTTGTTTTGCGTCTATGGGGAAAGTTTTGACATTTGTGTCGTGTGAAAGAATTCCATTTTTCATCCAGACACGAGCATCCACTGACATTGTTTTATCGGTGTTATTTCGAGGCCAAACGAATGTCAGGTTTTGAAGGCGTAATCTATTAACTGGTTCGGTAGCAGAACAGTTCAGTCCCCGGAGCCTGGTTCATTTTGCTACGTGATTCTTGGTGGGTGCTTGTGACATCATGAATAGACCCCCCCCCCCCCAAAAAAAAAGTCTCAAGGAATGATAGATTGACAGGAAGTCAATTTCCATCCTTGTCTGACAACTTGTCCATGAGATCCCGCCCCCCCCCCCCCCCCCAATGCAACTAAATTTGAACCACATTTACGAGAGCAGTGGTTCTCGGATTTTACAGAGTACCACCTTGTAAAGTACTTTGCTCCAAAATACCACCAGAGACTTTAATACAGGATGGGGAAAATAAGAAACGGTACTTCTGTAATGATTCATTTAAAAAAACCAAAAATACATGAACACTGAGCCGTTCATCCGCACCCTCCCCCTCACCAAAAAGTTGAAATGCAAATGTATTAAGCTTAGTTAAATACAACTGAACTCTGCCTGGCTCGCAATTATTTCTTGCACCACTAGAGGGAACCCTCACACTCAAATAGTATTCTGACCGTACTTTGAGAGTCACCGTACAGGACAGATGGAGAGTGTTAATTTGAGAAACGGTGTTTTCGTCATGGCGGACGAGTGGAAAATGACCGCAAAGTTTGATGACTTACCATGGAACTCGAGGAATGCAATGAGGTCAGAACCAATTTGACTTTGGAGCATGACACCCCCCTCGCCCCCGCAAAAAAAACCCAGCAGCAACAACACAGGAAATGTTCCAAAGCTGACTTTTTGGAGTCATTTTTCTAGCAGTCCTTTAAAAGACCAACTAGTCCTCAAGATTCTGTATGACTGCTACTCACCTTGAAACATGAGGATAATACAGAAGAGTGACATTATAGTCCAGAAGAAGCAGACTCATCACTGCTCACAGCTTTAATTAGACTGTTTTCTGTTTGGGCTTCCTTTCCATGATTTTTATTCTTCATGACATGCATTTTTTTTCAGCAAAATGGCATTGGATTGGCTGAAAATTCAGGCTATGGTGTCACCTGATGCGCGTGAAGAAAATACCGTTGCCATACTTGCCTCAGTAGGATGTGCTTAAACTCCAGTACGTCAGTGTCACATCCAAAAGTGCCGGGAAATACACAAGTAGATATGCAGTTGGAATAGTTTGCTTATAGATGTTACGGCAATGCATTTCTTATTTGAGGGCATATTGTCAAAGATGAAGTATATTCATAAAAACATGCACTTTTTAATGATGTATGTATAAAAGAATCGTGAAACTGAAAAAGACCCCCGTGTCAAAGGATGCATGAGTGAAAACGAGACCATAGGAATGTGTAAAGGCCAGCACCAGACTGGACTTAATTGTTATTTGTATGTAATTCCAATTGTTACTTCTGCTTTTGCACCCCTCTGTGTAGACGAAATGTATTTTTGGGGGGAGCTTTTTGTGGTCTCCGGAAAGTCAAAATCAACACTGGCGTGTGAGGGAATTCATATCTGTGCGTGCGGTTGCTTCTTTTGCATTCTCCTGCGCACACACACACACGCGGTTCGGAGTGACTATTCCATTTAGAGAAGTGTCAGAACATCGCCCGCGAGCACGTCAGCCTCCTCCTATCCCGTGGCACCTCCAGCCGAGGCCGTGCGGGGGTCTGTCACAAATGTGCAGGGAGAGATAAAACCCGGCGAGCAAACAGCTTTGTTTCATTCACTTCCTCTCTTCCCCCCCCCCCCCCCCCTCACCCCCCTACCGTTTCTTGCATAGGCTGTGACTACATTCCCTGCATCTGAGAAATCAGAGCGGACTGACTCACAGGGCTCTGTGAGCCAGCGCCACCGAGGCTGCCAAAGCATGCTGGTGCCGAGCTGTCCCACCATGCGCCGCGCCAGGCCCGCGCTGATGCTCGTCGCCCTGGGTTTGCTCGCCCACCTCGTTGACGCTCAAAGTAAGTGGACCTGCTTGCTTCTTGCACCGCACATCTCCATCACCTGGCACCTGCACCAGAGGACGCGGTCAAAAAAAAAAAAATATATATATAGTAGCGACGAGTGATTGGCAGTGTCGATCATAACATGTCAGCTTGTCATCCATGAGATTGCCCGGAAGTACCCTAAGTTGAGCATGCACTGGTGCCGTGACTCAGCTAATTCAGTTTACATCAATCAGTGTTCCCCCTTGGAATTTCTTCCTGCCCCCCCAAACACACCTCATTTGTTGTTACAAAAGGAAAAGTGCATTGAACTGTATGATAAAACGTAATACATGAGAATGTTAAAAAAAAAAAAAGAAAAGAACGTGTTTAATAAAGTCAAATGATTTCATGTGTTTAGTATCCTTGTATTAGATGTGTGCCTTAAAGGGGCGTGGCCTGGTATATGACATCAGGAGCTAAAGTCAGGTTTGCCGTGTATTTCAGTGTGAAAATCTCGGCGTGAGTTGTGGCACACAGCTGCTTTTCGCAAGTGTTTTCATTTTGTATTTGTGACTTTTTGACAGTTTGTGATGGCTGAGTCGTAACAGAGGCTCTCCTTGCCCATGTTGCAGGGCATTATGCTAGGGTTTATTGAATTTTTTTTCTTTTTTTAATTTTTTTTAATTTTTTTTACACCTCTTTAGGAGCGGTGTATATGAAGCTCACCCACACCTCAAATTATGGCTTGCCTCTGTCTAATCGACCAAGCAGAAGTTGGTGCACTTGTAAATTCAATGTACCACTGTTCTTCATTGGCCCAAAGGGAAATTTGTCTCATAGGCAAGATAAAAAGAAACTTGAGAAAAAAAGTAATAAAATGTGAAAGGAAACATCATTTAAGAAAAGACACTCACTTTTTTCAGGCGCCGTTATGAAATGTCAATCACTTGGACTTATGACTTTACTTTCCAATGGGATTACTGAATGAACTTTGAGTGTGAGTCATGATCAGGATAGCTAAAACAAACTTTCCCCCAAGACGGAAGCGCTTCAAAACACAAAAAAAATAAAAAAAAAATGCACCACCTAGTACCCAAAGAATCATTTCCTGATCGTATTTTCCTGTCGATGCACAAATGAAATAGCTGCATTAAAAAAAAAGCTTTATTTCATCAATCGAAGGCGCAGAAAGTTATCTCCATCCGGTGATCCGTGACTCCCATCAAAATGTGCTCAAGTCTCTATTTCTCAACTCCCGGCCAGAGCGAAACGATCAGGTGAGGCAGAAGTGTTGAGCCCAGCCGGGGAATGTCATGATGAGAAGTGTCGGGAATGGAGCTTTTCGACATCAGGCACCTGCCCGTTGATGTGTGACAACAGCTTTCAAACCTCATTGAGCTCTGGCCCTGTGACACCCTCCTCAACCCCCCGCCCGCATCCATGAATCATTAGCTTCGGGAGGCACAGTGGGATGAATAAAAGTTTTATCACTCCCTTTGCACCCGCTGAAATCCCCCTCAGTGTGAATATCACTGAATAGGAGAGGAGTGCAACAGAGTGGGGAGATGATTATGATGGTGGTGGTGGTGCTGGTGGTGGAGGGGGGGTCTAATTCACCCAAGGTCAGAGAGCACCGAGCCACGCAAAGTGAAATTGATGGGGCCAATTTTTCCAACTTTTCCATCGACATGACAAAAAAAAAAAAAACGACAGCTGTCCACATCGAACCTATCAGCACACGTTTCAACACACACGTTTTGATCCCAAACCTTCCTCTGCCTACCTTCCTTCTTTCCGTTTGCTGTACGGAGCGAATCAGCTGCTATAGTCTTTGTTCATTTGAGGCAAAATGATGGTAAAGCATCGAAAGAAAACCCAGAGCTAGTCTCCAAAAGGAGTCCTTTCTGGCAACATACATAAATACTGGTTTTTAAAATAGGTGTGCTTAAAATGTCAGACAGTAGTGCCGAAAGAAAACTGCTTTGGGTTTCCGATGGGAGTCACTTTGATATGGCAATATACCGTCAATGAGCCGCACTTACGGTGCTAATTATGATACATAAGGTACCGTATTTTCCACACTATAGGCGCTTCGGGGTATAAGGCGTGCCTTCAGTGAATGGCCTATTTTAAAACTGTTTTCATCTATATATATATTGCGCGTCGTCCCGCACGCGGTCTGTCCTTCCGTCTGTCCCTTTTCAAAACGTACCTACTTCACCGTGCCGCTGCGCGCCGCCACTGCGCCGCTCAGGCAGTGGCTCACTACGATCGCGCGGGCATCTTAGCGAAAAAATGTTGTCTACCCACAAGCATTGCAATAAAATTGTTAGTTATTTAGTAGAGCTAAACATCTCTTTATTTTCGCGATAAGCAATGAAGATGAACAAAAAGTTGAACCAAGCAACAACACTTTTGTGGGCCGAAGGCCCACCTTACCAGCCTTCCGCAGGAACTAGCTGATGAGCCGCCCAGAGGGCGGCGAACCAGCTAGTGTATTATAAGTAGCAGAGAATAGAAGCTACAATAGTGGCTGTAGTTGTGTTAGGCATCCACTAGATGGACTTATGCTAAAGGCAATACAATACAATACAGGTTTGTTTATATAGAGCTTTCACCGCTGCTGCAGCTATCACAAAGCGCTTGACAGAACATTTCAAATACGATGTCCATGAAATCAGAATATTCATCCATATATAAGGCGCAGCGGATTATAAGGCGCAATGTCGGTGAGAAAACGGAATGCTTTTGGGTGCGGCTTATAGTGCGGAAAGTACGGCAATTACTTTTTTGAATGAGGCATTGTCATGTAATGCGCAACATTACCATATGAAAATGAAGTCTCACAACCAGAACTGATTGGAGGCATTTCATCTGGCATCATACAGTCAGATGTACCATACTTACTAAATAATGTCATATTTTCAAAATGATTCTTCATTGGTTCGGTGTAGGAAAAATGACGGTAGAGCGGCGAAAAGAAAACTGAAGCAGCTTTACAATGAGAGGCGTTTTCGTAGAGGGTTAATTATTGGAGTCTAAAAACAGACTCTTCCAGTGTGCCCACTGAGTGACAGGCCATTGTTGCCCTCAAGGTGTAATTATCTACCTTTTCTGTCACAGAGACTCAAATGCGTAGGCCTTGATGGAGGGCGTGTTGGAGGGGGGTTGGGGGGGGCTCTGTTGATGCTCCGGACGTAGTCTATGAGGCATGCGGGAGCCCAAAAGGGCTGAGTGGGCCTGCTCAACAGATGGCCCGATGCTCGGAGCCAGCCCTGTTTGCCGGATGTCGCGGCACCCAGTCTACAATTGCTATTAAAAATAATGGCACGTTTGTTCCCAGCTAAAATGCGAAGCATTGCACAAAATAGATTGAAAAATGGTCTTTGAGGATTGTGGAACTGTTTATTTTGTCTCATCATTTTCATCCCCCGCGACCACACAGCCACCCCCTTCACCACTCATTTTCTCCTTCATCAAATGTGGTCCATTTTTAATTTGTGCGGCAAATTATGCTTGGCAACGCCTTGAAAGAGATGCGTAATTGTCCCCGGTGAGAGCGAGGGGATGGCGAAGCAAGAAAATTTATGCTTTGTGTCTTCTGCTGAACCATCACAAGGAGAACGGATAAGAAGGAAACATCTCCGCCGGGGCCGGCATGAAAAAAAAAAAAAAAAAGAAGAACATGTGCATGCTTTGGCTTGGTTATTTGGAACGCCACCAAAACTCTGTGGAAAATACGCCTCTAACTTCAAATTATTAATTATTTGATGCTCGGTGAGCATCAAATAATTAACATGATTTAGCATGCCCAATTATTGATAATTTTTACTACTGGTATGTTAATAAATACTGTTCCCATGGACAAACAGAACGAAACTGGACAGTTGCACCAAAAATAGAGTCGGTGAATCACCCTTATACACCTAGCAAGTGATTAAAAAATAAAAAATAACTGCAATCACTTGTGTTTTAATTTGGAAAACAACGTTGGGTTTTAAAGAATGGTTTGAGTGTTGCGTTCAAAAATTCTAACTGTAGTCAGGGAAAAGAAATATTACAGGTAAGGCAAATTTCATTTGCGAATTCAGTATTGGGTTCACAGTGTCAACAAAGACATGGAAACAGAATGAAAGCCTGAGCCAATGCTAGCTAACAGAGAAGTTTATTGCTCTGGCAAATTATCAAAACGACGGATGTGGGCACCGTCATCGTTGGTGACAACCAATTGGCGTCACGAATGTACTTACTGTGTCACATTCATGCAAAAAAAAAACCACAGTTAAGGGGTTAGCGAAACAAAAATATTATGGGACAATATCATTGCAGTCGGAGGGACCAATATATAAACAATGCTGTTTGTTTTGCACGTTAATGCTGTCGCCGCCTAACAGTAGAATAAATAAATAAATACTAATCATAAATAATATATTTATATATATTCATTCATTCATTCATTCATCTTCCATACCGCTTGATCCTCACCAGGGTCGCGGGGGTGCTGGAGCCCATCCCAGCTGTCTCCGGGCAGTAGGCGGGGGACACCCTGAATCGGTTGCCAGCCAATCGCAGGGCACACAGAAACGAACAACCATTCGCACTCACACTCACACCTAGGGACAATTTAGAGTGTTCAATCAGCCTGCCACGCATGTTTTTTGGAATGTGGGAGGAAACCGGAGCACCCGGAGAAAACCCACGCAGGCCCGGGGAGAACATGCAAACTCCACACAGGGAGGCCGGAGCTGGAATCGAACCCGGTACCTCTGCACTGTGAAGCCGACGTGCTAACCACTGGACTACCGGGCCTGAATATATATTATATAATATAATATATGAATATATAAATAAATAAACCAAAAAAACAAAAACAATTTTAAAAAACAAAAGAACTTTTGTACTTAAAGATATTTCAATGCCTGTACTACTTTAACTTTACTTGAGTTGAATCCATTGTTCTACGTTTTACCTGCCCTTTTTTTTTTTTTTTTTTAAGCAAGTAAGTACCTGTACTTCTATTTCAAAGTACTTTTTTCCACTGATTAGTACTTGCCCAGCAGTGACCACATGCCACGGCGAACTCTGTCAGACTGCGAGCCGAAAAGTGTTTGAATTGATTCACCCGCCACTCGTTTCTCTCGAAGTCATCAATTGCTATCGACGGTCTTCCCTTTGGCCTCCGCAGGCGCCGGCACGTTTAGCGCTGAATCTATCTAATGTGTCGGCCCTCTCTTTTTTCCCACCGTGCACTAAAAGTTGTCCATTACCACAAAGATGGTACGAAAAAGTAGTCGTTCTTTTATACAACTAAAAGCAGCTTTCCCCCCTTTGCCCCTTTCTCATCTTATTATCCTTAATGCACTTGAGTTTAAGCTACACTTTTGCCAATGCAAAATTCAACAAACAAAAAAAATATACTTTTATTTCGTTTTTTTACATTTTGCTGGGTTTCTGTATGGCTCTCACTGACCTTGCATGCCAAATTGATTCAATTTTTAAAGGTTTTCCTACCCCCAAAAGAAAAACAATAGAATGTTTTAGGATATGTTTTTTTTAAACGCATTTAATTTTTTTCTACACACACACACACACACACGTGCGCACACACACACAGAAAAATAACTTTTATTAAAATTTTGCAGCGTGTCACATTAACCCTGGCTCATTTTTTATAAATGTAGATTTAAGTATATTTTCATTACACACACTTAGATGAACTGCATACATTCCCAGTTCTATGATATCCGCTATATGGCTCCCAGAAGGCACGTGACGACGACGACGACATGTTAGCACAGCAGGATAACCTCGCAGCTAGTCCGAAGGCTAATGATCCTCTATTCCCCAGATGACAGCTGGCTGTAATGTGTGTGTTTTATGCATGCATGGCCTAATCTGAATTATTGTAAAGTAGTGTTGTATTTGCATATGAGCTCCGGGGCTATACCGAAATTAGCATTTTTACAACAGCTCAAATTAAATCCCTCTGCTTAATTTGCCTGCATGCTAATTTGATTTGAGTGTATTGCCTTTTACGCACACACACATACACGTGCGCACACGCACAGACACGCATTAAGAACGCTCTCTTAAGAGCAGCCCACATATGCAGTACGTGTTTGCCTCCCCACTCAATGACATTAAGCCCAGAGAAGAGCAGGCGGCAGGGTCAACTCGACGTCGGTTGTAATTCCCGCCACTCCACCGAGATCGTTCATCATCCTGCCGGACATTTGCTCCAGTGGAAATCTCATTGTCGCCCTCCACTCGCTCGTTTCAAGAAGGCAGCTCGTTTTCGAGCCCAGCGCTGTGCATTTGTGCTAATCCGTTGCGCGCTGCGAAAATGGCAGCTACGCATTCCGTGGCGTCATAGCAGTGCATATCATCGGAAATTTACATTTGATTAAATTGCCCTCTGCGGTTTTCTCAAAACGCGGCCCCCTCAGCCCATTTTTCACGTAGCCAGCGGACGCGTCTTATCACGACAGGACAATTTTTTGCCATTTTCACAGTTCTTTGAAGGACAAACCCATCCCAGAGATTGTATGCCGATTGTTACCCAATATGAGCAATGCATACTACACACACAGATGACTGTCAGTTGTATTGATTTTGAGTCCACACCTTCACTTTTTTGGGCAGAGTATTGGAGCAAAAATTGATGATTCGCCCCAAAAAACACCATGAAACCACAAGCGTCAAACTCCAAGCCCAGGGACAAAATCTGGCACATTGTGTCATCTTCTAATAAGATACCATGTATGTCGTCACTGCACATTGTCTTTACTTGTAACAACATTGAGCTATTGCGAGCATTTTCAATTCCAAACCCTTTTGAAAGTAAACTGAACAACTTTTCCTGAACTTCAGATTTCAAAAACTAGTTGGGCATCAAGTTTGTAGCGTCACATGACACAGACTTATAAGGTGGCCAATCAACGCAATGAGCACTGTAGAAATGTAAAAATTTGTTCAGCATCACAATCATAACCAAGCCCCAAAAACATTTCGAGAAGAAATGGTTGGAAAAGTCGCAGGAAGTCTGAAATTTCGGTTTCAAGCCAGTGGTCTCTTAAATTTAAGCTCCGTATACTCAACAGCAGTGTGATGCTATGTTTGAAAACATTTAAGTTTTTGTTGTTGCATATGTGCACGATGGTGGCCAAGTTGGATGCTGCCCGAACATTGCAAGTCCATTTTCCACAAGGTGAAAGCCAATTTGAAATTCGGTTGGGACATCAATGGCAGCAATGTCCGGCGACCATGTAATTGTTGTCGGCGTGATTAAAAACGACAACCGAGGCCTTGTTGGCAACGCTGTGACATCACGGCTTTACTTAAGCCACGCAGATCCCAACGCGAAGAAAGCGCAATGGGCCCCCGAGTTCGTTTCCCCAAAAAATAAACAATTTCCCTTTGCCTTCCTTTCCTGGCACTGAATTTGTCAAGAGGAGGAACCAAGTCCAGATGAATTAGACTGCATTTTGCTTTTTCTTCATCTTGCGCACAGTCCTCACCGGGACCCCGGTGCAATTTATCACGTTGCCATCTTGACAGCCTCCCCTCGTCCTTCCCGAGCCGCGAAGCCATTAGACTATCTCGACGTTGCATTGCGCACGCCTATGTGCGGCATTTATCATCTTTTGTCCCAACTTTTTTTATCTCGCCGAGTGCCCTGTTGGGACTTCTAACCTCGACTAGACACTGTAATGAAGCGCTGGGAGGTTAGTCGTCACAAAATAAGCTAATTAAAGCTAGCAAACAAAAGGATATGGAAGAGGGGTGGGGGGTGCTTTGTGAAAATGCCAAAGAAGGAGAGCTCACAGATGGCCGTGAGGAAGCCGAAGCGGTGATGTGGCAAAACGCCCTTGCTGCCTTCTTGTCCCTGTATTTTTAGGACTGTTGTTTGTCCCGGGCTGTCCTTTTTAGCGTGACACAACCAATCAAACGGATCATGACAAAGCACAGATCGATCAGGTCCAATTTACAATTCCTCTAAACACCAAACAAGACAGTCTCAAATATTGCATTGGATTCAACTTCCCGCTTCCCAAATCCAAAAGTCAAGACCGCCAGGATTCGTCTCACATGGCCGGAACAACGAACGATTCCGAGCCTCGGCACGTCGCTGTAAGCAGTATTGAGTGGATGCGGCAAATGTCAGGGTAGTTTATTAGTTGGCCGATTATTAATCCATATCTTGCTGGGCAGACAATTTAATTCTACCTAATCAATAGTTTGCGATCTTATAGTTGCAGAGCAGCGGGCCTGGTGGTTGATGAAATTTACTTGTGGTACAATCAAACCCGGGCGGCCTGGTAGTCCAGTGGTTAGCACGTCGGTTTCACAGTGCAGAGGTACCGGGTTCGATTCCAGCTCCGGCCTCCCTGTGTGGAGTTTGCATGTTCTCCCCGGGCCTGCGTGGGTTTTCTCCGGGTGCTCCGGTTTCCTCCCACATTCCAAAAACATGCGTGGCAGGCTGATTGAACACTCTAAATTGTCCCTAGGTGTGAGTGTTAGTGCGGATGGTTGTTCGTTTCTGTGTGCCCTGCGATTGGCTGGCAACCGATTCAGGGTGTCCCCCGCCTACTGCCCGAAGACAGCTGGGATGGGCTCCAGCACCCCCCGCGACCCTAGTGAGGATCAAGCGGTACGGAAGATGAATGAATGAATGAATGAATCAAACCCGCATGAAGCTTTTTTTTTTTAAATAAGCCCCGCCCCTACCCCTGAAAAAAAAAACTAAGCAAAATAAAAACCCACATCATCGTACCAAGTTATAAATAAATAGTACTTGCCAACGAGGTTATGTAACATGTCACAGCATCACTTAGTATAGTTACGATGGGTGTTCGTGGAGCTCAACAAAGGGACAATTTATTAGGTACAGGTGCGATAGCCACCCGCTCAAAGTGCTTTGTAAAAAAAAAAATATATCATAACATTGAAAAAGTACTTATAGAATGTGGCGGCCCGGTAGTCCAGTGGTTAGCACGTCGGCTTCACAGTGCAGCGGTACCGGGTTCGATTCCAGCTCCGGCCTCCCTGTGTGGAGTTTGCATGTTCTCCCCGGGCCTGCGTGGGTTTTCTCCGGGTGCTCCGGTTTCCTCCCACATTCCAAAAACATGCGTGGCAGGCCGATTGAACACTCGAAATTGTCCCTAGGTGTGAGTGTGAGTGCGAATGGTTGTTCGTTTCTGTGTGCCCTGCGATTGGCTGGCAACCGATTCAGGGTGTGCCCCGCCTACTGCCCGAAGACAGCTGGGATAGGCTCCAGCACCCCCCCCCCCCCCCCGCGACCCTAGTGAGGATCAAGCGGCTCGGAAGATGAACTTACAGAATGTTATACAGCTTGTCTCGTCATTACCTACAGTACTTACTCCGCCCACTCGCGATGGCATAATTTGGACACAAACAAAGCAGTTCCCGGCGTGGGAATAATTGCGCAAGGACAGCTCATTGTTTGTCACACGGACATCTGCAGGATGAAATATGGAACGGGGGGGAGTGCGGTCAATTAGATGTCGCCACGTAAGAGACGGAGGATCTTGCGGCGTGAAATTTTTTCGAGGGTGGGAATCTTATTTGCAAGGTAAAGAAGTACCGCGTGGGCACAAATCCAAGCAGCAGAAAGTCGCCCGGCACCACCCTGCCACTAACGATGAGGCTAGGAGGGAGATGGGGACGGATTAAAGGGATCTTCGTGGAGGGATTGTCAAACATGGAAGCAAAAGTTTGTGATTAAATATGTCAGGCGACTTGTTTGCAATCACGGGAGCTTAACAGTTCAAAGGATTCACAAATCCATCGAAGGGGGGGGGGGGGGCCGCCACTGCAGAATGTGGATGCGTGTCACTTTCATGTATCTATGGCAACACTTTTAGGGGTTCTGAACCGTTGTGTCACCGTTTACCAAATCAAATCACGGCAATTGTTTATTGAGTAGAAAGAGAGATTAAAAATGACATCGGGAAAGCCCGTTATGATGGACGCTCTGCGAAGCACTACAACCGTCAAAAGACTCCGTGTGTTAATGTGTACTTCCCGTTTCATCGTGCGACAGGCACTTAGAAACTTTGGCCCGGATTCAAATGGAGATAAGCGCGGGCCAGCGGTGGCTCTCGGTGAAGGCTTTCAACGAACAAATAAAGCATAATAAATACAACTAGGCCTCCAAAAATGTCAACACCGAGAGGGGAGAAAGCACTAACAAGAGAGAAGGGGGCGGGCTGACAGGGGACAGTGATAAAGTAAGATAAAGTGCCTGAATAAGCGCAAGGTGAGAAAGACAGCTCTCCAAAGACGTACTTCACTCCATCACAGCGCCCGATGTAAATGGACTGTGACAAGAGGATCCGACGCCGTAAAGATTCCCGATGCGCGTCCAGCAATGGCGGCTGCTTTTAGCTAGCTGGGTGGAGGCGGAGCTCTGTCTTTCGCAGCCCTCCGGGAAGGCGAACAATCCTGAGGCGGTCTCCACGGAGACGAATGACTTCCACCATTAACCCCCCCCCTCCTCCTCCTTCCCTCCCCCCAAATGCCGCATGCAGAATCTCGGTGCTCACAGGCTTCACAAATGCGCCGAGATCAGTGCAACGCGTTGCAATCTGAGGACACCTGCAGTGAAAACAAAGTGGCGGCCTGCGGCCAAGTGCTCTTAGATGCGTTGAGAGGAAAGCAAACAAAGGTGGCACCCTTTCCAATGCAAGGTGCCATTTTCGTCCTTTCGACAAAAGGCCAAGCTTACTATTTGCAGTTCACCGTTCACAAATTCAACGACCTTAACCCTTCCATGCACCCTGTAACCCTGTCCCTGAAAGGGTTAAAAGCAGGGGTCCCCAAACTTTTTCCTGTGAGGGCCACATAACTTTTCCCTTCTCTGATGGGTGTCAGTTTGTAACATCAACGATCGTAGGGGAGCTTAAAAAAATTATTGTTTCCCAGAAAGCCACACATAAGCAAATAACCCTTTCCAGGTTATTTACAGAAAAAAAGTCACGAAACAAGTAATCACACTATTAATGAAATAAATAATAACTAAATAACCCTCTCTGGGGGGGCCCGGTAGTCCAGTGGTTAGCACGTCGGCTTCACAGTGCAGAGGTACCGGGTTCGATTCCAGCTCCGGCCTCCCTGTGTGGAGTTTGCATGTTCTCCCCGGGCCTGCGTGGGTTTTCTCTGGGTGCTCCGGTTTCCTCCCACATTCCAAAAATATGCATGGCAGGCTGATTGAACACTCTAAATTATCCCTAGGTGTGAGTGTGAGCGTGGATGTTGTTCGTCTCTGTGTGCCCTGCGATTGGCTGGCAACTGATTCAGGGTGTCCCCCGCCTACTGCCCGAAAACAGCTGGGATAGGCTCCAGCACCCCCCGCGACCCTAGTGAGGATCAAGGGGTACGGAAGATGAATGAATGAATAACCCTCTCTGAGTTCTTCACATAAAAAACAGAAAATAAATAATAACTAAACAACTCTCTCTCTCTTTATAGCCCCTTGAAATCCACAAAAAAAGAGTTCTGCCATCTACGAGAACACCACCTATCTTGTCTTGTTTATGTCAGCTACCGTCTTATTCACGTGTTCTACTAATTGATCTGAGACACAACTAAAACACTGAAACATTCTGTGGTGTGTAAATAACTTTGTGACCTTGATTTCAATTTGCGTCATGGGTTATTTTTCCCCGAAGACCACCTTTGTACTTTTTTTTTTACAGCTTCCATGGAAATGTGAATAAAAACAACATTTAAATGTTTCTGCAGTTGGGGACAATCTAGGAAAAGTCATAAAGTTTCAAGTTAAAAAATTATAATTTAGGGTTTTTGGGGGCGTTTTTTTAACACAGTGGCAGGTCATTTTGACCCGAGGACAACAGGAGGGTTAGAGGACCGGGTCAAATGTGCCAGCGGGACGGATACGGCCCATGGGCCGTAGTTTGGGGACCCGTGGTTAAAAGCATAAAAAGATGCATATGTAACATCAGACATTAAATATCAAGTTGGAATATAAATACACCTTTTTTTTCGAACCTCAATGTCCTAATAAAAATTTAAGACTTTTTTTGGTAATTTTACAATACTGGGGATGAATGTGGATCTTTTTTGAGGGTGGGGGCATGAGGCTTTGTATTAATTGCGGGATTTGGTATATTTATAGACAAAATAATTAATGGTGGCAAACTTGAAAGGTTTGGGGGGCATTTCATGACAGCATTGTTTTTGTAAATGTAGAAGAGTTGAAATATGTTTGAGGGGGGGGGCATCTGCGGGAAGTAGGATTTCAGCAATGATCTTCAGCTCTTTAGCAATCACACAGTGATCTCACAGTCATTGGTCAATGCTCATGGCAAAACTGGCTATAAACTGCAGTGCCGATTTGGAATTGTCCGGAGCCCCTAAGGTGACATGGAAGAAAAAGATAACACCATTTTGCGTTCCCTTGAATCTTTGCATTCGCTCACAAAGATTGCCTTATCCCCGCGTTGATGTGCTTCCGAGCCAGTTTGGCGACTGGAACCTCCAATCTGTCTGACAAAAGGCAGTGCATCGAAAACAGAGAGAGGCATGGACTTAGAAATGTTTGTTTTCAAATTCACTCGAACATCAAATAGAACAGGTTTATCCGGTAGATTACACAGAAATACATAAACAGTCATTCAAAAAAAATACATTCCCATCGCAAAGTAAATGAATAAATAAATGAATAAAAACATTTGCTTTATCTCGCAATGATTGAAAGGGAACACTTTTTTTTAAAAAAATCTTTCATGTCACCATTATTAGGGGCTCTGTAAAATTATACATGTTTGAACCATGCCCTTTTTTGGCACCTTAATTGTGCTCGGTCAAAATGACATCCTCGTGAATGCCACTTTATGGTACAATTGTCACAATTAGAAGCACGCTCAGATAAAGGGTGATTTTGGAGTATGGGATGCCCTTTAATTACATTGCCACTTGCACAACATGTCAGTATTATTGGCGGTGAATTGCTTTGCTCAAAAGTGGGAGGATCACACGCGGAGAGGAGGGGGTGGGGGGGAGTGGTGCGGGGGGGTGGGAGAAATTGCTGGGCTTTTGTGCCATTCTTTGTTGAAGGCTTGAGCGATCCATACGACGAGCCAAATGGCCATAAATAATACGCTTGCCAGAGAGGTCGCCATTCAGCGAGTTAATAACAGGCCATATGCGCCATTTAGGCATAATTGCGCGACATGTTGTTGACGGGCGGGGCTCGAGAAGGCATATTTAGACGCACACGACGATGACAAGAAGTGTCGTGTCGCGTGGCGTGCGTATAACACTCATTCTTACTTGTCAGCTGAAAATCTCGAAAAGATACAGTGTCGTCGAGTTCAGTCAGTTATTTTGCATATTTTTTTGGGTTGCGCTCACAGTTGACTTTTTTTGCAAATTTGTTGATCAGGATTTTGTGTTTGCGTTGAGCCATACACGCTTCACCACACGTGATGTCGAAAGCTATAATACTTCATGAATCAGCATTTTCCATCTGTCTAAAACACAGGTGTCAAAGTCAAGGCCCGGGGACCAGATTAGGCCCCCCATGTCATTTTATGTGGCCCGCGGGAGCAAATCATGTGTTTCAATTGTCATGATTCTTGCTGAAATCTGGATGGAAATGTCAAATTGTCATGGATAATAAATAACGTTGAAATTTTGCACCAGTCCTCCGAGGGAAGCCGTAACTCCGAAGTGGACTGCGACAAAAAATGAGTTTGACACCCCTGGTCTAAAACATGTTCATGTTTAGCAGCTTGTTTTTGAAGGACCACTAGAAATGGCGGAAATGACCCTTAAAATTCCTTTATGAAACAAAGTCGCAGATTTCCTTCATCTGTTCGGGCATGGGCTTTTTTGGTGGATATCCTTGTGATAGACATGCCCAAATTTCATGTCGCCAAGTGAAACTAATTTTGGTGACGGAAATGTATACAGATTTGTCTTTTGTAAATTGTCACCAAAGATCATCCCCTTGCTCCTTCTACGCGCAATTCTGGAACTATGAATGTTTCGCAATATAGTTCATCCCTCTGCTTACTATGCATGTTTAAAAATTGACAGCACTCATAGAAAGTCTCTTCGACTCATCAGAACCCTGAAAGCTCCACTGGCCTATTTTTAAACTGCTTTCATATTTCGGGCGCACCACATTATAAGGCGCGTAGAATAGAAGCTAATGGCTGCTGTTGTGTTATGCATCCACTAGATGGAGCTACACTAAAGGACATACAATTCAATACAGCTATTTACTGATGTAGAGGAACCACAAATGCTACATCTGTAATAAAGTGCTTTATAGAACATATAAAATAGTTCATCCAAGAAATCAGAATGATCCATATAGAAGGCACATCGAATGGCTTTTGAGGAAATGGAATGCTTTTAGATGCGCCTTATAGTGCGGAAAATACGGCACACATTTCTAAAATAAGCGTCATCAGGAAACATCTGTTACTGCTGTTTATTTTGGATGGATGCTTCAGACACAGACGGCAGACAATTTGATTTCTTTTGATTGGGGAGGGGGGTTTTGTTGTGTGTCTAGTATCTGCTACATTGACTGTTAAATGGTTCTGTATCAAAGTTGTCATTTGGAATGCGACTGAATGTATTTTTAGCAGCGTGGCATTAATCAAGCCCTCGAGTTGATGCTTTGGGCTCGGCGTTCTCCGTTAATGTGAGTGCCTTCAAGGTGCAAACATTAATGAACAGTCTCGTCTGCGCGCCAGCTCGCTGTTTAACCTTTAATCTATGTGAGAAAACGGATCAAGCCGTTAACTCTGCGGAACGCAAAAGTGCCTCGCGGCATTTTGCGACAATCTCGGCACTCATTTTTTGTCATTTTATTCCCCCCTCGCTCAGATTTTTAGTGCCACTCATAAAAATATACAAAATATAGACAGCAAGCTGTTACTCACCGTGACACTTTTAGATACATCGAGACAAGTGCAGGTAAATTAAACGGATATATCTTTATTATTATATTATATTATATTATATTATATTATATTATATTATATTATATTATATTATATTATATTATATTATATTATATTATATTATATTATATTATATTATATTATATTTTTTTTCCCTTTTTTTTGACATTGTGTCCTGTTCCTACAAATATTGGACTTGGATGGGCGTGTGTGGAGTTCATTACAGGAGACAAATATTGGCACTCGAGGGCTAGTACTGTGATTTATCCATTGTGTTCATATTGTATTTAATTGAAAGATGTTTGTTGGGTTTTTTTTCTCTTTCTCCTTTCTTCTTTCTACATACATTCTTGCTGCTGGAGGCTGTAAATTTCCCCAGTGTGGGACGAATAAAGGATATCTTATCTTATCTTATTCATCAATTCAACTATCTGTGTGTGTGTGTGTGTGTGTTTGTTTATGTTAAACGTATCCTGAACTATTTTTGGATAATTATAGTTTGTGTTGTAGACACACACACACACACACACACACACACACACACACACACACATATATATATATATATATATATATATATATATATATATATGTATGTATGTATGTATGTATGTATGTATGTATGTATGTATGTATGTATGTATGTATGTATGTATGTATGTATGTATGTATGTATGTATGTATGTATGTATATGTGTGTGTTTTTTTTCCCCCGTCCGCCTTCATCACGAGTGTGCAGCCCCGGCATGATAACAACTGGTGGTTGGCTCGCGCTAGTTAATGAATCGTTCCATTGCCTCGTGGATAACAAAATGAACACAAATGCCGTTGCTGCGTTCCAGGCTGCCTCTCCCTATCCTATCAGATAATTAACTTTTTTCTTTCTTTCTTTTTTTTTTTTTTTCCAGCCAAGAGACTGCCCTGACTACCAAGCAGCCTGCACAATTAGAATTACTTATCTCCGTTTTTTTTTTTTTTGAAGAGGCAAAACAAACGAATGCAAAATTTCCTTCTGTGGTGCCGTTCTAACACATGACTCAGTTTCCAAAATTCAGAAGCCAAATGAAAGTGTCCCGATTGTTTTTGCATCGGCGTCGGAAAAAAAAACCCCTCAGCCCAGCTGTCACGACGTCTCATCTGTGCTGCGTTTCAATATTTACGTTCCCGTTTGCTTTCCGCCGTGACGGGAGGAAGTGGAGTCTTTTCATGTCTGCTTGTGTGGCTCGTCTCCTCGCAGCTTTTAAAGCCATCTGTTTGAGTGGGCCATTTTATTAAGTGACAAACTGGCTTCCGCGAGCGCGCTAATGTGTCCCGGGGGGGGGGGGGGGGGGGGGTTGCAATGAAGACGAGATTCGTTTTTCCCTACTTTATTTTTCCTTTGCAAACATTGCACTAAAAAAATTAGAGCGTCCGAACACTGTCAGTGTCTCTCGGGAGGATTGGATATTGGTTTGGAAGCAGTTGCGTGCTCATTTCAGTGCTCCAAACTTGTTCACACCACTCAGTAAACATGTGCAGAGGACGGTGATGTCCTGTTGGGTGTTTGCAGTCTCAAAATTGATGAAGACTTGCCACCATACGAAGTGCATGTTGCTGCTTTTGTGGCTTAGTTAACCAAAGTGGCCTATGGTTAACCGTACATACATCACACGGTTAACCATAAGTAACAACGTTCCACCCACAGGCAACGACGAGTACTCATTTTTTTGCAATCTAGTGTCTAGGATCTGTCTCGCATGGCTGCTTCGAATGAGGTAGCGGTCGGTCAAATGACGTCTAGTTTGTTTTGTCACCAAAATGGCCACTTCACACTCGCATGACTGAATTTGTGTGTGTTTTTAAGGCATGGCATCTTCAGCCCTTCGCTACCGCGTTTTTAGGGCTAATGCTGTGGCGTGAAACGTGACAGTGATTTTGACGCTGCTGAAAATTTCAGCACGTCCAAGCTTATTGGTGCATATTTTGAACTGAAACAGGCCAGCCAAATTTTCCCCGGGGAGCTGCTAAAGCCAAAGAGTTTCAGGAAATATTCATTCATTCATTCATTCATCTTCCGAGCCGCTTGATCCTCACTAGGGTCGCGGGGGGTGCTGGAGCCCATCCCAGCTGTCTTCGGGCAGTAGGCGGGGGACACCCTGAATCGGTTGCGAGCCAATCGCAGGGCATTCAGGAAATATCACAAGATGTAATCAAGGTCCACTAATTTTACTGTCGGTTAAAGTAATTTTGGACGAGATCCCCAAATGGGCGTTTTTATATTTCCCACACAAAGTCCTCAATCATCAACTCCATTTTCTAAATTGTTGTTTGTGTTGTTGTCAGGTTGAAGTGGCCATTCCAACCAGACTTTGTCACTTGTCACTTCACCACAAAATTCCACCCCCACAAAATTATACAGCAATCGGAAAAAAAAAAATCTCTGAACTCTTTTTTTAATTTTTCTCTCTTGATAGACCCCTCTAGAAATGGCCGATGTTGGAATCCTATTTCTTCGCAATTCCATATTTCCACGCCGATTTGGAAGCATTTCTCATTGACGTAGCCTCACTGGTGGCGCCGTTAATCAACGTCCTATTCCTGGTGCGCTAATGAACAATCATTGGCAGGGCCGAGTCCCCTTTCAAGTCGTCACTAATTGGAATTATGATTCGGGTTTCCGGCGAGGATCGCAGCCCAACATGCAACGCCAGTCAGCCAACAGTTCTAATTAAGCCGGGGCTCCTCTCCTCTTCTTGTGTGCCTAAAACCCCCTTTTGTGAGCGCACACAATGCGGAGTTTGTTTCTCTCGGCGTCACAAAAGACACATTTTTTTTTTCGATATCACAATGCCGCAGATAGCAAGCGGGCAGCTCTCAAGAAAACGCCGGCATTTGTTCAGCCCATTTATCCCGACACTGTTTGTTTCCTCATATTTGTAAAGGGGAGGTCAGAGTGGACGTTTTTAGCCGCTTGGTGAAACTTCATCAATATCAGCCCTCTGATATGCCGTGGCGAAAGGAGGTCAGAGGAGGTTAATGGCGTCGCCTAAATGCTCCTTTTCTTGCACTTGAAAATGCAGTGCGATTATTGTGCGGCGTGCATCGGGATTAATTATCAACCCCGCACAACCCAACCTTACCCTGCACGTTAAATATTCAGAGAGGAACTGCCCCCCCCCTCTTCTCCGCCTTTCTTGCAAATGAAATTAAACATGTCAGTCAGCGCGATTGTATGAATCCGCCTCTCCCTCCAACTCGGAAGGGATCCGAAAGTGGCTTTACTGTCCGCTCTTTGATTCATGTGCTTTCATGGGCCCCCGTCGAGCCACTTGGAAATGCTGATGAATGATGCCGACCGACTTAGGCTATAAGTTGAGTTTGCGTCAAATCAACTTTTCATGGAGGCGCACGTGCCAAAACTCTGTTTGCTGCGTGACGCCAGCCACGCTGCGGGTTGCCCGTTGGCCGTGGCGGGAAATATGCACGAATGCAAACGTCGGATTGGATTCGTGGAGTAAAAGAAAAAAAAAAAAATCTGAAGCATGTCATCGGGTAATGGAGGTGAAGCAGCATGTGGCTCATTATCCAAGGTGACTATAAACGATTGCTGTGGTCACAATGCAGCTCGTTTGCTCTGAATTTGAAAGCGCTCTATAAATACTGTTGACTTGACTTGAATAATCGCTCCTCCTTTGTGCTTGAAATAATATCTTAGTCAGACAGGGTGCCGCAGCATGCGGGTCCTTATTCAAGGTTATATTTTGATAATAATAACTTTTGTGCATTTTAAGAGACCCAAGGCCACTCAACATTAACTCATGGAATTAAAAATGCGTGTTAGTTGGTGTGAGAGTATATGTGTGTCTATGTATCCATGTTTCTGACCATAGACTCGAGTGAACAGATGGTGCCTGAGGAGGTTTTTTTTTTTTTTAATGTCCTGGGAAACAGTATCACAGATTTTAGTAGATAGGCAAAATCCGGGCAGTAGTCAGCGTGATTGCTCCTAAAGGTTCTCTTGAGAAAGACAAGTCGACCAATGTTCAACGGCCTGTTATCGTCCACACCTCCATCGCTGATCAACAACATTTTCGGGTGAAAAACGATGACAAAAATATATGATGACATAATGTACAACTTAGCTACAGTACTTGCATCACAACCACAACAAAACAAAAAAAAACACATTAGTCATGGCCACATACCGTTTAGCTTTAGAAACAAGAAATTAGGAGTAATTCGAAGAAATCGAAGCTCTTGCCGTGTGCATCTCACGCGTTCGTCTCTTACCTCAAACCAACGCAACTGCTGATCAACATGAACCACTACCTGCCACTCGATGCAACCCTCAAATTTAACAACAGGGGGCAGAGTAACCTAAATAAGCTAATTCATTCATTCATTCATTTTCCGAACCGCTTGATCCTCACTAGGGTCGCGGGGGGTGCTGGAGCCTATCCCAGCTGTCTTCGGGAAGTAGGCGGGGGACACCCTGAACCGGTTGCCAGCCAATCGCAGGGCACACAGAAACGAACAACCATTCGCACTCACACTCTCACCTAGGGACAATTTAGCATGTTCAATCAGCCTGCCATGCATGTTTTTGGAACGTGGGAGGAAACCGGAGTACCCAGAGAAAACCCACGCAGGCCCGGGGAGAACATGCAAACTCCACGCAGTGAGGCCGTAGCTAGAATTGAACCCGGTACCTCTGCACTATGAAGTCGACGTGCTAACCACTGGACTACCGCGCCGCCGCTAAGCTAATTTAGCCCCCAAAAAAGAAATATTTTAATTTGACCATGAACTTAGTATCACAAGATTCAGTCAGCTTTGTTATTATTCTTATTAATTATTATTCTACAATACTGTACCACAGACTGAAGCAAAATATCAAAACCTGTTTTTGTTGCTCGTGTAAATTTGGAAAGCTGCACAGAGACAAGGTGTGAAGACAGTTGACATTGGTCCACAGTTCCTTCGCCAATCAGGATGCAGAACATAATACACTGTAAAAAAAAAAAACACACACACAAAAAGAATCCGTGAAAGGTCGACCGCATTATAGCGAGGGTTCAATATCATATTTTTCATGTAGTTTCGAATAGTATTGAGCGCTCTGCTCCTGGTTACTGTTCACAATTGAACCTTTGCTTCCACGGGAGGCCCATTGTTTAGGATACGGTATGTGGGACAGCCTCGGCTGAGAAGCTTGTGTCATGGATTGCTTGCATTTGCTTTGTGCAATGTTGTTTACCAAACTGCTTCGGCTTTAAGTTTACCTGGTCAGGATTTTAGAGCCGATCACCGATTAGCAAGCTTAAAAAAAAAAGAGAGAGAGAGAATTGGTCCATCACCTGATTGGATCAGTAATTACTGATCCAATCAGGTGATGGACCAATCGATCCAATCTATTTAAAAGTAACTTGTTTATTGAATCTACTTAGAACCAGCGATTGAATACCTAAAATGCATGCAAAATTGAAAGAATTCGAATCCAATGGGGGAAAAAAATATAAACAATTACACCCTAAACATTCTCCCCAAAATGCAAATAAACACTCAGTACAGAAAACATAAAGAAAAAAATATATCATTTCAAATCTTGAAGAAAATATTGAACAAAAATCTGACGAAATCCTTAGATGATTAACAATGGCAGCACAGAATGTCCCTGGAGTGAATGAAATTGGCTTTGCTAGAATTTCTTACTTTGCAGCTGCGATCGAGGAGGTCATTGATCGAGATGACTTTACACACGTTCGCCGACTGCATTTTTGTATGAAGTGCAAACTACGTGCATACCTGTGCATACCATCCATCCATCCATTTTCCGAACCGCTTGATCCTCACTAGGGTCGCGGGGGGTGCTGGAGCCTATCCCAACCGTCTTTGGGCAGTAGGCGGGGGACACCCTGAACCGGTTGCCAGCCATTCGCAGGGCACACAGAGACAAACAACCATCCACGCCCACATTGAAACCTAGGGACAATTTAGAGTGTTCAATCAGCCTGCCATGCATGTTTTTGGAATGTGGGAGGAAACCGGAGCACCCGGAGAAAACCCACGCAGGCCCGGGGAGAACATGCAAACTCCACACAGGGAGGCCGCAGCTGGAATCGAACCCGGTACCTCTGCACTGTGAAGCCGACGTGCTAACCACTGGACTACCGGGCCGCCCACCTGTGCATACCAAAGACTATAATTTGTGTTTTTGCAGAGGGTACTTGAAGTTTGAGAACCTCTGTCTTCGCTCCATTTGACATGTAGCACTTCAGCATATATCCTTGACACTATTTACTACTTTCCTATTTTCGACCCCATCGTGTGGCAAAAGCACAGAAATATGGAGCTATTCCTTGGATAGGTGAATTTATGTTGGAAAAAAAAAAGGAATCAGTGAATTTGTGACTAGCGAAGGGGCAATAGGCGACTTGGCTGCATTGTCGCAGGGCTGGCACGCCGACAATAGGGCGAGCGATTGCGATTTGGCCAGCCGTGTCTGTGAAAACGCCATTACCTTCACGTCACGCCTCAGTCACGAGCCCATTGTGTACGCACCATCCCCACCCCCACGCACCATATCAATTGCCCGTCGGCTCCCTTTCAGGTGCCGCCATGCCAACCGATGACGTGGAATCTTTAGCGCGTGGACAATTCGGGGTGGGAGACGTCACGGTGATATCCCGCACTCATTTGCGGGAGCGTCAAAGGCACAGCCGCCCATCTGTTTATCGGCGAGTCCGGCGGGTTAATTTGTTCCTCGCTCCCAACGCCGCCGCCATCGCAGCCGCACACATACACACAAACAGATGAGGTACTTCAGATGGCGGGCATTACCTCATGGCCTGCCGCAAACAAAGTGATTGATAAAAGGAGGCCAGTGGCTCCCGCGGGAGGACAGATGGAGATCACTTTCTAACAAATCTGACTCTCAGGCTTTTTTGCCATCATATCGAAGCTTGTGGGATATAAAGACAATAGTATGTGTGATCCAGTTACGACTTATTATATTTATATCATACAATCATTAATACATAAATACCGTTTTTTTGGCAACTTATTTCCTGTTTGGAGTGCTAATTTTTTTTCATGTATTTACTCATTTTATTAGTATTTTCATTCATTCATTCATTCATTCATTCATCTTCCATACCGCTTGATCCTCACTAGGGTCGCGGGGGGTGCTGGAGCCCATTCCAGCCGTCTCCGGGCAGTAGGCGGGGGACACCCTGAATCGGTTGCCAGCCAGTGTATTTAAGTGTATTTAAGTGTATTTAATTGTTGTTGTTTTTTAACCTCAACCTATAATCTAGAAATTTTGCCAACACGCTGAAAACACCAATGGGTCATTCCAGAATGGGAAGTAATTTTGGCATCAAAATTCTTGAAAAATTTTTTTCACTTGTTGTGCCGAAGAAGCCAGAAAATCAGAAAATCACTTTTCTGATTTTCTGTGACATATTCATCAATAATAGGCCATGAACTATCAAAGGCTTGGTTCGCTCATCTAACACCAACGGTGCAATTTTTATGACATGATTTATTTCGTGTTGACAGTACCTGTCAGGGTAATCACAACAAGTGGATCGCAGGTAACAGGCTTGCAAATCCAGATGTACGTTAGCTTTCTCTCAGCAGTAGAAATTGGCTTTTTCGTTATCCCAGGGGTGTCAAAATCATTTTTGTGGTCTGCCACATTGTAGTTACTGTTTCCATTGGAGGGCTGTTATGACTGAAACCAAATAAACATGTCAAGAATAACTGTTGATTGAATTATTGTTAACGTGACAATCATGAGGGGTGTGGCCACAAGAACATTCCTCCAATATCTCTCTTATTTATTAACATATGAGAATTTAAAATGTTGTTAGACATTTTGGAAAGCATTGTAGAAGTTGACATGTTTGATCTGCTTTCGCGGGCCATGTAAAATGATGTCATGGGCCAGATCTGGCCCCTGGGCCTTTGGTTTGACACCTGTTTTCTGTTTATTTTTAAGCACCCTTTATTTCTTAATTTTTCTAGATTTGGTCTCAGGAAAAGTACATTTATTCAGAAATTGCACGGTTTAGTATTTTGTATTCTGTTCAAATGTAATGGGTGGGACTGAAAAAGCCTCCAATTCGGTCGGGAATGCTACTTATGTTTTTTCAAAACACGTTTGACAAATGTTTACGAAAAAGGGGTCCGATAGGTTAATGATGTCCCTTTTGCCACTGAGTAGAAGTCCATTTAATTGTTCTGTAGGTCGCTACATGTTTGAAGTCCATCATTTTTGGATCCATAAAGTGAAATTAGACAATTTCCAAAGACACACCAGAAGCTCTCTCCGATCATACTGATGGGAATCAGTGACTAAATAAATGTAATAAACATAGACATTTTTGTCACTTTTTGTTTAACTTATTTATTTATTTATTTATTTATTTTCCATTTCCGACATTTATGGATCATACGTAAGACTGCCTGCCCGAAGAAACAACATAAAGCAATGGTTGATGTCTGCATAAGAAATAGTCCTTGGAACTGAACAGCGGCATCTTCTTTTTCTGTCTCCCGCAGCGCCACCAAAGTTTTTACGGACGCCCAACGACCAAACGGGCGTGCAGGGTGGCGTGGCCTCCTTCATCTGCCAGGCCACGGGCGACCCGCGGCCCAAGATCGTGTGGAACAAAAAGGGGAAGAAAGTGAGCAACCAGCGATTCGAGGTATTAGGTCTATTGTTCTGATGTAAAATGCTCGCTGACAAACACTTGCCGCTGCTTTTTGGGCTGCTGCACATGCACGCACAAATGCAAATCCAGCGCTCAAAGCTGCCACGAGGCAAGAGAAGCGGCCTTTTTTTTTTTCCTCACCGCCCAACACGCGTGATGCTCAGACTTAGATTACATGTCATGTTCATTGCAGGAAATGTTATGTTCCATTAACGGGAGCTCTCCTTTGGGTCCTGAGAAACACAAATCATTGATTTTCAAGATGGGTTTCACCATTCACTAACCTAAATCTGGCACCAGGCAAAAAACTAAACAAAAAGTGTTACCAATGTTTTCTTGAATCGAAAACAATTAGTGTAAAAGCTTGATTTTTTTTTATTGTATTATATTAGATCATTGGTCATGAGCACGCACACAACATCGGATGTTAAAAATTTGATTAAAAAATAATAATCACATTTTAGATGAACTCGGCAATTGCTTAAAGTCTTGGCTTTATTGAAAAAAAAGATTTGTTTTCTTTCAATTTTTTTACATGCTTTTGTTTTTGTTGTCACATGAAAAAAACATTGTTTTATTTTAAGAAACTTTTTTTAAACAACAAATGTGCCGTTTTTTTACATTAAAAAAATATTATAATAATATATAATATTGTGTTAATTATATATACTTATACTTATATATATATAGTGTAAAAAAAAATATTTTTTTAAGACACTTTTTTTTTTCAATAACAAATGTGCTGTTTTCTTTTGCTCCATGGCAGCTTGCTCCAAACGTACGCCAGATGGACAAACACTCAGCCACATTTGGACCAATGTCACTCTATTTTTTCATCTACTGTTTCGGCTATAAAAGGAGTCGACGATTATACGTTTGTCCATATAGCGTACTGTACACCCCAACATCATCATTTTTTGGCTGTAAGGCGGATCCGCACTCCATTCTCATGTGCGACGTGTCACGGCAGAGCTCTGATAAGACTTGTATTAATTTCCTGCGTCAACCCCCCCACCCCCCACCCCCTCCCCGGACTCCAATGCTGTCGCTGCAATGTCTTGAACATCTTATCAGAGTGGATCGCATGGCTCTTTGCGCCGCATGCCGACGACGTTCATCCCTTGACACCAACATTTCCCTCGCCTTCCACCAGCTTACAAGCATGGCCAAAAAAAATGTTGAAAACCGTATTCGATGACGCTATCCTTGTTGACCGTGCGAGCGTATGTGTGTGAGTATACTGCTCCCAAAAAGTTTAAGATCTTTTAACCTTGGGATGTCCAATTGCTCATTGTCTCTGTACCATTTTTTCTCTTGTAATGAGCTGATTGGCCCAAATTCTCAACCGCTTTTTAATGTTTTAATGTGGAAAAGAGGGCAACTTGAATGTTGATGTTTTTTTAGTGTAGAGCAAAAGAGTGTCAAACTCAAGGCCCGCGGGCCAGATTTGTCCCGCCACATCATTTCATGTGGCCCGCGAAAGCAAATCAAACATGTCAACTTCTACGATGATTGCTAAAATCTGTATCAAAACTTCAACTTCTCATATATAATAAATGAATGAGATATTGTAAGCATTTTCTTTTGACTAAAACCCACATGAGACTAATTTAAACAATCGTTGAATGAAGCATTATTCTTGACTTCTTAATATGTGTTTACAGTCAGAACGGCCCTCCAAGGGAAACGGTCACAACATGGCCTGTGACAAAAATGACTTTGACACCCCTGGTTTAGAGCAAAGGTGTCAAACCCAAGGCCCGTGGCCCAGATCTGGCCCACCACATCATTTTATGTGGCCCGCGAAAGCAACTCAAACATTACAACTTCCATGATCCTTTCTAAAATGTCGATCAACATTTTTAATTCTCATATGTAATGAATAAGAGATAGATTCTATGCATTTTCTTGTTTAATGCATTAACGTTGCCCAACTTGTATTCCTTTCTGTATCTCTTTGATTCTTTTTTGTAGTACCGGTATATGTTGTGGGCCGCCCGAAATAGAGGAAGGTGCAAAAATCGGCCCGACGTCATAGTTTCACCCTTCGATGCACCCTGTGACCTGATCACATGATCAGCTTTCCACTGTAGTAACCACTGTCCCTGAAAGGGTTAAACGGCACTGCTCTACCTCAGTGGTCACACGAGTTTACACAACGGCAAATCAAGTTTACCCGCGACGGTTATATCGCATTCCGGGTTCATCGTGAAATGTAACCCCAAAAACCAATCTGCCAAACAATTTCCGAGTCGTCCGTGTGTGAGTGGGTGAATGCAGAAGCTTTGATTTGTTGAAACCCAAGTTTTGAGTTATGACACAGGGCTTTCTAGACAACAGTGAGTACCCAGCGCGGAGCATGACCACGCTATAAAAAAAAAAATAACGTCTTGTTTTTGTTTGTTTGTTTTTGTGGGCGTTCTTTGTCTCGTCCGTCCGATGAAATTGTCTCTTTCTGTGGCGCTACGTCAACTCATGGTACAAACGAACTGTTGCTCAGGCAACCATTGACTGTCTGTGCTTCGTTTCTGTCTGACAAACAATTTTAGGGCCATGCTGAAAAGGACAACAACAAAAAATACTGATAGGAAGGCGCAATTGGGGGGCACAAAGGCTGGGGGTATTGGGATTGGGCTTTAATGACGCTAATATTGTATTCTACGGCGTCTGTTGCCAGCTTTTAGCGGCTAACGTTGCTGGCAAGAACTGTCGGATTCTTTTTCAAAGGCAGTTTATTAGATTTAAATGACCGCACACTTCGATGCCGAGAGCCTTGCCACAGTTGCCGTTTGGACTGGTCACCGTTTCACAAAGCGGGCTTACTCAACTGTGCCGTTTTAGCCCTCAAAGTGGCGTCTGTTGTCGTGATGTCACTTTGCCAACAAGTGTCGCGTTTACGAGCTCGTACGTTTCAGTATTCAGCCCGGCGTGCTTGTTACAACCACGCAACGATAAAATGCAAAACAGTTCGTGACACCGTCGTGTCTTTATCCGTTTCGACAGCCTGTTAAATAAATCATCAAATAGCATGTTCGTTTAGCACGTTTTAATCATGTGCAACTGATGTGTATGTTCAAATTAAGGAAATCCAAAGCAAACCCCGCTGGCACTCTCTTCGAATACAAGAGCAGTGCAAGTGGAGCAGCTTGACCAAACAGGTGGAAAAGAGGGCAACTTGAATGTTGATGTTTTTTAGTGTAGAGCAAACTCAAGGCCCGCGGGCCAGATTTGTCCCGCCGCATCATTTCATGTGGCCCGCGAAAGCAACTCAAACATGTCAACTTCTACGATGATTGCTAAAATCTGTATCAAAACTTCAACTTCTCATATATAATAAATGAGTGAGATATTGTAAGCATTTTCTTTTTACTAAAACCCACATGAGACAAATTTAAACAATCCGTTGAATGAAGCATTGTTCTTGACTTCTTAATATGTTTTTACAGTCAGAACGGCCCTCCAAGGGAAACGGTCACAACATGGCCTGTGACAAAAATGACTTTGACACCCCTGGTTTAGAGCACAGGTGTCAAACTCAAGGCCCGTGGCCCAGATCTGGCCCGCCACATCATTTTATGTGGCCCGCGAAAGCAACTCAAACATTACAACTTCCATGATCCTTTCTAAAATGTCGATCAAAATTTTTAATTCTCATATGTAATGAATAAGAAATAGGTTCTAAGCATTTTCTTGTTCCCAAACCCCTCATGATAGCAACTTAAACAATAGTTAAATCGACCGTTATTCTTGACTTCTTTCGATGGTTTCAGTCATCACGGCCCTCCAAGTGAAACGGTAACTAAAATGTGGCCCGCACCAAAAATGAGTTTGACACCCACCATTATAGAGTAAGACTGGTAGTATTCACCACTTCCACAAACGCGACCGGATGATAATAACGCACACGAGTAAATCAGATCACCGTATTTCGGAAGTTGGCCGTAATCCTCTTCCGTAGTTTTATACAAGGGTGCATATAATACGCGTGGTTTTACAATCCTTGTGTGATTCCGGAATGTGTTTTTTCGTAACTGTTACGACTTTATTCACGCAGGTTTTTAAATACAATTTTAATCTTGTCCGATGAGACCGTGAAATTTTACTTTTGTCTAGTCATTCTATGACTTTTATCGTAGCATTACGACGTTTTCCTTGATCCCTTTTCAGCATTGCCCTTCTCCTACTTTGTCCCATTGACACGCATTGTTTAGCCACACATAGCCAGTGTTAGCTTTAAGAATGTGGGACGCGCTGCAATTGACATGTTTCACCCTCTAAACTATATTTTCAAATGTGCCCGTTCTTAAAGTTAGAAAAACACTTAGTAGTATGACTATGTCAAATTGATATTTTCTGTGTACTCTAGTTCCGTCCTAAAGAATACTGCTGTACTGTATAATTCTCGGAGAAGACTAGAGTGTGACACTGTGTCGCCATCACATGTCCCGGCTGTGTGTTACCTGTGTGTATGGTGGTCCCGCGTCGATTGTAACCCCCGCCGCAATTCTCCTTTAACACACCGTGTCTCTCGCACCTGCAGGTGATCGAGTTTGACGACGGCTCTGGCTCGGTGTTGCGCATCCAGCCGCTGCGTACGCCGCGTGATGAGGCCATATACGAGTGTGTCGCCTCCAACAGCGTCGGAGAGACCAGCGCGACCACCCGGCTCACCGTTTTGCGTGGTACGTCCCCACTTGGTCAAGGAAATACGTCATTTGTAGACGCAATTTTCACCGTACGCTCTCGCACTTTGACTGTAGCGGTTTAATGTGATTTATTCACTGCCGTGAACGTTGATCATTGTCAATTGGTAGAGTGGTTGACATCCTATCAGGCTGATAAAACTTTTTATGTTCGCCTGATTCACAATCTGCACCATTGTCGTAAATGTTGGTGCGCCTGCCGTTTTCGTTGTATTTGCTACCCGTTGGTTCCATCCTAAGAAAGTGGTATTTCCTTTCACTGCTATGCCGATGACAGTCAGAACTGTGTCCTGCTGAGCCAAAAGGACAATTTCTTACTAAAGCCGCTTTTGTCCTTTCTGGAGGAAATCAAGGCCTGCAATGACTGAATTTCAATGAAGAGAAAACAAAAGTTAGGATGTTTGTTAAACCCTTGTACATCCCACATTTCCGACTTAGGCCCCCTGGGCGCCTTATCGAAAGCCAAAAGTCTCAAATGTTTGAAACTGGACATTGATTTTAAATTGGACCAGCACAAATATTTTTGTTGTTGTTGTTATTATTGTTTTGTTTTGTTTTTTACTATACGTAGCTAGTTAAAGAAAAAGACCCTTTGTCCACAGCGGCATTTATATGATACAATAAGATAAGATAAGATAAGATAAGATATCCTTTATTTGCTCAACACTGGGAAAATTTACAGACTCCAGCAGCAAGAATGTAGGTAGAAAGAAGAAAGAAGAAAAAAAACAACAAACACCGTTCAATTAAGTGCAATATAAACACAAAATGGATAAATTGCAGTGCTATTTACAATTGTCTTTCACATCATTTAATTATTATTATTATTATTATTATTATTATTATTATTATTATTATTATTATTATTATTATTATTATTATTATAAGCAGTAATCCATGCCTTTCTTTGCATCTCAGATGGATTATTCTAGTGAGCTTTATTTTGGAGACAGCAAGACTCGCTCAAGCATTTCCAGTTGGTCCAAAATGCTGCTGATTGCCTCCTAACTGGAGCTTGTCGGAAGGACCACATACTGTCACTCAAATTCTTGACTCAAATTCGACAGTTCACTGCCGTCAACAAATGCATATTTCAGACACATTTTTCAATGGATAGATGTGTAGAAAGAGCTTGACCAGTTTGTCCAAGAATATCAAGTTTGAAAATCACTGCAATGACAAAAACATCCCTGAAGATGGCAATGTTACAGCGCTTTAAACACTTTACACACATCTAAACTTGTGTTTAAAGTAGATAGGAGAGACAAAACAGTTTAAAAAGAAAAGCATGTAAATATAATATGTACTGTATTCCTCGTGATGAATGAAGCTTCACTGTACGTTTTTTTTTTTTTTTTTGCGCTATGTTGTAAGTCCATGAGCCATTTAGTCGAGTAAGTTTCTTCTGGTTTTGAAGTCATTTGCATACATCCTGACACAATAATTAAGATGCCAGTTAAATTATGCAAATAGACGTCTGTTCCTTCACCGGCGGCTGTTTTTAATGCTTTCAAATTAGCTGTGCTCTGACTTGACCGTGTGAAGCGAGCCAAGACTTCTGCTTTTATGTATGGAAGTGATAAAAAGGCCCCCTGCTAAGTCTGAAGGGGTGGGGGGGAGGGGTTGCGGAATAAGGTTAAGGTGTGATACAAAACCCTTGATTGAGTGATTAGTCTGTCCCATTGACGTTTTGCCCATGTTGTGAAATTGGGGTTTCCCAAGAAACACAAAAACAAAAAACTTGAAAGGCAACACAGACTTCAACAAAGGTGGACCAATGGAAAACATGTGAATGCAAAATGTAGAAAGGTTTAGAAGAAAAATGATGTGACATTCCTCTGGCAAGTCTTAAAGGCACAGCAGTGAGAGGCAGATGCTCGCGGCGCTGAGGACATTTGGGGTTACCCAAAAAAATCTGTTGAAAAATTCATATAATAATACTACCCGGTTCGCCGCCCTCCGGGCGGCTCATCAGCTAGTTCCTGCGGAAGGCTGGTAAGGTGGGCCTTCGGCCCACAAAAGTGTTGTTGCTTGGTTCAACTTTTTGTTCATCTTCATTGCTTATCGCGCAAATAAAGAGATGTTTAGCTCTACTAAATAACTAACAATTTTATTGCAATGCTTGTGGGTAGACAACATTTTTTCGCTAAGATGCCCGCGCGATCGTAGTGAGCCACTGCCTGAGCGGCGCAGTGGCGGCGCGCAGTGGCGGCGCGCAGTGGCGGCGCGCAGTGGCGGCGCGCAGCGGCGCGGTGAAGTAGGTACGTTTTGAAAAGGGACAGACGGAAGGACAGACCGCGTGCGGGACGACGTGCAATATATATATAGATATACAAGAATTATTACTATCCATCCATTTTCTGATCAGTTTATCATCAAAAGAGTCGTGTGGCATGTTGGAGCCTATCTTCGGGCTGTCGGCGGGGCACAACCGGAACCAATTGCAGGGCACAATTAAGTGAACAAGCGTTCACGTACACAGTCACACCCAGTGACAATTTAGAGGGTTCCATTAGCCTGCCATGCGTGTTTTTGAAATGTGGGAGGAAACCGGAGCACCCGGAGAAAACCCACACACTCAAAGGAGAACATGCAAACTCCACACAGTAAGGCCGGAACCAAAATCAAACCCTGGATCTCTGCACTGTGACACAGACGTGCTAACCAGTGAACCACCGTGCCGTCGAATTCCTACTAATGATCTTTAATTTCAAGTCGAAAAGAAAGAATAACCAACTCCAGACATTTGTTTTTTGTGTTTTTGGTCCAATGTGGCTTTTTTAATATTATGGGTTGGCGACCGCTGATTAAGACCATTATTTATGAGAGGGTGACGATATGCTAATTTGTTATGAAATAATACCCTTCTCTTCTCTTCACCCTCTCTGGTGTCACCCGTGCAAAATAAATTACAAAGGTCAGCCATTTTGTTTTGTATCTGAAACTTGACTGTAATGGCACAGGTGGCTTAGGAGAGTGGCCGCCTGAGTGTCGTGCACTCCATTTTGCACCAATTTCGCCACAATTATACAAGGCGTCAAAAGAGCTTCTACTGAGAACAGGCTGTGTCTGCGCCGGTCCTCCCGCCTCACGCCATCACCAACCGCCGTATCTCCCCAGTGAGCCTGCAAAAGGCAGATTGGGAGAGGCGGCACGACTACTTTGCACAACATTTTACACATTTCGCACATGCGGAAATAACATGCCTTAGCGACTCCTGCCGGCTCCGCCACCGACTAGCATTAACATCTTGATTGACATTTCCAATTGCCCATCATTGCAGGACCGACGGGAGAAATCTGTTTTGGTTTTGTTGCTTGCGTGCATGTGACTATCTTTGTAGAAAATACGTATTACACAGCTACCAACAACATCGTCCCGGTTTTTTTCTGTGATGCAGTCGATACCCTGGCGTTGCTAAATGATCCTGCATTCCGATCAGAATCTGGAACGTGGGATCCACACTGGAAGGTCACAGCCCGAAATTGAAACCAGCAACTCTTAACTGTCAGGCGCATGTGCTGGATACATTGAAAAATAGAAAAACTTAGCATTTTTTAAAATGAACAATAAACACCAAAGAGGAGCTAAACACAACAAGAATCTGACAACAACAAAAAATCACGTCGTAAGAAAGAACGGCATATATTTTCAAACAAACTAAAGGAAACATCCAGCTCTGAGACGACTGTGTTTCCGGCGGAATTGATGTGCGCATCGGGCTGTTGGAGTTCATGATTCAGGCATGATTAAGGATTTATATTGCATCCTCATACCCCTATTATGCTGTCAACAACCATTTCCTGCCTGCGTACGCACACACGCGCGCGCACACGCACACACAAATAGCAACAAACTTGCGTTGCTGTGTACAAGTCGACAGCGAGAGCGGAAAATGAGAAGGCGCTCTCCTGTGACGGAAAAAAACAGAAACCATCAATTCCATTTTGCCAGCGATGGGTGAGGTTGTGAGGGAGGTGTGTGTGTGGTGGGGATGGGAGGGTTGTAACGATGACGACACACACACAGAAAAAAAGAAAGCTTGGAGGTACATCATTCTGCGTACAATAGACGCAGCGGCGACATGAGCAGCGATTATTCCGAAACAATGAGCACTCTTTTGTCACTATTTTCCAAGCGGGAATAGAGAGCAAAGGCGACCTCGTTTGACAAGATTGAGCACCTTTGTCATGAAACGTGCTCCCATTGCAGCTCACCAAAGATGCTTGCTTCACGAGCAAATATGTCATTGCATTGTTGTCAGGGAGGGCCAGGAAACAAAATAAAAGAACTTGAAAGAATAAAAAAAAAAAATTAAAAACAACTGAAAATATGATCCGAAAATTTAAAACAATTTTTAAAAAAAAGTAAGAACCAAAAAATTCTGAGTGGAAAAAAAATTCCAAAAAACAAGTAATTAGTTAAATGACATTACAATTGTTCAGATTAAAAAGAGCAACAAAAAGGATAAAATTTAAAATAAAGTGAACTCGATAAAGCAGGAAAAAAAGCAATACATTTTCTGTAATGGAACTAAAAAATATTCCTAACGGAAAAAGGCAAAAATGAAAACAAAATTATAAAACAAGAAATTGTTTAAAAATGAAGACAATATATATTTATTTTTTAAAAACTCAATTAAGGAACTAAACTATGAATGGGAAATGGGGAAACATTTTTCTAATTAAAAAGAAAAAAAACAAAAGAGGAACTTATTTTAAAAGATGCAGAAGAGGAAATGAAACTAATCACAAAAGGTAATTATAAAATAAATAAAGCTGTATTCATTTGGAATAAATACTCCTAAAAAGCATTGCTTGTCAATTACCACAACCATCTTCGTCCATCCTCATCTCAGTCCTACGTCCACAATGGACAAGTTAATCATGACTGTAATTAAAAAGATTGAGAACCGCTGTCCCCGCAGATTCTGAACTGCTTGCTGAGCCAAAAAGGGTGATGGGGGGGGGGGACCTAAACAAAACCCCTCTTTGAATATTATGTGGTAAATCAAGGCAGAATCTGTAAGCTATGGCGAGTGATTTAAAACCAAGCAGCTGCGGGCGAGATTGATGTCAGACTTCTCAGCCGCTGGGAAAAAAAAACCTGTGCCGGAGCCACAAATGGTGCTTCAGAATATCAAGACGGCCCCCCTCACGTTATCATTGAAGGCGCCTGTCTTATGAGTGAATTATTTTTAAAAAACAACAACAACAAGACAGTGATTTGAAAGGAAATTTCCCAATTTCCAAGATTGGAAAAAAAACAAAAGCTAACTAAAACTGCATTTAATGTTTGTAAAATTAACACTGTAATTCTGGCCCAAATGTACTTTGTTTTCTTTTTTTTTTTTCAATTGATATCATACACGAGCTTTCAAGGCTCATTATAAATCCATGTATTGTGGTATTACGCAACATCCATATGGAAGAATGAACGTCAAACCGTCATTTGAGAATTTTTGTTTACTTTATGACACCATAATTAGTCACGTTTTTGAAAATATTATCTTGCACTCAACCTGACAAATACTACATATCGACTAAAATGACTACAAAAATTAATACCTCAACTCAAATTAAGCATTTTCCTAAAAAGAAAAAAAAAGCAACAAACCTACTCTAGAATTCAAACAAATACTTTCAAAAATTAAATAAATGTTTTTTTTAAAGGACAAAATTAAAATAAAAAAATAAAGTTAAAGTAAAAATGAAATTCGGATCAAACTTCTCTCACTAATTGTTCTCAGTATTTTCGATTGATTTGTTTGCTTTCCCAGCCCAAGTTGATTTTAGCTCAGCCAAGTTGCGGGTTTTCAGCCGCAGCACAAATTCAACACGGCTGTCACGCTGCTGCCAAGCAAAGAAGCAGAAGCAGTGACTAAATAACGCCTCGAGGTACAGATATAAGCCAGCGCTGTTTGGTTACACATGTTGTCCAGTCGGGAATCAGATTAAAGAGCTTCTGCAGCCCAAATAGGACCCCTGGGGGAGCAGCTCTGGGAAGATGGCGCTTAAGTAATCCAATAAGAGGGAACAAAATGCTCAGCGCTATGCTCTAATAAAGCACACGCTAGTGTGTCGACGATCCAACCTTGCACCGCGCAGATGGAGTGGTGGTGAGAATAAGCCGTTCAATATGTTCCAAAATGCCGGACAAAGACGTTGCCCTGAGTTATCCATCGCGCTTTGAGTCAACAGGTATAAAAGTTGCTAATGAATATTCCTGCCAATGAGCCACAGCTAATTCCAAATTTGCTGTAATCGAGTGTTCGGAGGAACAGGTCTGCTCTTAGCCTAAGTGCTAATACGCCTCGACGGCTTCGGGAACTTCTAAAAGCTACGTTGGTATTTTCCTGAACAAATCTGATTTCTTTTTTTGAAAAAAGGGGATAACTATGGGAATTTCTAACACCCACTTAGATGTTACCGCTAACACGTGGGCCGCATTCTGTGACAATGCCGAAAGAATGAAACAAGCAAACTCTTAGCCTAAGTGCTAATACGCCTCGCCGGCTTCGGGAACTTCTAAAAGCTACGTTGGTATTTTCCTGAACAAATCTGATTTCTTTTTTTGGAAAAAGGGGATAACTATGGGAATTTCTACCACCCACTTAGATGTTACCGCTAACACGTGGGCCGCATTCTGTGACAATGCCGAAAGAATGAAACAAGCAAACCCTTAGCCTAAGTGCTAATACGCCTCGCCGGCTTCGGGAACTTCTAAAAGTTACTTTGGTATTTTCCTGAACAAATCTGACTTCTTTTTTTGGAAAAAGGGGATAACTATGGGAATTTCTAACACCCACTTAGATGTTACCGCTAACACGTGGGCCGCATTCTGTGACAATGCCGAAAGAATGAAACAAGCAAACTCTTAGCCTAAGTGCTAGTACGCCTCGCCGGCTTCGGGAACTTCTAAAAGCTACGTTGGTATTTTCCTGAACAAATCTGATTTCTTTTTTGGGAAAAAGGGGATAACTATGGGAATTTCTACCACCCACTTAGATGTTACCGCTAACACGTGGGCCACATTCTGTGACCATGCCGAAAGAATGAAACAAGCAAACTCTTAGCCTAAGTGCTAATACGCCTCGCCGGCTTCGGGAACTTCTAAAAGCTACGTTGGTATTTTCCTGAACAAATCTGATTTCTTTTTTGGGAAAAAGGGGAAAACTATGGGAATTTCTACCACCCACTTAGATGTTACCGCTAACATATGGGCCGCATTCTGTGACCATGCCGAAAGAATGAAACAAGCAAACCCTTAGCCTAAGTGCTAATACGCCTCGCCGGCTTCGGGAACTTCTAAAAGCTACGTTGGTATTTTCCTGAACAAATCTGATTTATTTTTTTGGAAAAAGAGGATAACTATGGGAATTTCGAACACCCACTTAGATGTTACCGCTAACACGTGGGGCGCATTCTGTGACAATGCCGAAAGAATGAAACAAGCAAACTCTTAGCCTAAGTGCTAATACGCCTCGCCGGCTTCGGGAACTTCTAAAAGCTATGTTGGTATTTTCCTGAACAAATCTGACTTCTTTTTTTGGAAAAAGGGGATAACTATGGGAATTTCTAACACCCACTTAGCTGTTACCGCTAACACGTGGGCCGCATTCTGTGACAATGCCGAAAGAATGAAACAAATGACAGTGATAGAAAGCACCCATTGGAAAAAGCAAAGCAAACCCTGACGGATGTTCTTCCTGGCCTTTATTGAGCCAAAGCGGACATTTCGCAATGCTAAAAATCTTACGGCCGCGCCACCAAAAGTGCGAAGACTGAAATTATGGTGATCAACTGAATTTATTCACAAATGGGAAGGCCTTTTTCATTGAACGCAAAGCTCGCATTAAGCCATGACTCATTCTCTTGCATGAATGACAACTTGCGGTTGTTCAGCACACAGAATCAAGGCTACACTGTGCGACAGAAATTCCATGCAAAACTCTTGTTGCCATCTTTTGTGGCCACGCATCATCAGGCGGAGATACATCTGGAGGCAAACATCTTTATCCGAGTTAAGTGAAAGAAAACCTCATGCCCGTGGACATTTTAATATTTGATCATGCTAAAAAGCTTTCTTTGGGACCCGTCGTTCATGCCTGCAAGAAAGAGTCCTGACGGAAAATGGGGGTTACATGAGGACTTTCAACTTCAGAGCCGGCGATACTTCTATTTTTGGGGGTCATTTATTTATATATTAATTTTTCCTTCTCGGTCGCTGGCCCGCTTGGCAATGAAGATAGTCATGGTTAAAAAGTCATTTTCTCTCTCTCTATCTCTCTCTCTCTCTGTCAGAGGTTCAATCCCAGCTCTGGGCTCCCTGTGTGGAGTTTACATGTTCTCCCCGTGCCTGCGTGGGTTTTCTCCGTGTACTCCGGTTGCCTCCCACATTCCAAAAAGATGCATGGCAGGTTCATGGAACACTTGAAATTGTCCCGAGGTGTGAGTGTAAGCCTCTGTGTGCCCTGCGATTGGCTGGCAACCAGTTCAGGGTGTCCCCCGCCTACTGCCCGAAGACAGCTGGGATAGGCTCCGGCATGCCCCGCAATCCTTGAGAGGATAAAGTGGTTCAGAAAATGCATGGGTGGTTGCTGGAGCTCCTCCCAGCTGACTTGGGGCAGAAGGCGGACTATACCCCGAACTGGTCGCCAGACATTCGCAGAGCACATATCGAAACAAACGAAAAACAAATCTGATCACCAAACTGTAATGTCTATCACAGCTGGTCGACTGTTTCGAAAACAGCTCGCCGCAGTTTTTGTGTGGAGGAAGAAAACATGAGCAAATAAAAGAGTAGCCGTTGACAAAACAGCTCAGTGAGGTAAGGCCAACAATGAGAAGCTCTTCTGTCGACCCAGTGTCGGAAAGCGGCATTCCCGTTTCATTCTAGGTCAGCTAATGCATTTGCAAGCCATGAAACGAGCCAATTCCAAGTGATGTCCTTGTTAGCACTGTGCTATGATTCACTTGATTAGCACCCCCCCACCACCCCGCCTACACTTCCCTATCTCCTTTTGGATTTTTGAGCGTGGAAACCGCTTTGATCAGTGTCCCTCAACTTGAAGTGATATGCTTCGGCATGGAAGGGGGGAGAAATTTTTCGCTGCTGTCACACTCGGCGGATAATGTTTTCTCGCCCGCTTCTTGCGCCGGCTTAAATCTGATCAGGGGAGGGGCAGGGAGAATCAGATTCTAAATCTGATTCCTAAAGTGGGCAAGAATAACCTTGAGGGCACATCCGTGTAGAAAGCAGACTAAGAATGTCAGAATCCCTAATCCTGCATTCTTTGCGGCAAAGAGTTGGCAACAATGCATCTCGTCACACGCTTTTCTCCAGCAAGTGACCTGTGACAGCCTTTATGGAGTCAGGCGGGGCTGTGGGGAGGAGGGGGGGTTCGAATGGACTTGTATACTTCCAACAAATATCTCTTTTCAAAAAGTCTGCAGTGGTTCCGTCTGAAGAATAACCTCCAGCACGGGGGTGAAACTTCTTGTTCCACGATAGGAAAGAAAGCGGGTCAAACACAATCCAATTCTCGTGAAGCGGCCGCTGAACAAAAGTCACAATCGACCGGCGGGGGTCGGTTTTTCACAGCTTGACTTGGAAAAAGAGAGGGAGAGTTTACAAAAGCTGAAAATGCAGCGATTCCAGCGAGAACACGGATGAAAACACAACTCAACTTTCTGAACTCGTCTTCATTGCAGATTGGCTATTTATACACACTCCTGCTACTTCTTGTATGAGTGTCACACTGTCATAGTGATGATAAATATTGAAATATTCTGAATAGAAGAGTAAATGTATAATAATCAGATTTAAAAAAAAAGAGAGTATGTGCTAATGGTTGATTGACCTTGTATTATTAACCTTGTAGGTTGACATTTTATGAAGTTAAGTGTAATTGACAAGCATTAGTTTACGGGGGTCATCTAACATCAACATGGCACGTAAGTACTCACAGCCAGAGAAGTACTCGAAATAATGGTGATGGATAGGTTTTTATGCTATAACATTTTTTCTTATTTATTGATACAGTTCCAAAATTACATGCCATTGTGTCTAGTCACTTTATTGTCTTATGAAGTAAATGCATAACGGAACTTGAAGTTTACCTGTATTTTCTGCAGTATAAGGCGCTTCGGATTATAAAGGCCCACCTTCAATAAATGGGCTATTTTAAAACTGTTTTCATATTAAGATATCCTTTATTCGTCCCACACTGGGGAATATGTAGGGCGGACTGCATTCTAAAGCACATAGAATAGAATAATGGCTGCGGTTCAATATGCATCCACGAGATGGAGCTATGCTAAAGGAAATACAATAAAATACACCACAATACAGTTTTCTTTAAATGAGCCTTCACAATCGAGGCATTGCAAAACAATAAATGAAAGATTAAAGTTATGGAGACAATTTGATTCAACAAAAAATCCACACAAACCTCGTGGACTCACATCCACAAAGGGCTAAATATCCTTTCATGCCTCGCTTGTCTCCTTCTTCCTTCGTTTAGTCAGTAGTGAACTATGCTTTTGTTATTATCTTTGTTTTATAATGGCTGCGCAGAGCTCACAAAGTAGTTGTCTGAGTGTGTGTTGGCGAATGCACATGTCATTTCGTGTTGGGCAGAATCCGTCTACGTTCCAATTGGTTCTTGCTAACAATCACCATTAGCTGCCATCGGAACACTCACGGGGAAACAACTCAGTGGGGAATGTAAAGAAACTGTAACACCATACATAAGGCGCATCGGATTATAGGGCGCACCGTCGGCTTTTGGGGAAATTAAATGCTCTTAGGTGAGCCTTATAGTGCGGAAAATACGCTTCTTAATATTTGCCTAGCTATTGGTGAGCTAAACTGTTCAGCTAGCTGAGCTTCATAGTTCACGCAGCTATCTGACCTGCATCTAACAGAAGAAAGTTAACGTAGATGTTGTATCGCTGATCTTTGAGTTTTAAACTTTGCTTATTCCAAAATGAATCATCTTCGAAGACACTTGGTCAACGTTGTCATCATTGGCCTTCGGCTATGGCCGAGACATACTGGTGGCCGTCGTTGCCACGGTTGCCAGATTGGTAACAGGTGAAGCCATCATTTATGTCTTTGCATGTTTATCTTAAACTACTTACTGCAGACAGACAGTCTTTGACCGTAGCATGATCTTACTCTGAACCATGCAATATGACCGCCACCTGAACCTTACGATTTGACCTCTACTTGGAACTATCTTAGCAACGGAAAATAATGTTAACACTTTTTGCAGAAATAGACCAGACAACGCTGTAAGTAGCTTGTGGTTTCGCGCTTGCAGCTGTGTTCCAACCAAAAGTAGAGGCCCGGCGAATAATTAGGGTTTCGTGGAAGCCAGCGTTAAGAGGACTTTGAAGAAAAGCTAAAAATGTTGCAACATTAGGGCACTGCCATTATGTTTTATGTCTTCCGAAAACAAAAGTATTTGATGATTCCATTAAGAAATGAAAAGCAGGATAAAATCCATTAGGAGTTACGCCGCGCTTAGGATATATCAGACTTGTTTAGAGATGTTGTCTTTGCGCATTTGTGCCTTGACCACAACGATTGCTTGTGTCACACTTGTGCCCTGAATGTTCAGTAAAGCCTCTTGCAAGAACTTCTCCATTTCCAGCCTCTGACTTCCCACCTCACCTCAGCCCAAATTCAAACGAACTTGCAGAGGACAGTGAAAGGATCGCGCCGTGTCCACGAGAACCTCTCAATTAAAAAAATAATAATTTTAAAACAATTTTAAAAAGTGATTTTCAAATGTAAACAGCATGATTTGTGAAGTCATGGAGTTCAGGTCAACGTGAAGTCGAGTTTTACATCATTTTTGACTGTTCAGAATTCTGAGATGAGCCCCCTGGAGGCCTTGCAGCCTATACAATGAATAGGAAGTACGATCGAGTCAAAACATCTGCGCTGGTTCGCACCGCGGTCTCCCTTGGGATCAGGAAGTCACGTGATGCTTTATGAATCAGAGCCAACCCCTCCGTCCCAAAAGAGCTGCCTATTCTAAAACGAATGTGATTGCATGATTTTGTGTCATCAAAGCAGCTAATGCGTGTGCAGTAAAAGCTGCAGCATAAGAGTATATCTTATATTACCGAGCAAGTCACAAGTAAAAAAACTAGCAACTTAAATGGACTCGAGTCCGAGACAAGGGACTGAACACTAGCAACCCTGGCTCAGCTGTGTCCTTACCCACCAATATCAGCCAGCAGTACGACAACAGGGTCAATTTCCTGCTCTTACCATTCTAAACTGTCCTCTGTCAATCTCTAACAAATTCAGGCTAAAGAGCAACCAAATCACACCGTCCCAAATGTTGATTTCAACGTGTCCTGAGTGGCAAGAGGCTGAAAAAACAAAAGCCCGGTTCCAACAAGCTAACGGGAGCGACTTGAGCGCTGCCATTTCATCAGTTTCTCAAGCAGGCTGACCGAAAACAATGCGTCATTTCCCCCACGGCATCCGATCGCAAATGAGATGCTTAAACAGTTGGCGTTGTCATCCACGGGAACTGAGAGTTCACCTCCATAGTTTGCGCAGGAGTGATCAATCAATCTAATTTTCTAATGGCTTGGAGTTTATGTGCGGTGGCCTTCAGTCATCAGCAGGAATCTGCTCGCTGAGGTACTTTCGGAGCCAACGTCCCTTCACACTTGGCACCAGACACTCCCATGGCCTGATAGCAATGCCGGTGGCTAATATGTGCAAATTGTCATTGGGGGGGTCTTTTCATACCAAGCACCAGCGCTCAGCACTTTTTATAGGAGGTGACTTCAGCATTTCTCTCCCTTCCATCTCATTGAGTGTGTAGAGCCCATTGTTGAATATACAGTATGGATGTTTAAAGCAGCAGCTGCCCTTGCCTTAGACTGTCCTTGAGATTGCGGCGCTCAGCGAGCTAGAACCATAAGGCGGAGGGGGGCGGGATTCCATTCCCTGTTAATTTCAGCTTCGACGAACAGCCATTTGAATGTGGAAGCTTTTCAAACTCTGCGTTTTAAATGATAACTCTCAAGTTGTGGCCAAAGCTACAAGCGAGGCTGCAATCTGATTCCATTTTCAGTGTCTTGGCCTTGGTGGGTCTGGAGAATCTGACATGGCTTTTCGTGACGCGCCTCGGCTAATCGCACCGCACGCCACCGAACGTGTTTAATTTCCCGGCCCGTATTTATCATCGCCATGGTAATTCACTTTGCAGGGAAAGTGAGTGAGACGGGCTGCATTGCGTGTGTTGCCTGATGTCACCATTTTGTGGTCAAAGCGGGTCTAAATCACATTTTCGGAGCCAGGACCATCACCATTTGTAGCACATCATTGGCCAGCGCGGAGGCTTATCAGTTTCCTGCTTGGGGGTAAAAATAAGGAAAAATGAAAGCGGCGCGGACCACTGAATGGGCCCTCGCACCCCCACTTTTGATGGAAAATCCTGGAAAAGATCATCAAACGTAGACACAATGCTCTGGCACATTAAATGACATGGGTAAAATAAAACGCTTGATAATGTAGCGTCACCCGTCTGTTTTGGATAACTTCTTGCGATTCTTACTTCAGTCAGTTTGTCAAGTGCAAGTCATGAAATTCATTTAAAATTTCCATGTGTCCTGTAATGATTACAGGTCAGTTCAGTATCGATTAGTCAAGGGGGAGTAGATCAGATTTATTATTTTTAAACAAATTACCGTAATTTCCGGACTACAGACTACAAACACCTGATTATAAGATGCACCCACTACATAAAAAAAAAAAAACTTATTGTACACACATAAGCCGCACCCGGCTATAAGCCGCAGCATTGTAACATGAAATATTTACAAAGAAAGACAGTACACAGAAAGTGTTTTCAAAGTTTTAATAACGTACCGTAACATTTCATTCCAGATAGTGCCTGCAACGGGTCAGCACCACGGCAATAAAACAGCACTATGAACAAAATCCGCGCTTACCGTAACACTCGGTTAGCCATTCCTTCATTAGGCTTTCTACCAATGTATATATCAACGTGTCTCGCTCTTACATTTTATGCCCGAGCGCTCCCTGGCGAGCATTAGAAAAATCTTTATGTAGGCCGCTTTATTAAATAAGCCACAGAGCTGAAAGCATGTGACAAAAGACTTTTACCGTGTTGTTTGCAATTCTTAGATTGGACGCGCGGCGATGAGGCTTGTGGTTCGTTTCTGGCGATCGATCGGATTCATATTTGTCTAATTGTAGAATCAAGTAATTGCCTGTGGAAGCAGACAGGTCTGATACTGTCCAGTGTGGTCTTAATGCCTGACAAACTCTGTCCAGAGTGGTTCAGGCAGGGACACCCGAGTTGCTTGGAGAAAAGTTTGCAGTTCACTCGGAAGTCACTTGCTCGTAAACATGTTTTTTTTTTTTTTTTACTTCTCTGAGATTTATCCACGGCGCTGGCTCACTATGCCAAGAACCCAAAAGCATTATTGGAAGTCGGCCATGATTGTCATTTGGCGGCGAGCAGGCGTGGATGGCATCTCTGCGAAGCCTCGTTCCAAAGTGACAAAAATGCGTCTGAAAAAGGTGCCAATTAACCGTATGGCAGGAATGTAACGAAGCAAGTAAACATAACGGGCTGTTCTTTCAACGCAGTTTTCTCCGAAGGAAAATTTACCACCGAAGAATCTCTGGGTTTGGCTTTACCTTTTAAAATATTTGCTATCGGGATCATCCACTTGAAAGCCCAAACACATCGCCAAACCTGAGGAAATCAAGTGTGTCCTTGGTACGTCTGGCAGCAAAAAGCCACCTGCCGTCCTAAGTGAACATCAAAAAGCACTTCAATGCGAGAGTTGGCGTCGCCATAGTGCTCGCCATTAAGAAACAAATTTGGCTTTTAAAGGGGGAATTGGCCGTCTTTGCCGTCTCATTTCTCGGATGCGCGCTGGTGAAATGTGCCTGAGAGAAGCTGCTCTCAGGAGATGTTTCTTTGTCTGATGACAGAAAACAAACACGGCTGCATCTTACTATTCGCAAAAATTGGATGGCGGTACGGAAATAAATTGCACGGGCTGGAATGTTAAACCTACAGGAGTTGGAATTGGTGCAGTAACAGCATCCAACAAAAGACCCGGTCCGTGCGAAAGAACAATTGGGTTCCAACGCTGCAGGTTGAGAAAAGGACCACAGAACCCAGTGTTGTCGTGAAGTCAGAAGCAGAGAATTTTCCAAAGAAGCTCAGTTCAAGAAGTATGAGATGGGCTACTCAGGGTTTTAGTTCGGGTTGTAGCGATCCGTACGTTCGCTTTAAGGTCACAGTTTTGGGTTTAGTAATGGCACAGAATGGCGGCCCGGTGTATGAGTGATTAGCGCGTCGACCTCACAGTGCAACGGTTCGATTCCAGCTCTGGCCTTCCTGTGTAGAGTTTGTATGTTCTCCCCATGCCTGTGTGGGTTTTCTCCGGGTACTCCGGTTTCCTCCCACAAAAACATGCATGGCAGGCTGATTGAACACTCTAAATCACAGGTGTCAAAGTCAAGGCCCGGGGGCCAGATCTGGCCCACCACACCATTTTATTTGGCCCTCGAAAGCAAATCAATCATGTCAAGGTCCAGGATGCTTGCTAAAGTCTGAACCAAAATGTCAAATTGTCATATGTAGTCCACAATAACAGTCATTATTTGTGACTTCTGATTGTAAAACTACTTCTTGATCAATTTGTTTTCCCCTGTGTATGTAATATGTGGACGGGATTAAACATTTATGTTTACCAAAATTCATAACGGCCGTCCAAGGGGAACCGTAACTACAATGTGGCCCGCTACAAAAACTAGTTTGACACCCATGCTCTAAATTGTCCCTAAGTGTGAGTGTGAGTGTGGGTGGTCTCTGTGTGCCCTGAGATTGGCTGGCAACGGTTCAGGGTGTCCCCTGCCTACTGCCAAAAGTCACCTGGGATAGGCTCCAGCACGCCCTGCGACCGTCGTGAGGATAAAGCAGTTCAGAAAATGGATGGATGGATGGTTAATGGCACAGAATATACAAGACCCAAAACTGTCGCTATCAGTTCAATCCCATTTAAAAAGGCCAAAAAAAATAGACAGAAGCAGAGAGAACTAACGGTGAATTTGCTGCACACGTTTTAGTCCCAAGACTTGTGTCTCACCTGAGAATCGTGTATGTATGTGTGTGTGTGTCTCCCAGAGGACCAGCTACCCCCTGGTTTCCCCACCATAGACATGGGCCCACAGCTCAAAGTGGTGGAGCGAACTCGAACCGCCACCATGCTCTGTGCCGCCAGCGGCAACCCGGACCCGGATATCTCCTGGTTTAAAGACTTCCTCCCCGTCAATACCACCAACAACAACGGCCGCATTAAACAGCTGCGATCAGGTAGGTTGCTTCTCCGTCATCAAAGATGTTTTCGATGTCATCTGTGTTCCCCGCAATATGACTTTTATTATGTATTTATTTTTGTAGGTAATGGCATTTTCCAATATTACCTGTTCTATTCTGAGTTTACCCCGGTGTGTTTCTTTTGGTGTTGTCATTAGACTGTTGGAATTTGTCTCCCCTCATGTGTAGGCCAAAAACGATTTGGGGTTTTTCTTTCTGCTACGTTGGTGCAGTGTGTTTGTTTCGTTTTTGTGAGTCCATTCTCTTTTGGTTTTGAGTTGATGAAAATCTCTTTGCGGACGTTCTCGTACCTTACTTTGTTTGTCTGTGGTATATGGACCTTTATTGGAAATCAGATTTGAAGAAAGAATAACGGTCTATATAGCAGCTATGTGTTTTATTTTGTTGTTGTTTTAATTCGACATAACCTACACTCTCAGAAAAATCACGTTTAGGGGTACGACAACTTGTCACTGTGATGCCATCCACACCTGACATGCTTGGGAAGTTTACATCAGGAGTCAGATGAGTCACTCTTTGAAGGTGTATCAGTACCGTATTTTCCGGATTATAAACACTCTCGAGTATCGGTCGCATAAGCCATAAAATGCATAATAAAGAAGAAAAAAGAGATATAAGTCGCATTTTGGAGGGGAATTTATCTCATAAAATCCAACACCAACAACAAACATGTTCACAATAAAATAGAGAACAGCGGGCTGAATAAATGTACGATATGCTAACGTTACATGACGCATAAACAACGAACTGACAACAAGCTTGGTATGTTCCCGTAACATATTAAGAGTTATTCAGACAACTAGAGCATAAAGAACTAACAAGTTTACCAAACCCTTCGGTGTCACTCCAAAATCACAAAATCCAACGAAATCTTCCACTCCTCAGCCTCGCTTTTAAACAACTCCGCCAACTCCAGAAGTAGAAGATGCGGCGATTCCTTTTCTACGTCGCTTACGTCAGACTCATCGTTGATTTATTTATAACACATGCCTAGAGCGCCCTCTTGCGGTTAAAAATGAATATAACATGTGAAAATGTGTGTCACACAAAAGTCGCTTCAAAGTATAAGTCACATCCCCCAGCCAAATTATGGAAAAAAAAACTGCGACTTACAGTCCGGAAAATACGGTCCACATTGATTTCGACTCCACCTTCTGTACCCAACAAGCTGGGGAGTACAGTCTCGACTATTCGGCTGCATTCCCAACGAGCAGTTTGTTTGAGTGGAATTGTTTGGATGTCATTGACCTCCCACGGTAGCCCAATTTCTACAACCATATCAACTTCCTTCATGATGCCTCTTTCCCAGAAAGCCATCAACATCCTGTTAGCCGCATTCCTATCAAACGTATCGACGACTCATCGCTCTCTACAGACCTGTTAACATTTGATGGTGCCCCTGTTTCCTACAAACCCATCAAGTGATTACGATGTCCTTATTCCAACCAATCGATGAATTTGCGATGGTACCCGTACTTCACCAAAGCCATCAACCACCTGCGGTACCCCTATTTCTGACAGTGTACTGACCCCCCCCCCACCCTGAAAACAACTTGTGTTCTACAGCATCTGGCAACGTGTGTTTTTGATCACCTTTTGTCTTTTTCTTTTTCTTTATTTTTTTTGTTTCCAAGAGAACTAACTAACCCCGCGCCATGATGATGATGATGATCAAAGCAAATAACGACACCTCTTGTTAACCAACAACTTTAAGAATATGACCATATTCTTACGCCTATGTCTTTCTTCTCTCTATATGTGTTTTTTTTTTTTTAATCTACAGAATCCTTTGGTAAGTGCTTAGCTCTAAAGCGCACATCACCCCCTTCCACTAATTCTCATGTTTCCAACAAGTATTAAAATGCATGGCATGCATTTTACTAACAGATGACTTCAGGCTGACGAGTACGATTACTACAATTTAAGAGACACTTCCCTCACGTAGACAGTGCTCACCTCACATGTAAGGGACAACAGCTTCCACTGAGCTGACACGTTTTGGTTTTGTTTTTTTTTTCTCTTTCTTTTGGGGTTGTTTTAAATGTAAAAATGCAAAAGTCACAAAGGGACATGTTCAGCAAGCACACAAAGGCCTCCAGAGGTTTTTCCCCTTTTCACTAGACGGTCTTCAGAAGCTCCTCCATGTGAAAGTTCCTGTGATTTCGCAAATGCTGAATCCTGCACCGAACGTTCTTATTCTCTCTCTTGATCTCTCTATTTCCTCCAGAATCGTCTATTTACTGTTGAAATTTTCTTCTTCTTACAACCCCCCCCCCCACCCCTGTCCTTCCCCCCCACACTCCCTCCCCCTCCGGCCTCTATCTGCACACGTACTAATGCTTTTTTCTAATCTTATTTGCATTCATATTATCCACCCAGGTGGTACGCCAATAAGAGGTAAGTGTGCTGAACTGACGCCTCACAGAATGAAAAAAAAAACCCACAAAAAAAAAAACAATCCAGAGTTCATTCTTGCTGTCACCGCCATCCACTGAGTGCCATCACTCTTCGCATTTGTCCCGTTTCTCATCCGCCATGGCATTCTCCTCTTTCTGAGTTGTCCTGTTTTGTTGACTCCATTCCATCCATGTCCCCGTTCTGTTCCGCTTTCACAAGCCCCCGTCGTGATATGCTTGCCCTGGCTCCAACAACAACAAAAAGCATATCCAATGACAATTATTATTATTATTATATTTTTTTTATTTTTTTTGTCAAGCTCTTTCCATTTTTGTTTGCCATATAGCAAATCATGCGTCCCTCTTTTTGTCCAACTAAAACAACCAAGCATTTTTTTCCCCCCCTTAGCTGTTCTTGCTGTGGAGTCAACCAACGCCCCCACCCCCCACCCCCCTACAAAAATCTATTTTTTCCCCCCATTTCTTCTACTTGCTCTCCTCTCCTGTACCTCTACAAAAAAGCCCAAACAACCACTTTTTTGATAAAGTTTCTACGGTGCTTTTTTACCTCTTTCACACCTATTTTTCTGACTTTTCTTGACTCTTTGGAGCTTTTGACTTTTTTTTTGTATATATTTTTTTGTCTTCAGGCTTTGGGAAAAACAGTAGAGTCGGACGGAGGGAAGCGGATGCATTGGCTCAATTTTTGGCCATGTTGACCCGGGGAGCCGCAGCAGTTTGTTTTTGTCTGGTCAATGTGACACCACACTGCTGATCCCATTGTGGATTTTTCTGGGTGTCTTTTGAAACTCGAACAATAACGAAAAAAGAAATAAAAAGCAGTGGTTGGTTCTTGTTGGCTCAGGGGCCCAGCATTTTGAATTTTGTCCTCTAATACACCTGTATTTTATTTTTCAGCTAAGGGTTGTCGCAAGGTTGTAAGTTGTGCTGACATGCATTTCTTGCCAAGATTTGCATGTCAAAAACAAACAAACAAACAAAGTTTTGTTCCGGAGGGTTGTGTGTTGGATTTGCCTTGCATTTTCCTGCAATTGCTCTTTTTTTTCCCCACATGTGAGCAGCAATTTTATTTTTGCACAATGCTGCCTTTTTCTTTTTTTTTTTTGGAAAAGTGAAAAAAATACAAACGATGGCCGATTTGTGATTGAATATGCTAAAAAAAAAATCATTCCGAAAATTTCTTTCTTTCAATTGTCCTTTCTTGTTCAGCTGCTTTCTTCGACTGTAAACCTCTTTTGTTTGATCCATGTCTCCCTTAAAGCAGTGCCACTCATCCCCCATATTGACCAGTCAACTTACATGTTGTACCCCAGCCCGTGCGCTCGATAAAATTTATCTACCTGCATTGGCATTATAGGATGAGTGTCTTTTCAAACTCATGATTTTTTTTCTGAATTCAGTTTAGTTTTGTAAATTCACACCTCCAAAGTGAATTCAATCACCCTCCAAAGTCGAATGCCTGAAAAATGCGAACCATTCGGGAACAAAAATGTGCCCCAAAGTTGTCCAGTTTACCGTTGAATTATTCATTCATTCATCTTCCGAACCGCTTGATCCTCACTAGGGTCGCGGGGGGTGCTGGAGCCGATCCCAGCCGTCTCCGGGCAGTAGGCGGGGGACACCCTGAATCGGTTGCCAGCCAATCGCAGGGCACACAGAGACGAACAACCAGTCACGCTCACACTTACATCTGGGAACAAGTTGGAGTGTTCAATCAGCCTGCCACGCATGTATTTGGAATGTGGGAGGAAACCGGAGCACCCGGAGAAAACCCACGCAGGCCCGGGGAGAACATGCAAACTCCACACAGGGAGGCCGGAGCTGGAATCGAACCCGGTACCTCTGCACTGTGAAGCCGACGTGCTAGCCACTGGACTACCAGGCCGCCCCCGTTGAATTATTCCTTCAATTTTTTTTTACAACTAATTATGATTTTTCTTGAGATATAATAAACATATGACAATAAAAATATATGTAGCTCGCGATTAATGGTGATTTTTCACATTTTCATATCCAGATGGCTGAATTGTACGTTGAAGTCAGCACCGATGTTCCGCCACGGTCTCATTGCATTTTACATCCCAAAACAAAAGCCGCTGTCAGGACGGCGGCAAAAATAATTAAACGGAAGCATCATCTCAGAAGACTTGCTCGAATCTTGCCAGACTGCAACAAACACAATAACGTGTATTATTGCTTGCAGTGCACAGTGAAAACTGTTTTTGTTTTTTTTTAATCAATAAGTTAAACATTAGGGCGCAGAGGTAGGACTGAGCTCATCCAAGAGATGCCTTCTCATCCTCCCTGCATGTCGGCTAAGAACGTAAACAATGGCCATTTTGATCCCGGAACAGACTATTTGAATTGCGAATGATGAGAAGGCGTAACGGACGACGGTGTTGGACTTTGGAGGTTCCGCTGTGCGAGTCTTTTTGAGTCTTGCACACGATGAGGCTAACTTAGTGGATCAAACAAATGATTCAAGAAACGAGTTCAATTCCTTCATATTTCGTCATTTGCAAAAGAAAAGAAATGCTCGCGATGTTTTTGGCACGCTTTAATTCGCCTTTGCCATCCTGTTTGTGATTCCCAAACAGGAGCCCTGCAGATTGAGCAGAGCGAGGAGTCGGACCAGGGAAAGTATGAGTGTGTGGCCACCAACAACGATGGGACGCGCTACTCGGCGCCGGCCAACCTTTACGTCCGAGGTATGATAACAGCACTAAAAGTTGTTTGTAGATAAAGCCTACGGAAGTCCGCGTTCTATGTTGTAAGTATCTTTTGAATTGCTTTTAATTTGAATTGAGTGATTAATTTTTTTTTCTTTTTTGCACTTTTACCCGCGTTGATGTGTGAACCTATACAGAATCCACTTTTTTTCCCCCCAGCCCTTTCCATTACCCGGCCCAGTTGGCGACAATTGCTCATTGTTTTATCTTGTTTTTTTTGCACTCTATTTTCCTCCGTTGATCAACACTGAAAGGGCATCAAGGAATTTACCACTGTTTCACATGTTCTTCTTTCTGAAGGTGACCGACCTACGTCAGTTACCTATCGATTGAATGTTTAATTCTCATGCACGGACATTGTCGGTCCGAAAGCTGAAGTGCTTTGCAGGGGTAGTGAAGAGACTGTAATAGACTCATTCGCTGCCAGCCATTTTACAATCAGAGTTCCCCCATGTTGCCGGCCGTTTTATAGCATTTTTGAGTCTCCTTTCCGAAACAATCAGTTGACTCAACTTTCACAATAAAACCAAAAAGCTCAGAAAATGCATTTTATGTGAAGAGAAACAAGCGCAACATTGATTTTGACACTTTTTTTTTTTTGGCCTTTGTGACGTCTCAAACTATAAAATGATGAAAAGGAAACTGGGAAAGGACCTTTTGGTGGCAAAATATTTTATTCACAGTGACACTAACTCACTGCATGGCTCCTTTTGAACGTTACTCGCCTTATTACATTATGTTCACAAGATTACTCGCTTCATAAATGATCTTTTGTCGCGATCGAGGCACACACTTTCTATTACCAAATTCACTGTTGTCCGATACTGATTCATACCGTTAAGTGTCAGGTGCCTAAACTTGTCCATCTTACAGCGTGTTGCCATTTCTCTTCCCCATAATCAACACGGCCGCTAATATTTATCTTCAATGCCAAAGCTGTGGCGATCTCAAATCCAAAGTGATGCAATGCCGCCATCGACGGGGATCTGCTGGTCAGGATGGTGATTTACCTTTCTGAATTTCAATGAAAAGCTGGGCCACGCCTACCTATTAAAAAGGTTGTTTCGCTTGCAAAAGAAGCTTTCCCAGGAACCTCTCTGCAACACCACATTTTGTGATGTTGAAATCAGCATCGGTCATTTGATGATTATTTCACAAATTAGAATACGGAACTCTGGCCAAAAATCAACCCCAGTTTTCCCGAAACACAGTGGACAGGTCTGACACAAGAATAAGTCTCTCGGTCTTATGCTAACAGGAAGTCAGCCATTTTTGAGGCTACAAGGGGTCCTTTTCTCGGTGTCATTACTGATCATACAACCTAAATGGAATTCACCCCGCCGTCACATGATAAATGGCACACCTTGAGTTTTCAAGGAAATGATTCCATACTGGAGTGGTGGAAAAAAATGTATTGCAAAACTTAGAATAAAACGCCAAGACGAGACAACAGTCGAAAGAAAGTGGGAGAAAAAACACAGACGAGACGGTCCCAAAAAGCTTAGCTGGTTTTACGTCACCCACTCCGTAACATCCGTAACATGGTACTTACGCAGAAGCAGGTAGCTAGCCTCTGCTACTTACGCAGAAGCAGGTAGCTAGCAACAACTTCGGCTGGCTACTCGTGTGCCTAAACATGTTACGGAGCCGATCCGAAGTCAGGCATCGTCACCTGCATAGTGGCCAGTGAGTGTTTACCTGTTTACCTTTGCTTCTCGACAAGAAAATTAAGTTTGCTGCTATACATAATGTGTATTTAAGAACTAAACACCGGTGAATCTAAAAAAAAGAAAAGAAAACCAGTTGCTCATTCATTATATTGTAATTTTTTTATATTTATTTTTATTTTTTAAGCCTTTGCTTCAGGTCCCTGGGATTAACATCCGCAAAATTTGAGAGGTGCTCCTCAAAAGAAGTCACTGATTCACAAAACTGCTCTGCCCATAAAAAATATATATTAAAGTATTTTTTTAAATATTTAGAGCCTCAGTTCTTCCACATCAAACGAGATAAGGAATTCAAATTAAATTGCGTTTTGATTTTTTAAAGTGATTGTCTCAACACTTTTGTCTTGTGTGTGTTGCTCTGACTTGAATATGTGCTTTTTAGTAGTTAAGTAATATCGAATGTCAGTGATTTGAGATTTTCAAGCAAGGTGACGAGGGCAAAGTCCTTTGAGATGTTTAATCTGGACGCTTGTTTACTCTCCCCCTTGTTTTTCTCCTTTATTCTTTGTGTTCATTTTCTTTTTTTTTCTGTACCTTCAAAAACAATCCTCCATCTCCCCTTCAGAGCTGCGGGAAGGTTGGTGTGTCTTCTTTTTTTCTCCAAATACAGCAACGCACACTGTTCATTCAGAGAAATGCTCAAGTGCAATTGTTATGATTGTTTCAGTTGTCCGCCGGTGCTCCATATTGGTTCGCGCACAAGACCGACATTTGCATCTCATTTGCATGTTGTCAGTGTTCCTGCTTGGCCTCCAGAAATCCAGGAAAACGAGTCTTGAACGGAACGAACGGAAGCTTCCCGAATGACGTTGATGAGGAATATGTACTTGATAGTAATTGGCACGAAATACAAGTGTTAAGCTGTAAAAGCAACCTTGCCCCCAAGAGACTGGGGGAGGGGGGGGGGGCCTCCTTGAAAGAATAGCGGCTTATGACGATGAGCCCTCACAAATGTAATGATATTCAAATGAGCGGGATAATATGATGTCTGCGGGGAAGCGCGCGCAACCCCGTCCGATTGGATATTAATTAAATCTGGATTATTTAATAATGGACGACAAAGCGGGCCGCTCAGATTGCTAGTCCGCACAAGAAGTGATGGCCAAAGACGAAAGGCAGCAACACTGTTTATTTTGAGTTTAGTGTGCCGTAAATATTTATTTGGGGTGTTTTTTTGTGTGACCAAGTTTCTGTCTACAGCTCAGCCTGTTTTATTTGTTGTTATTTTTGTCGTGAGTTGCATTCTTCCACAAATGAATAGAATGCAAGTAGCAAAGTATCATGAAATAGTCAAGTATTATTTTACCATTGACATAATCGTAAGATTTTTTTTTTACTGTTGTGATCATCGTCATTGAATTACTTCATAAGTACTCACTCATCTGAATGTGCTTTGTATATACATCCATATTTCATAGTGAGTTAATGACTTCATTATGTTGCTCAAAAGATACAAGTAGCATTATTTAACACAAGTGTTTATTGTATTTTATATTTGTTATATGATATTGTATGGCATACAAGTATACTGTAATTATAAGTGTATTACTCTGTGACTTCAGTATAAATCAATGACAGCAATTTTTGAATCAGAGATGGCTTTGTGTCCCTTGTGTCGAAATTGTGAGCATTTTTTTTTTATGTAGGAAAGTTTACCACCATCTCAGATTTAAAAATGTTGTACAAATTTGTCTGTCTTTTTTTTTTTTAATGGCATCATGTTGTTACAATTCTTATTATCGTTGTTTTGGTCCTGATGGTGCTCACCACATTAAGTTGCATGCAGCGCTGCATCATGGTGTCGCAATCCCATCACAACGCGTCCATCGCAGATCAATCATCCCAGCGGTCTCCCGAGGGCCTCTTTTCAAGCGGTCTCCTTGTCTTTGTGTCCCATGGCAGTGCGTCGAGTGCCGCCGCGCTTCTCCATCCCGCCCACGGACAACGAGATCATGCCGGGCGGCAGCGTGAACATCACGTGCGTGGCGGTTGGCTCGCCCATGCCGTATGTCAAGTGGATGCTGGGTGCCGAGGACCTGACGCCCGAGGACGACATGCCCATTGGGCGCAACGTCCTGGAGCTGACCGACGTGCGCCAGTCGGCCAACTACACCTGCGTGGCCATGTCCACGCTGGGCGTCATCGAGGCTGTGGCGCAGATCACCGTCAAAGGTACCCCTTTCGCCCTCGCCACTTCGGTAATTCTACTCTCATATAACAGCAATGATACTCATACTTATACCACCTATAAACTACTACCGTATTTTCCGGACTATAAGTCGCTCCTGAGTATAAGTCCACCAACCATAAAATACATAATAAAGAAGGGAAAAAAAAAACATATAAAACGCACTGGATTATAAGTCGCATTTTGGGGGGAAATGTATTTGATAAAATCCAACACCAAGAACATACATGCTATCTTGAAAAGCAATTTAAAATTTAAATAAAATAGAAAACAACATGCTGAGTAAGTGTACGATATGCTAACCTTACATGACGCATAAACAACGAACTGAGAACGTGCCTGGTATGTTCCCGTTACATATTAAGAGTTATTCAGATAACTATAGCATAAAGAATATGCTAACAAGTTCACCAAACCATCAGTGTCAGTCCAAATCACAAAATCCAATGAAATCATCATCCTCTGTGTCACTTTAAAACAACTCCACCAACTCTGGAGGTAGAAAATGCAGCGTTTCCTCTTCTACGTCGCTTACGTCAGACTAATCGTGGTTTTATCAACACAGGTCGAGAGCGACCTCTTGTGGTTAAATGTGAAATTAACATGTGAAATGATATAATAATGTGTTAATAATTCATTCATTCATTCATTCATCTTCCGTACCGCTTGATCCTCACTAGGGTCGCGGGGGGTGCTGGAGCCCATCCCAGCCGTCTCCGGGCAGTAGGCGGGGGACACCCTAAATCGGTTGCCAGCCAATCGCAGGGCACACATAGACGAACAACCATCCGCGCTCACACTCACACCTAGGGACAATTTAGAGTGTTCAATCAGCCTGCCATGCATATTTTTGGAATGTGGGAGGAAACCGGAGCACCCGGAGAAAACCCACACAGGCCCGGGGAGAACATGCAAACTCCACACAGGGAGGCCACAGCTGGAATTGAACCCGGTACCTCTGCGCTGTGAAGCCGACGTGCTAACCACTGGACTACCAGGCCGCCCTGTGTTAATAATGTCAACAATAAATTTTATTATTTTATTATTTTATGTATTATTTTATTATTTTATATTTATTTATTGTTGTGTTAATAATGTCAACAATAAATTATTAACTCCAGGGTATAAGTCGCCCCCAGCCAAACTATGAAAAAAAACTGCGCCCTATAGTCCGGAAAATAAGGTAAATACTGTCGTTATGATGGCTATTTTTTGTTAAGTCCCATTGTCATGTTACAGTAGAAGCTTTGAAAAAAGCAGATTGCAATGAATAAAAAGATCCCATTAACAAGTCAGTCAAGTCAAAAGAAACCAATTACATACATTAATCGCCAAGTTTTTAAGTCTGCATCGTATCTGTAGCTGAGCTGGGAGGGGTCAACACGGCGGGTCAACAGTGTCAGACGGCAGCAAATCGAATTTGAGGGTTTATCTCGCAGCTGGAGAGCAACACGGGAGGCTTGCCTGACCATTTGGTGTCCTCTGCAGGCGCGCTACATGTTATCTGAGACGCAATCATATCAGTGCGAGGACAATCCGGCGAACGGGCGCCACCGCATGCACACAAGGGACAAGCTTTTCTTGTTCCAGAGACATAACAGAGATATTAGTCACAATATAACAGCCTGACAGCGAGGGCTCCCTGTAGCATAGTTCAGGCGGCATATAAAGACAATCTATTGCCGGTATATTCCGCTGCGTGAGGAATTAAAGCCATAAATTCCGCCGCTAAATTATTCAAGTGATAAGCAGCTTCGTGTCGGAGATGAGCAACGTGGTTTCAAACACGCCGCTTCGGACGCACGAGCGGCTGCATGAGGCTGGCCGGATGAACGGTATGTCCTCATTGTGGAGCGGCTTACCTATCACTGCCCAGTTCTATATTGCGGAGTTTTGGAGCAAGTATTGTTTGTTGCAGAAATCGAGGTGATATCATGGGTGTTTACTTTTTATGGCAATCAGTTTTTGTGGGGGGGTTTTCGTGTCCATGAGAATAAAACATTTTGGAGCAGTTGCATGGAATTTTCGTTCTCTGTGGCTGTCATTAACCACTGCTAACATCACACATTCATGGATGGAACAATTTTAGTTTCGTTTCTTGCCAGAGGACGATCCTGACCATTCCAAGGTAAAACTTCTGCATGTGTGCATATGGGAAGGACAGACTTACTTTTTGTTCTCTCGCAACAAAACAGCCAACTGGAACTCAATACCCTGGGCTAGAAATGGGCGCGTGCCGATACTATGCATCATTATCGGGTAAATACTGGCCTTATTACAAAATATTGGTACTTCTGAAGGACGACAGATACCTAAGGCAAAAAAAAAAGATATTGAACATGTCTCACTTGTTGGTAATTGTAGCTACACTGCAGCCATTTGAGACATCGGAGAATCATCACCTGATTCATAAAGACAGAAAGGTCTTTGTCCATCATTAAGTACGTTAATTTTCAAAATTTATGTCGCCAAAGTACAAGTGATATTGGTAATCAGTCTCGGTACGTACTCAAGAGTGGATACTCCCAACTGGTTTCGGTCTGAAAAGAGTGGGACCAAATTTGAGCTTCACTGGCAATGACAGGCATTTGCAGCACACAACACGAATCAGCGCTAGAGTACATTTTCTCTGCATTTTATGCCTTTTTTTTTTTACATTTTCAGTAAGTTTTAATGTGTTTCAAGCATGTGCGAGAGTTAAAAGAACAGAAACATTCCATATCGATTTTCACATATTACGGTTGGGTCCCGGAATGATAAACATTGCATTTTTACAGCATTGCCCCGGAATCCCGGCATCCCAGTGGTCACCGAGCGCACCGCCACCAGCATCACCCTGACGTGGGATTCCGGCAATCCCGAACCGGTGTCATACTACATCGTCCAGCACAAGTCCAAGTACTCGGAAGACTTGTACAAGGAAATCGACGGCGTGGCGACCACGCGCTACAGCGTAGGCGGCCTCAGCCCTTACTCGGACTATGAGTTCCGCGTGGTGGCCGTCAACAACATTGGCAGGGGACCGCCCAGCGAGAGTGTGGAGGCCAAGACGGCCGAGCAGGCGCCCAGCACGGCACCGCGCCGGGTTCGGGGGCAAATGCTGAGCGCCACCACGGCCGTCATCAACTGGGAAGAACCGGAGGAAGCCAACGGGCAGATTATGGGATACAGAGTGTACTACACGCTGGATTCCAGCCAGCACGTCAACCTGTGGGAAAAGCAAATCGTCCGAGGGGCTAACTTTGTCACCGTCCAAGGCCTCATCCCGAACAAAACGTACTACATCAAGGTGCTGGCCTACACGTCTGTCGGCGATGGGCCTCTCTCTCCAGATCTGCAGATCATTGCAAAGACGGGAGGTGAGCTGACTTTCATTTTCCTCGTTGTAAACCGTTTTAGGTCAAACATTTTCCTCAGACACTTGCGAAAGTCGATTCCGGTTGTTAACTCATTCGGTACCAGCCAATTCTAGACCAAGTCTGAAAAGACGTTTAAAAACGTCTTTGGGAGTGAATGAGTCAAAAGGGGGCTGGGAGCATCTCGGGGCTGTCAACATACGTAATCCGGAGGACTCCAAGAACAAGGACTGCAAATAGCTTGTTGTCAACTTGCTGTGGAAAACCAAATGTTGTCTTTTGACTTAATTAGCTGTGAATTATAGCTGTGGCTATTTTGGATGACATGATAAGCCTCTTTTGAAATATACTGCGGCTCAACATGTCAACATGGCTTCATTCCGGTGCCTAGTTCCTTCCCAACCGACGGACTTCAAGGGCGAGGCCAAGTCGGAAACCAGCATTTTGTTGTCATGGGTTGCGCCGGTCCAGACGGGACAGGAGAATCAAATCACGGGATACGATCTCTTGTACAAGAAGAGGGATGATACAGACGAGGTAACGCTTGATATTCGCGGACCCTTCCCCTTGACTCTTGATTCCGCACCATTATGACGAGCCTTTCTCTCCTTTTTCAGAGGCGAATTAGCTTCGAGCCCACCTCGACGTACCTCATGAAGGACTTGAAGCCCTTCACCACATACGCCTTCCGTCTGGCGGCCCGTAGCAAGCACGGCGTCGGCGCGTACACCAGCGAGATCTCCGCGGAGACCCCGCAAACACGTAAGTCTTCTTCCATACCCGCTTTGAAACGTATCCTGCCGAACAAATGAATTAGGACAACACCCGATTAAAGGTTTACGCCGCAGCTGGCCTTCACCCCTGTTATGTTCTGGGTCAAATATAGTATTGACTATATAATATTGAAATAATATATTATGATTCCTTTTATTTTTAATATTTTAATATAATAATTACTTTTATTGTCCCTCTAGATCAGGGGTGTCATGCTCATTTTTGTCGCGGGCCAAATTATAGTTTCCGGTTCGCTTGGAGGGCCCTTATGACTGTGAAACCATATAAGGAAGTCAAGAATAATGGTTTATTCAACTGTAGTTTAAGTGACTGGAATTAGGGTTTTGGTAACAGGAAAACTTACAAAAGCTCTCTTATATATTAAATACGAAATTTAGAAATTTTGGTCCAAATTTTATCAAGCATCATGAAAGTCATCATGTTTGATTTGCTTTCATGGGCCATGTAAAATGATGTACTGGGCCAGATCTGGCCCCCGGGCCTTGAGTTTGACACCGGTGCTCTAGATTGAGACAAAGGGGCTAAAGCTTGACCGGCAACCATTTCTAGTGAACGGTAATCTCCTAATCTTGTTGATGCGCCACCATCAACTTTTTAGAGTTGACTATAATAGTTGTTTAAACAACAAATATACCTGAAACGATGATGTCAAATCACTTCATTTCAAAACTTATCGAATGAACCGGAAGTGCACATGCGCCAGTTACTCTCCTGCTAATTCTTGCACGAACAACCCAGGCTAAAATTGGCTCCTCTTTGTACTATCATTTCAAAATAGCCTCCTGGCAGGAATGGGCTACTTTCCGCTTTGACATCTTCCGGCATCTTAGGGTGTTCAGCAAAATGCTCAAGATAGCTTACCCAAGAAAAAAAAATTGCATCATAAAATTGAAAGCATAGGGGGGAAATTGCTGTCCCAAAGAAACAAACAACTCCAGCTGGTCAGAAAGAGTGCATTCTAACACTCTGTGTCATTAAAAGCTCGATTCTCGCTTCTGCACCCTATCGTTCCCTTTTTAAATGCACGGTGAGCTGACGAGGTTGAAGAGGGCTTCACTCGAGCGTCTTAAAAGCCAAAGGGCACGCGTGTCCCTTCGGAAGCCTCTTCGCGACCTTGCATGCCAAAAACAGAAGAGAATGAACTTTCTATGAAGCCCAGAAGCAAGTGTACGGACTAAAACCGGCAGGTTTTTTATTTTTTATTTTTTTATTGCTTCCGCACAAATGTTTTTTTATTGTGAGCTCCTTTCTTTATAGAAAAAAAAGAAAAAAATGTCTGTGAAGGAATTTAGCTCGAGTATGACTTAACGTTCGGCTAATTTAAATAGTAGCCTGCAAGTTTCTCTGCCAATAATGTCGTTTTTAAACTACCCGTAGACGCAGACACGGATTAGCTTCTGATAAACTGTTCAGTAAAATTGTTACTGTGGAGGGCCTGATGTTTGCAGACTATCATTAACTCATGCAATTTGTTGCCTTGGTGACTGATGGATGTACAGGCCGCTAACTGTGCCTGAGTCGTCATGGTAGCAAAAGCCTTTCGTGTCTTGCTTGTTCGTAGTGAGCAGTAACTGATTAGCGTGAAACATGACCGCCCAACAAAGGTTTTGACCAAAGATTGGTCCGAAACGTATTGAAACAGTTTGGAACAGTTTTAAATTGTGAGAAAATACTTTATTTGCCTCCTTTAAAAGGGTCAGTGATGCTATAAAAGACTAACGGTAATAATAACGGCCTCACAGAATGATCAAATTGTGTCGACGGCTATGTGGCGTATTTATTTTTTATTTTTTTGAGGCGTCTGTTGTAAACGTGAGGTCTGTTAAAGACAAGACAGCAGCTCTCAGGTAGGTATGACAGACGTGAACACACGGCTCGATTGTGTGTTGGGATGCATGCCGATGTTTGAGAATCTACTAAACCAAAGTCATGTCTCCTTGGGAAGCTTCTCTGTCGTACAATCAGGCTTTTACCACAAACCAACAGGCTTCGGAAAGGTTGGTGACGAATGCAGTTTTCTCCTTTCCAAACCCATTTGAACGCATCAACCTTTATGTTTTTGGATTGATGGTAACTGCTTGCCAAATTTGCCTTGACCCAGAAGATCATAGATGATTGTTAACGGTTACATGATGTGTGTATCGGTAGCTTACACAAGGCACAGCTGTCCTCTTTCCAACCAAACACCCTCCATTCATCATCAGTTTTGTGTTACACTTTGTCATTTTTTGACTCATTCCCATCTTTGGTTGTGCGTTGTCCTCATCTTCCTTTATTTTCCTTTTTTGTTTCCTCCATCTGGATATTTCGACAATCACCACCACAATCAAAAAAAAAAAACCCCAACCAAAAAAAAAAAACCCAAAATGAAAACAAACCACGGCCTCGACAAACGACAACCGCTCTCAAATTGCACAAAAGCAGAGCCCTCCGGCCCGCCCGCAGAAGTCAGGTGCTCGAGTCCCACGTCCACGAGCATCCTGGTAAGTTGGCGGGCGCCCCCGATGGAATCGCAGAACGGAATCATAACACGATACAGCATCCAGTACGTCGCCACCGACGGGGAGGACAAGACCCCGCGCCAGATCCCGGACATCCCCCCGGAAAACTCTCAGTACCTTTTGGAACATTTGGAAAAATGGACAGAATACCATGTGACAGTCACCGCCCATACGGATGTCGGAGCAGGGCCGCAAAGTACGCCACAGCTGGTCCGCACCGAGGAGGACGGTACGTGTTCGCCAGTTCCAAAGTTCCTCGCCATGACAGCCATAACTAACAATCCCTTCCGACTGCTTCTCACAAGACTCTTTGGACTTTTGATCGACTCCCCCACTCACGTTTTTGCCTCAATTTCAACACATAGTATGGCCTATACTTCTGGTCCCACATGTCATTTTTGAAACTTGGGCGGTGGGATTTTTTTTTCTTTTCTTATTTTTAACAACAGGCCTTTAAAAAAAAAAAAGTTTTTCAACTGTGATGTGGTTGAATCATTTTTATTGTCATATATTTTTTGCTTGCTTCATAGCCAAAAAATTCTTGCTGCGCTTCAAGCTTTGAATGGCTTGAAGCCACTCTTTTGGCTCCACACGTTTTTCCCACTCTACCCATTTTTAATGTTCCAAGATCAGGTCAGGTCAGACCTATTTTTGCCGTTCTTTTTACCCCCTTTTGCCATTGTTGAGATATTGTCGCTGCAATTTTGTGATTTTTTTGTTTTTTGCCGGGGGGTCACTATTTTGCACGACGGACGAAGATTCGAAACTGCGAATAAATAGGTTGACTGTTATGTTGACCTTTTTTTTTTCCCCCTCCATTCTATCCCATGGTGTCCCCCCAGTTCCTAGCGGGCCACCTCGTAAAGTCGAGGTGGAAGCTGTCAACTCGTCGTCAATTAAAGTCATCTGGCGCTCACCGATGCCCACCAAGCAACATGGGCAGATCCGGGGGTACCAGGTGCACTATGTCAGGATGCTTAATGGGGAGCCCACAGGACAGCCCGTCATCAAGGATATCCTGATTGATGATGCCCAGGTACGCGCAACAAACCCAACACGCTTTGCTTTATCTCCTTTCGATTCTCCGACAAAAAAAATGACTATTATAAATCATATGACTTAGCTGAGTGACTACAAAAGTGATTAATGATTATTGGCTTTATGTGTTGTCTCTTTCCCCACACCCAATCAGTGGGAATATGATGATTCAACTGATCATGTGAGTAGTCCAAACAGATACGACTCTCTCTCCCACCCCCGCTGTCGTCCTAAGCATGAATGGCATGTGAATTATGTGCAGTTGATCAATAAGCAGCCTATCAATATATATTAAGACTCAGTCATCCCTATCCTTGTCCACTGGAAGCATGCCTCCGGCTGCGAGAATGTGCCTGTTCTGTGTACACGCTGTTAAATACCGCTGGGATCGTCGACACGTCATTAAAGTCCCGCGTCTCAACAGGAAATGGTCATCTCGGAGCTGCAGGCCGAGACCACATATTCTGTTACCGTGGCGGCCTATACCACGAAAGGCGACGGCGCACGGAGCAAGCCCAAACTTGTTATGACCACTGGCGCAGGTACGTTGAATTGTGCATTTACATCAGGGGTGTGATGTCAGAGAGTCACGTTTCATTGTGTACAATTTGGTACCAAATATGAATACTGTACCATAATATGCCGCGTTTGGTATCAAGATTGATTGACCTGTTGTCTTAATTTTCTGAGATGTGCCCGGGTACGCGTTGAGTACGTCTTTACCAGTCAAGATGAGCTGCTCAGGAACATGACTCCTCTCTCTACCGCCACAGTCCCTGATAAACCTCGGCTAATGGTCAGTACCACCAACATGGGCACCGCTCTCCTCCAGTGGCATCCCCCGGCAGTCACCCACGGGCCTCTGCAAGGTTACCGCCTGCGCTTCGGCCGCAAAGACCTGGAACCGTTGACAGTCATCGAGTTCCCAGAGCGGGACAACCACTACACCACCAGAGAGATCCACAAGGGCGCCTCGTACACGTTCCGGCTTTCGGCGCGCAACAAGGTGGGATTTGGCGAAGAGACGGTCAAGGAGGTGACCACAAACGAAGACGTGCCGAACGGCTACCCCCAGTGGATCACGGCCGACGCCGCCACCACCTCCACGATTCAGGTCAGCTGGCAGGAGGTGCTGCTGGCCGAGCGCAATGGCCACATCGTCAAGTACGCGCTGCAGTACAAGGACATCAACAGCCCACGCAGTCCCTCGGAACTCTTTATCACCGCCCCCGAATCCACAGTGATCTTGGATGGCCTTAAGGCAGAAACCACTTACGATATTAAAATGTGTGCCTTCACCAGCAAGGGTTCTGGTCCCTATAGCCCAAGTGTCCAAATCAGGACACAGCCTTTGGATCAAGGTATGACCAGTCCCTCAGCCGTCTTAGCGCTTGCTTGCTATGTCCCCTATGCATCTAACAACAAGCTCCAAAAGGCAGCTCTTAACCACAAGAAGGTATTCGGATTTAGTCGTCATCTCCCTCGAGCTGTTTATTACCTCCCATGTGTTCGTGTCTTATAAGTCAGTCATTGCATATGATGGTCGGTGTCAAGGTAAGAGGACAGTGTTCAGGGTACAGTAGTCTTCTTTTGGGGGTGTTCTGAAGGTAAGTCGTGGCATGGCAACGGAAGCGGCAAGAGAATGTCACGTGTCTAAATCAGTTGCTCCCCCTTTCTTTTAGCAGTGTTTGCAAAAAATTTCCACGTGAGAGCTGCCATGAAGACGTCCGTGCTGCTGACGTGGGAGATCCCCGACACCTACAACGCCGCTCAGCCTTTCACGGTGAGTTCCGTGAAAGTCATGGATGTAGAGTATCTTTGACCCAAAGTGAAAGTTCTGCAGTAGTTGAATTTTTTCAGTGGGCGGTTGTTTAAATGAACAAGTCTTCTCGACCAACCCAAAGACTGAAGGATAACGACGTAATTACCGTATTTTCCACACTAAAAGGTGCACCTTAAAAGCCTTCCATTTTCTTAAAAGCTCACAGCGAGCCTGAAAATCCGATGCGCCTTGTGTATGGTCATTACTGTAATATTTCGACCCCAAAATGGCTCCTTGCTCGAGACATGCTGAAAACGCAGAGTTCAAACCAAAAATCAAAATCAATTGTAATTTCCCCATTGCGGGACAAATAAACGATATCTTAAACTTAAGGTGATTGGTTACGCAGTTGAACACGGAAATAGAGCAGTGGCAATATAGTTCAACGTTAACGAGTCAATGTTATAGCTTGCTGTTGGTGAAGTGAAGTGTGTCGCTGCTTTATTAAATAAGTTTACTGACATCTGATCGTTCTGTTGGTGTTTCCTTGAGTAGCTCCATCTAGTGGATGCATTGTAGATTGTGTCTTATCATACGGTGCGCCCAGTGTATGAACAAAATTACAAAATAGGCTATTCATTGAAGGTGCGCCTCATAATCCAGTGCGCCTTTTAGTGTGGAAAATACGGTAAGTTATGTTTTTCTGTTTCTGTGAGATCAGTTGACGCCATTGCTGGTATGCTCTAGAAGCCACTCATATCAAATTTTCAAGAAAGCATTTTCCATCTTTTCCACTACTTGTAAAAAAAATAAAAATATCCATTAAAGAACACATTGCAAATAAATAAATAGTGTTTTAAAAGGGTGAGTAAGATAATCCTGCAAACGAAAGATTTCATTCCTTGGATCCAGATCCTGTACGACGACGGGCAAAGCGTGGAGGTGGACGGCAAATTGACCCAGAAACTGATTACGGGGCTTCAACCGGAGACACAGTACTCCTTCCTGTTGACTAACCGCGGCAACAGCGCCGGCGGTCTGCAGCACCGTGTGGCTACCATGACGGCCCCCGACATCCTCCGCACCAAGCCCTACCCGATCGGCAAGACCAACACGGATGGCATGGTGACGGTGGAGCTCCCTTCGGTGCAGACGTCAGAAAAAGTGCGGTGAGTAGATGCCGCCTGGGAAGGCACTCGTTTCTGCGGTGTTTCACTGCGACATCGGTCGAGTCGTTATAAGCCTCGAAGCCCCGGCAAAGTGTCTTATTGAGCGGTTGAGCGAAGGCCAACGCGGTACTTCAATACTTCAAACCCATGTTGTGATTCGACTCAACACCGTTTGCCTGATCCTACCTCATGCCAGTGCTTGAAACCATTCTGGCAAGTTATTCTGTTTTCACATTAGTTTGAGCAACTGTATTTTTTTTTCTCAGAATCTTGGACACCACACGCACGGTGAGTTTTAAAGGTTTTGCAAAGAGAATTGGACAAAACTACCCAAAGATAGGTGTGCCAAAGGTGTGGCGTTAGCAGTGCATTACTGCCAGCAAATGACATTGTTCTTCCACTGCAAAGAAACCAATGTGAATTGATTGTGGCAGGATCTTTTGAAGTATGCTGCTACCATCGAGTGGAGGGTGTTTGAAACACCTGCCTTATAATAGTTTAGGATGTGTCATTTAGTTTTTTTATTTTGTTTTGATTATAATTTTTTTTATAAATTCAATTTGAATTTAGAGTAGCTGTGTTTCTTTTTATTCATTTTCTCTAAAATGCTTCGTTAGTCTAGTTTTTGTTACTTTTAGTATTACTTTCAGTTGTTTTAATATATGGTGTTGATGTTGAGTGCAAGATTTAAAAAAAAATCCCAAGTGTTGTGATCAACTAAACTACAATCCCCAAATGACTATTTGACCTTCCGTCTTCGGTACAGATGTACAGCAATAGCAAATTAAATAAATGTAATTACTTAATACAAAATTGACATTTCTGCTATAATTACAGTTTTATTAATCTAGGATGTAGTTTCAGATTTTTTTTTTTAAGCATTTCCATGTTTTCATTCATTCATTCATCTTCCTAACTGCTTGATCCTCACTAGGGTCGCGGGGGGTGCTGGAGCCTATCCCAGCTGTCTCCGGGCAGTAGGCGGGGGACAGCCTGAATCGGTTGCCAGCCAATCGCAGGGCACCCAGAGACGAACAACCATTCACACTCACACTCACACCTAGGGACAATTTAGAGTGTTCAATCAGCCTGCCATGCATATTTTTGGGATGTGGGAGGAAACCGGAGCACCCGGAGAAAACCCACGCAGGCCCGGGGAGAACATGCAAACTCCACACAGGGAGGCCGGAGCTGGAATCGAACCCGGTACCTCTGCACTGTGAAGCCGACGTGCTAACCACTGGACTACCGGGCCATTTCCATGTTTTATTTCGTTAATTTAATTTCACAAGAACTTATTTTGTAAGTTTTCATTTCAAGTATGTTAACCTTGTGCTCTTATCTCAAATTTTGCTTGTATCTCAAGACAACCAGTGTTAAATTGGCAACTCGTGCCTGAACCAAACAATCTCGTCAAAGCGCTCGCATCTCGAGGCATCACTTGAGTAGCAAATGCCCACGTGCAGCACAGCATGAACCTCTGAAAAAAACTTTCCAGAACTGTACCAAATATACTAAATACATTCATGAGGTACATTTTCAATGTTCATTGGATATGTCTTCCATTTTTGGATGATGAACCAGTATCGCCGTTCCTGAAAAACGACCGTAACCGCAACAATCGGCTCATTGGTCTCGCAACTTTGTGAACTTTTCCGACGTGCTTCTAAAATCTTCTCTAACCCCGACGTCTTGTCCTTTCCAGGGCGTATTACATCGTGGTAGTGCCCCTGAAGAAGCAACGCAGCGGCAAGTTCGTCAAACCCTGGGACAATCCCGACGAGATGAATTTCGAGGAGGTAGGTGACTTTGACGCACACATTTCTCTTCAAAAGCCTCCGCATGCAAACGAGGACGTGAAGTAGCCGTTCAAGTGCATTGCAAGAGCCAATTCCCCCCGCCTTTGTCCTCATTGCGGCTGTCGCAATTACCTGAAGAGCCGGAAGAGAGCCTCCACCGTGAGGCGACGGACGCTCAACGCACTCGCTGATTTTTATATTTAGCCCGGTTAGTCATTTTGAGAGCTTTGCTACAAGATTCCGAAGCTGTGCCTCGTATTTTCACTCCAACGCAAGGATATATCATGTGGCGGGAAGGCTGAAAGCGACCGCGCGCTCCCTTCCATCTGGCATTGGCTTTTACAGCTCGAGCCTCCGGGCCCCGTGTCTGGAGCCTTGACCGATTGCCCAAAAAAGTCGCCGCGCTGTCAGAATTTATTTGTTTGTCAATACTGGCACTCACCTTTTCACAACTTTTCCCAAGGGCAACTAGATTCCATCGCTGTTGACAGCAAAGATGATTGAAGACATTATCGGGCGGCTCCAACAGCCCTGCAGCCAAAACAAAGCAAACACACACATCCACACAGTCTCATGTGAATGACAGACGCACTCATTGTTCACACACATGCACGCTGATGATCCATGCACACCGAGTCACAGATGTGAATCCCGAATGACTTGACGGGCGTGATTAGCATAATTAGCATCCTCATGCCAAGTAAATGGGCTTTTATCTCCAGGGAATTTCAATACGTAAAATTCATTTGTTCAAAAAATATACATACATACCATCGCAATTTTTTATAAAAGCCATATAGTGTATATGTGGTTATCAACATATTTTGTAAATGACTTTTACTCATTCCCTCATGCTCACATAGATTGGGATTAGGAATTCGGTCGTTGTAATACCTGTAGTTTGAAGGAATACGCTTTTTATTCGTGGAATATTGTTATTTTCAATTAAATGTATTTTATGTTGGTCAAATTGAACTGTATAAAAGATTTTTTTTTTTACCCCCAATGTAAAAATTATTCGACATATAAAATATATATTACAAAAAATATGGATATATTTTTAAAAATATATACAGTATATATTCATTCATTCATTCATCTTCTGTACCGCTTGATCCTCACTAGGGTCGCGGGGGGTGCTGGAGCCCATCCCAGCCGTCTCCGGGCAGTAGGCGGGGGACACCCTGAATCGGTTGCCAGCCAATCGCAGGGCACACATAGACGAACAACCATCCACGCCCACACTCACACCTAGGGACAATTTAGAGTGTTCAATCAGCCTGCCACGCATATTTTTGGAATGTGGGAGGAAACCGGAGCACCCGGAGAAAACCCACGAAGGCCCGGGGAGAACATGCAAACTCCACACAGGGAGGCCGGAGCTGGAATCGAACCCGGTACCTCTGCACTGTGAAGCCGACGTGCTAACCACTGGACTACCGGGCCGCTTTACAGTATATATATATATATTTTTTAATTTGTATACATTGCACATCCCTATACATAAAATATTTAATCAATTGACACCAAGGGAATTAATATACGGTATTGTTTGTATACTTTTTTTGGTGCAAATTTTATGCAATTTTGAAGATGAATCTCCTATAGAGCGTAGCTCAAACTCACGTAGGGCAGACAAGTGTTTCAGCTCTGTTTTACGCGACGGAGGTTCAAACAATGGCGAGACATGATTGCAATTTGAATTATCATCATCACTGTTGATGCAGTTGCACTTTTTCATCATCTTATTTTTCCAACCAAAAGAAGAGATACTGTAAGTCAGATCTGTCAGTGCTCTGCCTTCTGCTATCAGCGTTTGCAGCTTGTGAACAAGAAAGAAGGGGGAAAGAAAATCTTGACAGGCAGATATGGTTTGTTGTGGTTTTCATGTGTTTGCTACAGCACACTCCCACATCTTATCATGCGCCTCTTTTGCTCCCGCACACACTGTAGCTGCTACAGGAGATAAACCGCACGAGCAGAGGCCTCCGGCGCCGCAGACAGGCGGAGCCCAAGGCGTACATCGCCGCCTACTTCCAAGACCTGCCCAAAGATTTCACACTGGGCGACGGCAAGTTCTACGGCGACTTCGAAAACAAGCAACTGCAAAACGGCCAGGAGTACGTCTTCTTTGTGCTCGCGGCTCTGGAGATATCCGACAATGTGAGGCCTTTATCTTTTTGGGGTTGATACAGATCCAGTCAATGCGACTCTTTGGAAAAAAAGACCGCAGTGCTTGTCTGTACTATGCTGAACTCTGCCTAGAAACAAGTGACCGAAAAAAATAATCCCACCAGTTGCGATACAGTGCAGATTTTTTATTTTTATTTTATTTTTTTTATATCCCGCTTATCGTCATTAGGGTCACAGGTGAGCTGCAGCCACTGTTCTCACTTTCGCTGAACATTATTTTTTTAAACCAAGCGGTCTTAACGTCCTCCCCCCTCTGTCAATAGGCGCATAATGTGGGCCGCCATTTGCTCCCGGTTAGACATGTTAATTTGAGCCCTTTCAAGATTTGCAAAACTTGAGAAGCCTGAGGGCGAGAAGCCCCCATAAGACCAGAGCTGATTACAAGACCACCTCGATAACGGGGCGTTTCTTTAATTACGTCCCGTCTGGCTTATCTCTGCGGCTGCAGCCGAAGCGCATGTGTATGCCCGCGCGTGTATGTAAATGAAAGCGTCAGACAAGTGGCGTGATTAAGTAGGTAAGATGATGGACGGGATGAGCTTGGAGTGGGGGCGGTGTATACTTCCTTCCTCTTACAGGTCTTCGCTCACCTTGAATGCAGGTGAAATGATAATGACTCGCAGAGAAAGAACTCCAATTCACTCACTTCAGCGTCTATTTTTCTTCCCAAAGGACACTTCTTTCCCAACCTACTTCTTTACCAAGTGCTTAAGTACGAAATGGCTCAATCAAGTACCGCTTCTGTTTTGACAGTGTTAGGGACAGCTGAAAAGGTAACCGTTGATTCCACATAGCTATGTGAAGCGACCGTATGTCAGAGTCAACTGGTAAATAAAATACAGTTGTGCCTCTACGTACGAAATTAATTGGTTCTGGAAGAAATTTCTTACGGAGAAAAGTTTGGAAGTCAAGACGCGTTTTCCATGTAAATGCCGTAATCCGTTCCAAGCCACCCCAAAATTCAGACATAAATTTTTCTAAAGCATAAAAATGCATTAAAATATGTAACATATACATGTTACAATTAGATTATTGCACAATAAATGAGAATTGTGCATGCTGTAAAAAAAAAAACAAAGAACAGAGTAAAGAATAAAAATGATATGAAATTAAATGATGAATGATTAACTGCGTACTCCGTTTTATGCCCTCTTTAGTTCATGTTCTCTCTCAGAAGTGGTTTTTGCCTGGCATTTTGTAAAGAACCGATCCAAGGACGTTTGCTTTTGTCGGCTTTTAACAATCCTTCGAAAATGTCCACGGCAAACATCAGCATAGTGAGCGATCGCCCGACTGGTGAACACTTTTTCTGGGTGATTTGCATTTACGTAAAACTATCGGAACGCCTCATGGCCCGAGGCGTCGAATGACGAGGACGCTGCATCGACACATGTCTATCTATTTATCCATCGACACACAGAGACACAATCGGTAGAAGTCCCTTTCAGCCAATGGACGCTAGGATGATGCTTAGTAATAGCCAATGGCAGAGCGGCTATAAATATGTTGCGTTCAGGAAACTCTGAGCTGCGATTAGCGGCCCATACTGTATTTTTACCTTTCGTATTTTCAAATTTCTTTCAAAACAAGAGGGAATATTTTCCTGTTGAGACGTTTCAGAACTTGAAAATTTCGTGTGAATAGACGTTTGTAAGGTGAGGTACCACTGTAGATGCATACCTTATCCTCTTATCATCGCAAACACTCTTCCTACGCACCTAGCTAAACTACGAATGACATAATCATCCTACTTTCAAAACTGGCTAATCAAAGCTACCAGGCTGCCCACCTACATACAGTAAAAGCAGTAAAAAAAACGTCTCCACTTCGCCTAAGATCATCTTTGAAACCGCGCAAGGAACTCGGTGGCGTCACAGCATTTCGGAGAGACCGCGTGCGTCTTCGCTGCCACGTAGATGATCATGAATACAGCCTGGGTCCTTGATCCGATTCCACACAGTAATTCATATGCGGATCTGGTAGATGCTGCTTTTTTGATGAACAGCAGGCTCAGTGTGATTGTTCATTTTCCCTGGTCACTTGTTGCTTGGTAGAATTCATGGGGCTCACATCCTAAAAAAAAAAAAGTATGTTGTTCCTAAATATGTCGTATTGTGAAACTTCACCGTTTTAGATCATGTACGCCACCAGCCCGTACTCTGACCCCGTGGCTTCGGCCGACATTGACCCCCAGCCAATCATCGATGAGGAGGAGGGTCTCATCTGGGTAGTGGGCCCCGTCCTCGCCGTCGTTTTCATCATATGCATCGTCATCGCCATCCTGCTGTACAAGAGGTGAGGGCTACGATGCAACCACACAGGATTAGCCGCTTCAATCTTTTCTTATGAGCAAAGTGGCGCATCAATAGTTTTGTCTTGTTTTTAGGGAAGTACAAAATTAACAGATGGGACATTCTGGATTTGTGTAGCAGGAGTCAATGAGTCACAGAGAGTGTGTGCAGGTCATAAGTCAGAAAAATCAACCAGTCAAGTCCAGTCACCACAAAATGTCAAGCAATTCGACTTAGAACTTAACAATGTTATCAGTCTTGTCAATATAATGTAATGTAATAAAATGTAATAAATGTAATATGTACATGTAAATGTACATATAATGTAAAATGTAATGTAATAAAAAAAATAATGTAATCGTGTTCAACTATCAGTCAACTAAACTGTCAAATGCATATCGCTTAAGTGTCTCTGTGGCTTTCACCGCGAGAGACGAAGTCGGATGTCAGAGTTGCGTCGCAATCTTGCATTCACGTTTTTCAGCACCTTTGGCAAAAGCGTAATACTTAAATCCAGTTTTCATCATCGATCAAGGTGGACCACCAGGTTTGCACACGTCAACATTAAAAAAAAGTTCTAAAAGTTCAACATTTTAAAAAAAAAACGTTCAAAAAGAAAAGAAAGCACTTTATCTTCAAGTGCCCGTTTTTAAATGTCAACAGGAAAGACTTGTCAAATCAACGTACGTCAAATCTAAATCTAAATCTAATCTAAATCAAATCTAAAAGCCAAGTTTTAGCCAGGAAATTGCTGAAATTGTCACATCAGACTCAACTCTCCCATCTGTGGTATATACTGCACCTGCAAATGTTTTGCACTGAACTTTTGTAGCGTTATACCCCAACCCTCATCCTGGTGATTCAATAAGGCGCCGGTTGCGGCAAAAGACAAACGCGGCAATTAGAACCCAGGAGATGACTTTTATGCTCGAACAAGAAGCAATCAGCTGAAAACGCTCGGATGTTTGAATCTTGCTTGCACCTGGCGCTCTCCACGTTCTTTGAAATGGAGCTTGCCACCGCAGAACCAAGCGGTATCTCTCAAAGCGAGTCGTCACTAAATAAGTCAAGACTGAGATATGATGGGTGTCATTTTTTTTTCTTCAATGTGGATCTCACTTTATGGAGCCGAAGCACTTATGTATTGTTTCGATATTTCTCTTCTTGCTAACCGATGGAACAGCAAACCCGACAGGTAAGAGAACCAAAGAAGTCAAATCAAAACTTCCTCGCCCTCGTAAAAGACGTTCATGAGTAAAGGCCTCAGAATTAAACACCGTGCTGAATCCAAGTCATGCCTCACAGCTGCACGATGTGGCTCCTCTCGCGTTCCTTGCCAACACAGTCAACTCTCATGATTTACGAAGCCTTCTTGGTTGTCGCTGCCTAAACGACAACGGAATTCTTCCCCCCCGCAGGAAAAGGGCCGAGTCGGAAGCCAGGAAAGGTAGCCTCCCCAATAGCAAGGAGATGCCCTTGCATCACCCGACCGACCCCGTTGAGCTTCGCCGCCTCAACTTTCAGACGCCTGGTGAGTACTCGTCCGAAAAATATCCACGGGCGCCACGGGTGTAAAAAAAAAAAAAAAAACTCCACTACCGGCCGCCGTCTGTGTTCTGCCAGTCAAACTGTCATTGTGACAGTTTCACAATGACACTCTCAATTTTTAGATGTCATCCCCCATTTTAACTAAAGCAGTGGTTCTTAACCTGGGGTTCGGTGAGTCGGTCTCAGGGGTTTGACGGAGCCTCTGCCATGGAGGTTAAGACACACGCAACTCAACTTGTCAATTAGTTATGACACGCCCACTTGGCCATCACTGGCTGCAGATGATCACATGACATTGCTTGTCCAATCAGTGCTCTGGGAAATTTAGTTTGTTTAGTAGTTAACGTGTGACTGTCATGATAGTACGTCGTACAATTAAAAAAAAAATAAAGTATACTTATCTCTAGAATTTTAATTGACTTTTTTTTATAAATTTATTTTTCACCCAGGCGGCCCGGTAGTCCAGTGGTTAGCGCGTTGGCTTCACAGTGCAGAGGTACCGGGTTCGATTCCAGCTCCGGCCTCCCTGTGTGGAGTTTGCATGTTCTCCCCGGGCCTGCGTGGGTTTTCTCCGGGTGCTCCGGTTTCTTCCCACATTCCAAAAAAAACATGCATGGCAGGCTGATTGGACGCTCTAAATTGTCCCTAAATTGTCTAAAATGTCCCTAGGAGTGAATGTGAGCGTGGATGATTGTTCGTCTCTGTGTGCCCTGCGATTGGGTGGCAACTGATTCAGGGTGTCCCCCGCCTACTGCTCGAAGACGGCTGGGATAGGCTCCAGCACCCCCCGCGACCCTTGTGAGGATTAAGCGGTTCGGAAAATAGATGGATGGATTTTTCACCCATGAAGACTTCGGTGAATGTGCATAGTATCTGGTTGGGTTTGGTACCTCTAAAAAGGTGAAGAACCACTGAACTAAATCTTTTCAAAGGACGACATCTTATGTTATCAATCCACAGGCTGTGTGAAAGGGTTAACATCTGATCACTATAAGTGGAGATCAGTACAAAGTCTCAGATGCAAGCAGTGGAATATCCTCCCGTCGGGCTCAAGGCTCAACCTTTGGACTGTGGCTCTTGGAGGGATTAGTCTGGGCGACTCGGACGTTTGGCGAAGGGTGCCTCCTTGAATACTAAACGTCCGAGTACACGGTCTTGGACGCAAATGTGTTGTTTCCTCCACTGGGAGAATTTTTTACAATGGTGCCCCGGGGGGGTTGTTAAGGTGCGGTTGTGGTCGTTAATCTACAGTATGTCGTATTTTTAGTTCGTTCATTCCGCCTAAGTGACATAATCTCCGAGCATTCCCACACAATTTCTTGAGGGAATTGCAGTTTTAAGACCGGAGCGAACTGCAGGCAGAGACGATGGCCAATTGCTGAGCGAACGTTTCTTGGAGTCGGGGTGGCAGTCAACGCCGGCACCCGTTGCACGTTGGCGTCCGTTGGTGTCCTGCAAGCAGGTCCGGGTTGGAGATCTCGAAATGGCGCTGTGCGGCGCGTCAACTTTAGCGAACCAATTTACGGCGAATGCAAATGAGAAGCATTTCGCTCCGTTGTTGTGATCAGATTTTGGCTCATGCATGGAAGCATCCAGCGTCCATTTGTCAACGAGGACGATTTTCTCTGGCACTGACTGCTTTGGGACACACGGGCCACAGCCAATAATGTTGCTTTATCAAAGCCGCCATCTTCCACATCGGCTCATATGAAAGGATGATGAAGTCTCCCCGCAGGCTCATTTTGAACGAAAAAAAAGAAAAAGCTCTTTTCAGACCATTACTGGTCGTCACACACATTTCTATTTTTTTTCCTTCTTCTTCTTGCGGTTCCGAGTGATCCCGTCCACCCAATATTCAAGTCTCCTTCTGGACCAAAAAGCTTTTCTCCTTGTGCTACAAAGTACAGGACATACTTTGACTCTCTTTCTCTCTCACAACACACGAGACCATCTCTTTCCCTCCCTTCCCTTACCGTCACCCCTCATTGGGCGTTTTCATCTTGAAGGATGCTTGAGCGACCGACAGAAATGGTGCTTTCATTGTCACCTGGCGGTGGAAATGGATTTTAAGTAGCAAGCTGCAATAGAAACACCCTTTCAGAGAGATGTGAGAGTGGATGGGAAAATGAGGCCCTGCTTCCATTAGCTAATGCCCACTTGTGCCAGCGACACGAATGAAGTGGAAGAGGGAAGCGAGCACCGGCGCTCGTGTCACACAACATTGGCCGAAGGCTCGAGTGGAGTTTTCTAGTCCCCATTGTGGGAAGTGCGTATGAGCCTCATCGTCTTGCGCCTGTATTCATCTGTCGGCGTGTCAAGGTCAGGAAACTTTTTTTTTGGGGGGGGGGGGGGGGGGAATTGTCATCTGATATTCACAAATTGACTTATCCCCTGTAAAACTCGACTCTCGGGAAATAATCAGTGTCGAGGAAGTATTGTGATGCATCTGGCCTGTTTTAAGATTCTGTTGGGGAGGAGTGAAATTTAGATGAGTTGGAAGTTGCATGCGGAGGATTCATTGATTTTTTTTTCTCCTTTTGAAATCAAATCACCTTTTTTGCCATGTATTTTTGAGCGAGTCGAGCCGCTTCTCCTCCACATCGAGAGGAGCCAGATGAGGTGGCTTGGGCATCTGATTCGGATGCCTCCTGAACGCCTCCCTGGTGAGGTGTTCCGGGCATGTCCCACCGGGAGGAGACCCCGAGGAAGACCCAGGACACGCTGGAGAGACTATGTCACCCAGCTGGCCTAGGAACGCCTCGGGATCCCCCGGGGAGAGCTGGAAGAAGTAGCTAGGGAGAGGGAAGTCTGGGCTTCCCTGCTAAAGCTGTTGCCCCCGCGACCCGGCCCCGGATAAGCGGTAGAAGATGGATGGATGGATGGAATAATCGTTGACGGTATATTTGCGGTTTAAATAAGGGCTGCCTTTTTCGTGGCAGGCCACAATCGTACTACCCTGAGAGTGCCTTGATGACCGCAAACCAAAAATTGCCTCATCTGACGCTCTTTTTACAAAAGCGCAATCGCCCCTGCGTTTGATTATTATGATTATTGATTTGAAATCACAAGTCACTTCAATAGTGGCAATCAAATGTCTGTATTTGATACTTACGACAGGAATTCAGAAAAATGTAATGGCTGTACAGACGAAACTGAAGTTAAATTTTATTTTAGTACAGCCAAAATGAAAAGTTGGTTTCTTTGCAAGAAATGTGAAGTCAACACTCTATTTGCTCAAGGTGGAGGTACAGGAAATGATGTACCAGTCCAGACTTTAACCTCGGCCTTTAAGTCTGACATCCAACCCGTATAATTTCGCCAATTATGAATATTTCCAGGGGGGGAACATTAATTACTCGCGTTTCTAAATTATCTCCAGTGAATACGGGTAGTTTACTGTACCTCAAACGCCCATGTCTAATTTGTGCTGCTACGGTCGCGACTGCTTACGCCAATGGCCTAGCCCAGTGTCTAGCATGACGTCACTAATAATTAACCCATTGAGCAGACACGCAAATCATTTCACCGTCTTGACGCCACGTTTCCACCAAGCGGCACGGTGCACTTCAACGCACGACAGACTGTTTCGCTCTCGCTGTGCCCCAAATCTTGCCTCGTCCGCATCACCGCTTGGTGTAAACACGCACTTCACTTGGCCGCTATGACACAGATACTTAATGAGCATTTCCTCCACAGGTGCGCGCTCGTCCGGTCACCCAAGTAGCCTCCATTTGTCAAGTTAGTTGGCCTCAATTACACATTTGCCATGAATTATATTCCCCTTCCCCCCCCCCTTCTTTCCCGCCTAGCCTCCTATCCCCATCTAATCCGCTTTGGTGTTAACGCCGTGTCATCGAGGGAGGCGGGAAAAATGACAGGCGAGGAACATCAATCATCCCTCCGAATAGAACTCTCTCTCTCTTTCTTAACATCTTCTCCTCCTCATGCTAACGTCCCAACCTAGCTTTCTATGGGAATAGCAACCCTTGTGTGCTAACTTCCCATTGGCCTCCATGTCGTCTCCATTCAAGCATGGCGCACAAACTAGCCTAACTCGATCAAATCTTCCACCTCCACGCTACTCATGCTTATCTAATCAGTTTGCTTGCGCTTGGGGTTCAGATTTTTGGGAGGTTGTTTTGTCGTTGAAATCCCAACGGAAAAGCGTCTGCGTACAACCGACCAGCGCTTCCCTCTCTGACTGACAGGTATGGCGAGCCACCCACCGATCCCCGTTATGGACCTGGCGGAGCATCTGGAGCACTTAAAAGCCAACGACAACCTCAAGTTTTCCCAGGAGTACGAGGTGAGCCGTGATAACGGTCTAGCGGCCGTGCTCCCTCGTCAAACCATCAAAAACGCATCCGTTGCTGTTGATTGTGGTGGGCATATGCGCTGATTGGCGTTTTGCCTCCAGATGTAATCGCGTAAGAGTGTGTGCACGTCAACAATGCCGTTATGCGTGCACGCCTTTTTGACACGAGGTAAACCGCGTGGCAAAAACTAAAATTTCATCAAAATATCAGGGCAGCAGTGTCAACAATAAATAAAACATTGCAATCGCCGATATTAATAACGTCATAAAAAGATTGCCTTTGAAAATAATTGTTTCATATTTGATGCTGGAAAAAAATTCACTGGGTGTATCCATGGATATACGCGGAGGGTAAAGACGATCGGAAAACTCCACTAACGACCCAGGCTAAATTTTACGCGTACAAATCTTGTGAAGCTGTAGCTAACTTCCTTCACATCAATTCCAATTTACAAAATAGACGGGGCAACCAAAGGCATCATTTTCCTTAAAGAGCACCAAAAAATTCAAGCAGTCTAAGAATAATAAGGTAATAAATAAGGTGTTTCATACTATAGTACCAACAAAAAAAAAAAAACGCATTATATTACAAAAGAGGATTCTGATTGTAAATAAATTTAGAGTGTAGTAATGTGTGCTATAAAAGTATGGGGAAAAAAATAACAGAAGTGTGGAATTCAGTAATTCTGATTGTAAATAAATTCAGAGTGCAGTAATGTCTGCTATAAACGTATGAAATGAAAGTATGAAAAAAAATAACAGAAATGTGGAATTCAGTGCAATTACAGCTTCTGCATGAAAAATATTTTTGGTGCAAATTGCTGGTGATAGCATCCCGAGAACTCATCGGAATTTGTCTATGGTTGAACCACAAATATGCAGGTGATGAATCTGGACTACACTGATAATATATTTTGTCGGAAAGGCCGGCAACTGGGTATCATGCTCTGTGGCAAACTTTGTTTCAGTAAGTATGAAAAGATTTTTGCTTCTGTGGCTGGGCATAAATATCACTTCGGTTCACTTGGCATCAGAGGGCAGCGATGTCTGTTTGGCTTTTTTTTTTGGGGTGGGGGGGATATGATCCTGTCTTGCTGACGGCCAAGGTTGTTCTTTTGCCGCAGTCCATCGACCCCGGGCAGCAGTTCACCTGGGAGCACTCCAACCTGGAGGTGAACAAACCAAAGAACCGCTACGCCAACGTGATCGCCTATGACCACTCGCGAGTCTTGCTCTCCGCAATTGACGGTATAACGCACCCTTCCTCCATCCTGCTTCATCACAACATGACCACACTGTACTTCTTTTCTGTTTTTTTCTCCTCCCCCCTTCTCCCTCCTCACACCAACATGTCATTTGCTTTCATGCGGGCGGGTTGCTCGCGGGGAAATAGATGGCTTTTTGAAATAGGCAATTTTCGCCCGCGCCTCGCTGAGCTCGGCACTCGAATACAATTGAACAATCACCTGCAAAAACCTGAGAGATGCCAGTAAAGTTGGATTTCTCTCCGGCGCCGCGCCGCGACTATTTTTTGGAATCACGCGTGGGAACTTAAGATGCGACATATGCAGATAGAGTTGCCGCGTGAAACTCACACCGTTGCAACATGTTACCGACAGAAAAATCACCAAAATAATCATGAATAAATACATGCGTACCAGGGAGTTCCCTCAGCACATTCCTAATGACGGGAAAGTTCTTCTCTCCGTTTGGATTGTAGTCTTTAAGCTAAACAAAATGCGTCAGTTTTTAAGTGGCGAGCCCGTCGGGCCATTCCTTACTATCGACTGTGTAATGGAGTTTCAATCAGTCACATATTGTTTTTTTGTTGTTTTTTTTTCCCTCCAGCTCGTAAGTAGACAGAACAAATGACATAATGAATGCAAATCCTGACTGGCAGACCGGCATGAATGCATGGGCTCGCCGAACTAAACATCTATTCATTGTGCTATTAAGCAAAACAAAACAAAACAAATGTTTGTTTTTTTTTCTTCTTTTCAGTTGTGAATTACAGCGTGCTTAATTGTGTCTTTTCCCTTTGTCCGTCACTGAATATATGTGGACAGTAAAAACAGTGAGAGCAAGGGTGGGATTGGGTGGGGGGTGGGGGTCAACATAATGCAGAGACGTGAATTTTTCACAATATTTTTTTGTCTATCCGCTAAAAGTTACCTGGAAGGAAAGAAAGCCTGGAGTGGAGAGGGAGGAGGGGTTGGGCAAAGAGAGATATTGGGGAGGGGGGTTGGGGGGGTCGAGGGAGGCGGTGATTTTCCGAGACGTGGCGTCCATGCAGATGAGACTTATCTTGGTGGAGCATGTGTGCGCCGAGCCCCGAAACTGCCAGTCCTGAAGCATTGACTGGCTGTCAGCTCTGCCTCTTTGCGCTGGATTAGGAAATAAAAACTGTGCCTTTCATTTAAAATAAGCAAGGGGATGGAGGAATGGAGACTTGTTTTCCTGCACGGCAATTTTGCCACTTCTACACTTTGGGTAAAAAAAAAAAAATAATCATCATCATTTCAGTGCACCTCCAAATAGCCCATTTTCGACTGTAAGCATCATTGGGCATTTGGATTTGTCCTCATTACGTAGATCATCACGCTTACTTTAGATTGACATTGACTGAAATGCGTCTATTTTGGTGAAAAATACGCATTATTTTATATCCGATATTTTACAGATAATCCCACTGAAAAAGGAATCATAATAAATCACAAAAAATAAAAACAGTTGAGTTTCTTTTTTTTCTTTTTTTTTATTGAACAAATATTGTACTCTTTTCTATTTTTTTTACACTTGTACTGTTATTTTTTTAATGTAATTTATGAACAGTGAACAGAACGCATTTAGCCGACTAACTGCATTTCTACATACTGTATGTACACATGTTCCTCATTGAAGTCTCTCCTTCCAACAAACGTCCCTGCAATCTGCACTTTTCGATTGCTCTTTAACCACCTCAACGTTGCTCCACTCCCACCTCCCATCTAGGCATCCCGGGCAGTGACTACATCAACGCCAACTATGTGGACGGCTACAGGAAGCAGAACGCATACATTGCCACGCAAGGCTCGCTGCCCGAGACCTTTGGGGAATTCTGGCGAATGATCTGGGAACAGAGGAGCGCCATCATTGTCATGATGACCAAACTGGAGGAGCGATCCAGGGTAGGGCACGTCACGGTCTTTTTGTTACACGGAAGGCCTCTGCCAAGGCAGTGTAGAAAAAGAGATCCGCGTTGTTTATAATTCTGGATAGTTGGATTCAAATGACCATCCTTGGTGGCTGCCTCCCTTGAAGCAAATGCCAATCAAACGTGATTTTGAATATGATTATGCAAACATTAGCTTTTTTTTTTTCTTTTTTTTTTTGTTATTTTGACTTCAAAATGGCGCCGCGAGAGTGGCTGCCTTTCCAGCAGCTCCTATATTTTGTTGTTCTACTTCTTACTTTCATAACTTTGCTGCTGTGAATTGGGAATTTCTCCATTGTGAGACTAATAAAGGTTTTCTTATCTTATCTTATTTTTCCATAAAAGGGATATTAAGTTATTAAGGGATACCGTATTTTCCGTACGAAACGGCACACCTAAAAGTCTTCAATTTTCGTCACAGCACGCCTTAATTAATATTTAATATTAATAATTGAATAAAACTTGTGTATGGTCATTACGGTAATATGTTCAAAATTAAAGCGATCGGTTTCGCAGTTGAACACGGAAATAGAGCAGCGGCTAGAGAGTTCAACGTTAACGAGTCAATGTTTTAACTTGCTATTGGTTAAGTGAACTGTGTCGCTGCTTTATTAAATAAGTTTTACTGACATCTGATCGTCGTTATATAAATCAGGGTATAGTGTAGTGTCCTGTTGGTATTTCCTTGAGTGTAGCCCCATCTAGTGGATGCATTGCAGATTGCGTCTTATAAAGCGGTGCGTCCAATATAGGAAACAAATTATGCAATATAGGAAACAAATATTCATGTGCGGGCCAAAGGAATTACAATTCGCGTTCGCCACAAAACATGGACGGTTAGTGTATGGACTAAGAAAGAATTATAATATGGTATATATTTGGATTCTTGCGTTGCCCAGCCTTGGGGGAGGCCTGCCATCAAGAGTGGCATCCAAATTTGTTGAGTGATTATCAGTTTTAATCCGGAGTGATTTTTTTTTTTTTTAAACATGGAAGCTTCGGGTGTATGTTGAGGACGAATCATGTCAACTTTGGTTTGGATCGAGAAGCTTCTAACGTAGCGTGTACTCGAATGTGACTTTCGTGGCAGGTCAAGTGTGATCAGTACTGGCCCACCAGAGCAACGGAAACATACGGCCTCATACAAGTGACTCTGCTTGACACGGTGGAGTTGGCCACATACTGCGTCAGGACATTTGCACTTTTTAAAGTAAGGGCGCTCCGTTGCTCCTTTTATGAGGTCTGCCATCGTTGGGAATTGGACTCTCATTGACCTGCTGGCTTTTGCTCACGTAGAACGGCTCCAGCGAGAAGCGGGAGGTCCGGCAGTTCCAGTTCACGGCCTGGCCGGACCACGGGGTGCCGGAACACCCTACGCCCTTTCTGGCCTTCTTGAGACGGGTAAAGTCGTGCAACCCTCCGGATGCCGGGCCCATGGTGGTGCACTGCAGGTAGCGAATTCTGTGCAAATGACGAACATAACCTCAAGCATGAAATTGATTTTTTTCCCCCCCAACCCCCTCTCAGTTTGCTGGAATGAATCTATGAATACGTATGACAATGTATGAGGGGTTTTAATCATTTTAATGGATGAATTCATTAGCAACTAAAATCTCCCAAAATCACTTCAATGGTAGGTAGATGAACCCAGAAGTCTCATTTTGTGTTCACACACACACACACACACACACTCGCTCATTTTTAACATCCATCTCGACATTTTCTATAGCCCTTGTCCTTCAATAGCTTGCCCGAGCTGAGACAGCGGAATTCTCCACCAGCCAGTCGAAGCAAATGTTTAACCTCTTAAGCCAGAGTTTCATCAAACATAAGACCAGTTCAAAATAGAAACTACCTCAATTAAAGGTTTAATCTCAAACAGTTCAAGACGAAATTCAACTGAAGTTAAATACAAAAGTGAACTGTAAATAGGGAGTTATTGTTTCGGACACTACAAGAGGGAGCCCTGGTGGAAAACTTGCAAATACCATAGAGCAAGTAGGCGGAGGTTCGCTGTTTATCTGGACATGATTACCTTTCAGAGCATTTCTATATGCTTGCTAATTTGGTCTTGGAAAAAAAATATATACAGTTCAAGACGAAATTCAACTGAAGTTAAATACAACAGTGAACTGTAAATAGGGAGTTATTGTTTCGGACACCACAAGAGGGAGCCCTGGTGGAAAACTTGCAAATACCAAAGAGCAAGTAGGCAGAGGTTCGCTGTTTATCGGGACATGATTACCTTTCAGAGCATTTCTATATGGTTGCTAATTTGGTCTTGGAAAAAAAAAATATACAGTTCAAGACGAAATTCAACTGAAGTTAAATACAACAGTGAACTGTAAATAGGGAGTTATTGTTTCGGACACCACAAGAGGGAGCACTGGTGCAAACTTGCAAATACCAAAGAGCAAGTAGGCGGAGGTTCGCTGTTTATCGGGACATGATTACCTTTCAGAGCATTTCTATATGCTTGCTAATTTGGTCTTGGAAAAAAAAAATCTTAAATCCCATATGAAGCAGCCCACTGGGTTTCTCCGTAAATCTTTTCACATGACGGTACAAGAAGTCCTGGTGTCGTTCCGCTCAGCCAACATCTGCCCCCACGCGCTGCCACAAAGCTAGCACAGATCTGTCGCTGTGCTGCAAACATCTCACGCATTTTCAGGCCCACGAGTGCCAGCCTCTCCCCCTCGGGCTCTCACATCTTAAGCAAATGACTCTCAACGCGACTCCGTCAATGTCCGCACTCCTCAGCAGGGTGCCGCTAAGAGCGTTTGGCGTGTGAACGCCATCAGAAAAAGAGAAAGTAGACACTACAGTTGGAAAAAATATCAGAAAGTGACAAAAGAGGGAAGGAAGCTCAGTGCGGATTTGGAAGTAACACGTTGCGTCGTTAATTAGCGACGCTGGCTTCTGATTGAACGCGCTAACTTTCCGCAGTGGAAAAGAATGCGCGACTTCATGCAGATGGGAGCTTTTAATTCCACCGGCTCCCGATCAGACCGAAGAGGAAAAACAGATCCCATCCGTCCGTCCTTGATGTTTGAATGCAATTTTAAAAAGATCTATTTTTAATTTGAATGCCTGCAAAAAAGGAACAATCTGAGTGTTGTGTGCACGTCGCTGGAGTTAACAAGAAAAAAGATTTGGTGGTCACGTCCAAGCTGTAAAACTCCCGCTCCCATGATGACAAAATCAACAAATTCCAGTCCCTCGGCTGGTTGATTAAGTGCGCAAATCGGAGCCTTGTTCAAACACGACATGTCACACATAATTAATGATGCAACATTTATGTGGCAGCAATTGACGGTTTGAGAAAATTATTTGTCAATATTTAAAAATGTGACCACGTTATTACTTCCCAGCGTCCTTCGAAGATGAACTTGTCTGAACAATCGTGAATTATTGTGTTTATCATTGTTCGGACGGGATTTGATGCCTTGCCGATTCAAATTGAAAGGTATCCATGCTTTGATGGTCGGCAACCCGCAGCTCTTTAGCGCCGCCCTAGTGGCTCCCTGTAGCTTTTTCAAAAAGGTTTGAAAATGGGAAAAGATCGGGGCAGCGAAATATATTTTTTGTTTGAATGTGGTTTCTGTCGGAGGACAAACATTCCTTAACATTTTCCAATGCTGTAAAAATGTGGAGAATAAATATTAAATGTCAACATTTCTGTCAGCGAAGATTTGCGTCATAGCCTGCGACACACGTTTCTATTAGCCGGGCGGGATGCCAAGCAGGGGACTGTTGTTTAAAAAAATAAAAATAAAAAAATTATGTACAATACAAGGGCGGCCCGGTAGTCCAGTGGTTAGCACGTCGGCTTCACAGTGCAGAGGTACCGGGTTCGATTCCAGCTCTGGCCTCCCTGTGTGGAGTTTGCATGTTCTCCCTGGGCCTGCGTGGGTTTTCTCCGGGTGTTCCGGTTTCCTCCCACATTCCAAAAGCATGCGTGGCAGGCTGATTGAACACTCTAAATTGTCCCTGGGTGTGAGTGTGAGTGCGAATGGTTGTTCGTTTCTGTGTGCCCTGCGATTGGCTGGCAACCGATTCAGGGTGTCCCCCGCCTACTGCCCAAAGACAGCTGGGATAGGCTCCAGCACCCCCCGCGACCCTAGTGAGGATGAAGCGGCTCGGAAGATGAATGAATGTACAATTCACCGAGGGCACTGGCCAAGAATAGGAAACTGGAGGGCCGAGAGAAGGATTTTTAAACGTTGCAGGTGAGCTAAGATCATGAACACGCCGCAAAAGTGCGTCCCGTGCCTCGTTTATCTTAGGGGCCATTATGGCTGTTGCTCATTATGGCATGCGTGTTTAAGTGCATGCGTATGCACATTTTGGATTTCCGACCCCTGCTTTAAGGTTACTCAACACGAGACGCCAATATTTTTTTTGGGGGGGGGGAGGGTTCAAACAGAACCTTGGAACGAATGCCGTTCAATTTCTTGCAACAGTTAACCGCACAAAGTCAGCTCACCCCGGTCCGCTTGGTGTGTGCATGTCGGTCGGCTTGGCACGCTCGCTGACAGCAAGAGATTTGGTAACAATACATATGTAATTGCTTTGGCTGCTCTGCATCCTTTATCTTCTCGCGGCTCAGTGCAGCTGGATTTTACAGTGCGCTTCCTCTCCGCTCGACCCCCTCCGCCCCCCCCCCCCCTTCCCCCATTCCCTCAACTTCTGGAAAGCACATCAGTCTGACACTTAATGTGTGTTAACGTCCAAAGCAGCTGGCCCGACTGGCTGAGAAGCCAGTGTCAGGTCATTAGTCCACTCCCGTCTGCCAAATACACTGATGCCTTCTCTGCACTTGTCAATAAAAAGAATATTGCACACGTTGCCGGCATTCCTTGCGCTTATGTTCAACAGCACATTTGCTTAATATATTCTGCGCCTCCGTCTTGACATGAAGCTAACTGACAGAGTGTGTGTGCCCCCCCCCCCACCCCAATCTTACCTCCCGCCCATATCGCTCGTCTCCCGGCATCTCTGCCACTGTGTCACGCATTGGATCTCAGGTCATCACTCTGCCGGGGACGTGGTTGGCGGCGCAACGTGTTTGCAATCATGAAAAGTCGGGCGCGAATCCCGCAGGGGCTGAGACGCTTCTCAGCCCCTGCGGGTTGATTTGCCTTTTGAATAGTTTTGCATTTCATTGCTACCTGATTCTTTTTGTGCTCTAAAGCATTGAAAAATTGTCACCGGGAAAAAAAAAAAAAAAATCCTGTATTATGAAAAAAGTTTAGTCGCAGTCAGCCTTTTTTTTCCTCAGTGATCATCAGATCATTTGTTCAAGCCGATGACTCCCACGCGCGTCTTTATTCCATTCGTCGCATGGCACATTAGGCAAACTTGGCCTCCGGCGGCCAACTTCTGAGTTGACGCTCTCCTCGTTTCTCTTTTCTTTCCTGAGCAAATGGAAAAACAAATGCGCCATCGCGAGGCGGAAGCGCAAGATCAAGGCTTCCACCTAACGGGAATGTCAGCGTCATGGATCGAATGACCTATTTACTTTGGCGTGCGACGGCTCCGAAGTTGACGAACGGGATTTCGCGTCACCTCTTTGAAGTGCAAGTCCTGAGAACTGCAGTGGGACTTTTTTTTTTTTTTTGCTCGTAAGATCAGGTCGGAAAAACACAGGTGGCATAAACAAGACTGCGGCAAAGCCAGAGACCACCTCGCCGTTGCCAAATCCCCATCACCACTCCGTGCCACTTCAACTTTAATTATACCCAGCAGCGTCAAATGGTCAGATCTTTGGCGAGGAACATCCTCTGCGGATTCATTAGCCCTCTTTCGGAAAATAAGTCGGATCTGTGGACAACGTGAATGTAACTTTCTCTTCCTTGATCCCTTGACAGCGCCGGCGTGGGTCGCACGGGTTGCTTCATTGTGATCGATGCCATGCTGGAGCGAATCAAGCACGAGAAGACCGTGGACATCTACGGGCATGTGACGCTGATGCGCGCCCAGCGTAACTACATGGTGCAGACCGAAGACCAGTACGTCTTTATTCACGACGCGCTGCAGGAGGCCGTCAACTGCGGCACCACCGAAGTGCCCGCCCGGAACCTCTATGCTTACATCCAGAAATTGACGCAGATGGAGGCCGGAGAAAATGTCACCGGCATGGAACTTGAGTTCAAGGTTGGTTTTCCAGATGAAGGTGCAAATTCTGCCGCTCCAAACTACCACCTTAACAACCCCAACTCGGGAGGTAGACAATGCAATGCTTCCTCTTCTACACCGCTTACGTCAGACTCATCGTCGATTTATCAACATAGGCTGACAGTGCCCTCTTGTGGTTTAATGTGAAAATAACGTGAAATAACATAATCGTGTGTTAATAATTTCACACATAAGTCGCTCCAGAGTATAAATCGCACCCCCGGCCAAAGTATGAAGAAAACTGTGACTTATAGTCCGGAAAATACGGTAGATGGATGTATAGATGAGCCTGTCCCAGCTGTCTCCAGACAGAAGGCAGAGTACACCCAGAACTGGTTGCCAGTTGATGGGCTCTGTCTAACGGAAAAAAAATCCTCTCGGACCACATCCCAAAAAGTTAGATAAGCTTCTTCAATTCTTCTACAATAGCAGTGTGTCACAATACCTCGTGTGTGTTCGTGTGTTTGTGTGTGTGTTGAAACCCTTAACACTAGCAAGCCTTGCTAATGCTAGCGGCTAGCTCACTGGCTAACGTGATAGCCTGGATTCCGATTCCGTGACAGGGGCTCGCCAGTGTTAGCGGGCCATGTTGTGTTAACATACTCTGCGATGTTAACACCATAAAAACTTCAAAGTGTGACCTTGGAGTCCAAGTTTTTTCTGGTAAAATTTGCGCCGACCGTTTCGTCAGTGACTCTTACTGTATCTCGCATTGTCGCATGGGAAAATATGCCACTAAAATTAGCACAACTCCAGACATTTTAAAGCCCATGAGACCATGTGCAATATACCTCAGGATTTTTTTTTCCCCTTCTCTGGTTTCCTTTACAGTCGATTCCCGACGTTGGTACAAATGCAGGGTTTTCCCCACAGCATACATCTGCCAAACCAAAAGGCTCGGGCAATATTTTCTGTTGTATCGCACCCACTGACGACCATCTGCTCTTTTCGTTCCTCTCTGTTCAAACGCAGCGTTTAGCCAACACGAAAGCCCATACGTCGCGATTCATCAGTGCCAATCTCCCCTGCAACAAGTTCAAGAACCGCCTTGTCAACATCATGCCATACGAGTCCACGCGCGTGTGTCTCCAGCCCATTCGAGGAGTGGAGGGATCGGACTACATCAATGCAAGTTTCATCGACGGCTACAGGTAAACGCAGCGCGACCGCGTTTTGGCTCTCGGGCTCTTGCCGCTAACCGAAGAGATGCTCATCCCACTCGTTGGATTACTGCAATGCCTTGTACTTTGGAGTCAGCCAGTCCTCCATTAAGCGCCTTCAGCTGGTCCAGAATGCTGCTGCTCGCCTCTTGACTGGTACTCGTAAGAGGGAGCATATAACTCCCACTCTGGCATCCCTTCATTGGCTCCCCATTCATTTTAGAGTTATTTTCAAGATCCTCCTCTTTGTTTTCAAATCTCTGAATAATCTCGCGCCACCTTACCTCTCTGAGCTCATCCACCCCTACACACCTGCCCGGCGCCTCAGGTCTGTGGACCAGTCTTTATTAGAGGTACCAAGAGCTAAACTGAGGCTCAGAGGGGATCGAGCCTTTTCTGTTGCGGGTCCCTCTCTCTGGAATGACCTCCCACTGAACATTCGGCAAGCCTCCTCGCTGCCCATCTTTAAAGCCCTCCTCAAAACCCACTAGTATTCTTTGGCGTTCGACTCAGCATGATTTTACTGCTTGGTGCTTTCCACCGCCTTTATCACCGATTCGTCTTACTGTTTATTGTATATGTTAAATCGCTCCATGTACAGCACTTTATATGCAGCGATGGCTGTTTGAAAGTGCTCTATAAATACTGTTGACTTGACTTGACTCGTTGTCTTCTCAGGCAACAGAAGGCCTACATTGCCACACAGGGACCACTGGCAGAAACCACAGAAGACTTCTGGAGGATGCTCTGGGAGCACAACTCTACCATTGTCGTTATGCTAACCAAGCTCAGAGAAATGGGCAGGGTATGCTTCCAAAAAATTAAACAAGACCCGTGAGTGGACACCATGGGCCCGTTGTGGATTCCTTGTGCTTGTGTCTTCCAGGAAAAATGCCATCAGTACTGGCCCGCAGAGAGGTCAGCCAGATACCAGTACTTTGTGGTGGACCCCATGGCCGAGTACAACATGCCGCAGTACATCCTTCGGGAGTTCAAAGTGACAGACGCCAGGGTAAGCAGATGTCGCCGTAGTGTCGAGTGTGTTTATCCCAAATTAAGAGTCTTTTCAGCATAAATGTTGGGGGGGAGCAGCTCAATGCAGCCAGACTTTCTAATTCCATCAAAGGCTTACCACAGATAAAATGGCACAAGCTCCCTTCTTTGTACTGTATGTTGTACTCGCTCCTCAATGGGATTGCTATCCTTATCAAAGGGATACAATGTGACTAAGTCATACACTGGCAGTCAGCTTAACATCAAACAAATCACCATCTTATTTTCTTTTTTTTTTGGCGCATGCAATGACAGACACCATTAATACGACCCGCTCCCATGTGCAAACTGTACACCTGCATGGCCGTTTTTCTCTTTCCCAGGATGGACAGTCACGAACGGTGCGACAGTTCCAGTTCACAGACTGGCCTGAACAAGGAGTGCCAAAATCCGGGGAGGGCTTCATTGATTTCATCGGCCAAGTACATAAAACGAAAGAGCAGTTTGGCCAAGATGGGCCTATTTCGGTCCATTGTAGGTAAGTGAAAGTTGCACACTAGGTAGATCTTTTACTCTGACAGCATTCAATGGGATTCAACAACTTCATTGACAGAAGGAGGAAATGACGAATTCGTAGATGAACCGGCTACTTACCGTATTGGCCCGAATATAAGACGGCCCTGATTATAAGACGACGCCCTCTTTTTCAAGACTCAAATTTGAAAAAAGACTTTTTGAACACCAAATTAATTTTTATACAGAAAAGAATTACAGTACATCTGAAACAAATGATTATAACAATATATTTGAGAGAAAAAGTATGTTATTTTGCCTCATACAAATCTTAATATCTGAACATTTAAACATGTAACCTAAAGTGCAATTACATAAGTAAATGAATGGCTTCTGGTTTTTGAAATGTAAATTACAACTTCTCAGCTGCCGGTTAACCTGGCCGATCTTCGACCCAATTTTCTCCAGATTGTGACTACGTTTCGCCATTTTCTGTTATCTCTTCTATTATTTTCTTCTCTTTTCTTTCTTACCGCTATTTTTTATTTTTCTTCTTCGTGCTACCGCAATTTTTATTTTTATTCTTCGTGCCAGGATTTCACTTTGGCTTGGGGAGTCAAGTTCAGCATTCGCTTCAATGATATCTGGCGCCATCTAGCGTTGTGAATGGGTATAATGTCTAGACCCCGCATATAAGACGACCCCCACTTTGTCAGTCTTATTTCAATGCAAAAAACACCGTCTTATATTTGGGCCAATACGGTATGTTGCGGCACCAGTAAACCCTCATACAAGAAAATGCCAGACAAGCAATGCTGTCTCTGAGCCGTTGTACTTGCGGCTGTGTCTCAGCGTCTCCTTGCCTGCCCCGTCTCTCTCCCCTTGCGCAGCGCTGGCGTCGGTCGGACCGGCGTCTTCATCACCCTGAGCATTGCCTTGGAGCGAATGAGATACGAGGGCGTCGTCGACATCTTTCAGACTGTGAAGATGTTGCGGACACAGAGACCAGCCATGGTGCAGACAGAGGTACGACCGCATGTGGCGAGTCGGCCCTTTGTCATTTTGGCCTTTCACCGAGCGGCGAATAGTTTGCAAATGTGTCAATGCATGTTGAACCTTATGCACGCTTTCGAACAAGCAGGACAGCTCCATGAAGCTCGTGGCAAATATCCACCGCCTCGTGTTTATATGCATTAGTCAGGAATGCAGTAAACAAAAGGAGCACATCCGCCATCCCATTCCGTTGTCATTGGTACACATAAATATCAGGAGAGTGCATTGTCTTGCTCTGGCCTTTAGTTACCCCAAACAGAAGGGTGGCAAGGCACAGATGACAGCTTTTGAAAACCTGCTACCCTCATTTGTACCGTCTTCTTGTTCCGTCCTTCTAGATCACGGGTCGGCAAGCCAAAATGTTCAAAGAGCCATATTGGACCCGAAAAAAAAAATCCCCACAAAAAACAAATCTGTCTGGAGCCAAACAAAAATTTAAGCCTTAATTTTTTAATTAATATGGATTAATTAAAATCCGGGCAGCCCGGTAGGCCAGTGGTTAGCACGTCGGCTTCACAGTGCAGAGGTACCGGGTTCGATTCCAGCTCCGGCCTCCCTGTGTGGAGTTTGCATGTTCTCCCCGGGCCTGCGTGGGTTTTCTCCGGGTGCTCCGGTTTCCTCCCACATTCCAAAAATATGCGTGGCAGGCTGATTGAACACTCAAAATTGTCCCTAGGTGTGAGTGTGAGCGTGGATGGTTGTTCGTCTCTGTGTGCCCTGCGATTGGCTGGCAACCGATTCAGGGTGTTCCCCGCCTACTGCCCGAAGACAGCTGGGATAGGCTCCAGCACCCCCGCGACCCTAGTGAGGATCAAGCGGCTCGGAAGATGAATGAATGAATAATTTAAATCCATATTAATTTTAATTAATCCATATTAATTAACAATAATTACTATTTTTATTAATTAATTTTAATAATTAATTAAAACAACACACACATAACATGCTGTGTGTATCCATATTAGCCTCTTATCAAAATGACTAAGTTGGCTACAAATGAGCCTTCATGATGAAATGCACTTTTCGCTGCAGTGCATCCTGTTGAGCAGAGGGGGCCAACCTTTTTTCACCTAAGATCTACTTTTCGATCAACCAAACTCCCGCGATTGACCCGTTACCGCACATGCACTCATATGCATGCATGCCATCATTAGCAACAGCCATAACGGCCCCTAAGAAGAACGAAACAGAAAGAATAAAGTTGATCCAAGAGTTTGTGAAAAGGAAATCACCACCTACTTTCTGAAAAAAATGACCTTTTTTTATAATAGCCACCTGCCTGGCATCTCGCCCTGCTAATAGAAACGCGTGTCCCAGACGCAAATCCTCGTTGACAGAAATGTTCAAATGTAATATTTATTCTACACATTTTTACAGCATTGGAAACCGTTTAGAATGATTGTCATGGTTGTCCTCCTACAGAAACCGTATTAAAACAAACAATATCTTTCCCTCCCCCATCTTCTTCCATTTTCAAACATTTTTGAAAAAGCTCCAGGGAGCCATTCGGGCGACGCTGCAGAGCTGCAATGCGGCTCCAGATCCGCGGGTTGCCGACCCACGTTCTAGATCTGCAAGCGTGTCTGTCATGAGCATGAAATGTTGCCTTTTGCAAATTCATCTCCAGTGCCAAAAACTCTGTGTTTTTTGTCCCCTCAGGATCAATACCAATTCTGCTACAGGGCTGGATTAGAGTATCTGGGAAGTTTTGATCACTATGCAACGTAAAGGACTCAGCATCAGAGGGAAAGGTGGAAAGGAAAGAAAAAAACCCAGTTGCGCCTCTCTTCTGAGCCATAAATTACTGCTTGAGAACGTAAAAACTCCTTGCAAACAACTCATTAAAAGTCGGATGTGAGACATGAAACTCCCACAGACAAAAAAAAAAAAGGAGAATAAAAAAAGATTCCCCGGAGGACCAAGTATTTCCCCAATTCAAGCTTAAACTGGCCTTGTCACAACGTGATGGAATCCGGACCATTGAAGCACACCTCGTTGGATTTTTTGGGGGCTTCAAGGATTTATTTGGGAGCAAACGAACCCGGTGGAGAATGAAACTCAAGCTGGGTGAAAGCGTTACGAAAAGGCATCGGAGGAGCGTGGAGGGGAACTTGACGCACATTGTAAAGAAAAATAAATCACAATCACACCCGTCGGGAAAAGCCGGACAATGACTCTAATGGACCCTGACATTGAAGTACTCGTCCTGTCTCAATGTTCATCATTTCAAGTTTGCGAGGGGATATACAAAAAAAAAAATCTATGGAATAAATCAAATGATTAATTTAGTTTTTTAGGACTCTATTATACAACTGATGTGATTTTTTTTTCTTTTAAAAATGTGTAAATGTCATTTCTTTTTTTTTACACTCTGAAAGAAGAATATCGATATCATACAAATGTTCCCTTTTCTTCAAGCTGTTTGTGCATTTACAATTTTGTTTTGTAGCACATGGATTGACCTAAAGAAAAAAAAAAAAAGGCTGAGCGCCAGTCTTTGCCACGATTGTTTTTGATTTGCATACACCTCCCATCCGATAAACTGGGGCTTTGTGGAATCAACAGGGATGAGCAAAGTATGAAGTTGCTGCTATCAATTATCTGAGTTCTTCCATGTCAGGATGATGAGAAGGATAAATTACATAAGTTCTATATATCTATATATACACATCTGTACATATATAATCAGATGTGAAATACCAATCATATTCTAAATATGAATTTGAAAAGAAAATGTTTATTAGCCAGTGAACGCTTCCGAATGGTGTGGGGAAAGTGACGTTTCACTGGAATGCACATCAATAGGACACCATTCTGATTCAATGCATCTTTTCTCGTGCAATAAATGATGTATTATTAAGTCGCGACACCCGGCTCCCGACATGCGTCACGTGGAAATGTACATCAGCCATCTGTCACCCGCCACTCCACGTAATTGGGCGAAGTACCAAAAAAAAAAAAACGTCTTGTGTGTTATTTAAAACCCTTTCTCAAGTATTCCTTTTCCCATTTTGCATTTAGTGCCTTATATTTATGCCTGTTTTTTTTATACCATTTCAGTGTATCTTTTGAATATTCAGCTTATATGTCAATATATAAATATATATGTGTGTTCATTTACACTCATATTCGCAATGTCACCTGTGATTATATATGCAAGCAACATTTTGACGCTCATTCTGTCATTTTCAGTGGCCTTACCGTGGCTGGGTTTGTGCAACTAGTTCACGGACCTGGAAGGAAAATAGGAAAGTTCATCTTTTCAACAGTTAACATTTTACAAGAGGAGAACGAGGAGGACAGTGTTGACGCTGTCAATCATTCAAAAGGAGTGTGACCTCTAAGATGGAGGATAACCGAGACAGATTTTGAAATTCCATACATCCACATGCATTCTACATTGGCTCGCAAGGCCAAAATAGTCAAAGCAAATGAAAAAAAAAAATTAAAAAATCGTAGTGGATAAAGACAGATGCCACTCAAGTCCGATGTTGACATTTCTGTCACATTTCAAAAGTAAACGGTGAAGTAAATGAGTGAAGAAAAGTGGCTCCTGAACAACCCTCCTGAGCGAGCCTGACAAGACAAAAAAAAAATAAAAAATAAATTGAAATTTCATAAACACAGACTCATCATAAACATCGGTATTTGAGCCAGTAAAATTATTCACGCCGTTATTTTGTTAATGGTGTTACATACATTGTCGATGGTGCACTGGGGGGAGGCGAAGTTTTTTGGGGGGGTTATTTTTTTGGGTGTGATAGATAGCTTGCAAAATTTCTGAATTTTCTGACCATATTTTTCACCGTCAAAGAGATTGAGGCGGAAAATGGGTTGACCATCATGACTCAACAAAATTCAACCCTTTTGGATTCAAAATTTCGCACACACATTGACATGAAAAAAAAATGACATTGATTGGCATCTTTGACCACAATGTTTTCACTATTTGTGTTGGTTTCATGGATGTGCATTCCAGATCTTTCTTTCCCTTACAAACACAGTTACATAAACTTTTTTTTTTTTGTTAATTTCCAGACAAAAGTACTGTTATGATGTAGTGGCTAAAGCTTTTTTTTTTCTTTTTTTGTTTCTTTATTTGTTTATGTAATTTGCATGGTCAAACCTTTGCAGGATGGCTCATAGGTCGGCCCGGAAAGGAAGATTTGCACTTTCTCTATCTTTGTACTATGCACTGCCCTATTGATTCTAGACCCAATAATATATTACGTACTTGAACCCATTACGGGAAAAAAAAAGTCTCCTTCAACATTCACTTTGTGTGTATGTAAATAACACAAAAAGGTATCAACTATTTAAAAGAAATTTAAAAAGACCAAAAAAAAAAGTTGTGAAAAACAAAAAAAAAAGAGCATCCAATCAGTTGCTGCAGTTACTCCAGCAATGAGTCCAGAAAATTCTGCCGCCCCGCCCCCAAGATCACATGTTCAGCTTGGAGTGTCATTAACAGAAATAAACGTTGTGTTGCTCTGCTCTCTCTATCTATCTCTCGTTTGAATGCGTAGACTGAAAATGAAGTCATCAAGTTATTTCCAAAAAAAAAAAAGTTGTTAAAAAGTTCATACAATTACCTCTGATTAGTTGTAAGCGTGTTTCTTTTTATTTCCTGAATGAAAGGAGTGATTTTTATTTTCTTACTTACGTCACACTGGTGAGGAAAGAAGTCTGTATGAGAAATAAAAAAAATTCACATTTGTTATAAATGAATTCTATTAAAAAATGTCTGTGTGATGCACTGGAGTTTCACTCGATTCCCTCAATCAGGCATCAAAAGGTTTTACGATTTTAAAGTTGCCCGTGTGTCTTTGCAGTTTTTCCCAATCTTATATGAGCCAAGACATACTGTATTTTACTTTCGAACAATGTCACAGCACACAGCAATCCAAAAAAATCACAAAAATTATATAGAAGTACAGTGGTACTTACGAACGTCTTATAAAATGCCTCAACAGGAAAACATTGCCTCTGGTTACGAAAGAAATTTCAAGATACGAAAGGTAAAAATACGACATGGCCTGCAACTCACAGCTCCGCGTTTCTCTGAACGCAACATACTTATAGCTGCTCTGCCATTGGCTATTACCTGGCATCTTCCTAGCATGCCATTGGCTAAGAGGGACCTCTACCGGACATGTCTGTGTGTCATAGATCATAGATGTCTATGCAGCGTCCTCATCACTCGCCCCATGAGGTGTTCCGATAGTTTTACGTAAATGTGAGTGTTCACCACATGGGCGATTGTTCACTATGCTGATGATTACTTTGGACACTTGAAGGAATGTTAAAAGGATCAGTTCTTTCCAAAACGCCAGGCAAAAACCACTTCTGAGAGAACATGAACTAAAGAGGGCAAAAAATGATGACGCAGTCGAAAGTGAAATGGCCATTATTTTTATTCTTTATTCCGTTCTTTGTTTTATTACATTTTGCACAGTTCTCATTTATTGTGCAATAATCTAATTGTAACATGTATTTATTACATATTTTGATGCATTTTTATGCTTTAGAAAGCATTTCTGTTTGAATTTTGGCGGTACTTGGAACGGATTAGGGCATTTACATGGAAAATGCGTCTCGACTTACAAAATGTTCTTGTTCAGAAATTTCTTCCAGAACCAATTAATTTTGTAAGTAGAGGTATCACTATACTAAAACAGCAGCCGAGCAGGATCTAAAAATGGAGGCTTTCCCACTGGTTTAGAACAGAACACTGCACCTCGTCAAAATTGATCTTTCAGTGTGACAAAAAGAAGCCCAGTCTTTGCTCATTTTAAGGAGGAGGAAGAAGAAACAAGATGTATATTTCACTGTTAAGACACCATCCATACAGTGTATGGATGAAGGCTTCCTCCATTGTCCTCATGCCATTACCTGGAAATAAGTCAGCCAAAACGGCCCGGTAGTCCAGTGGCTAGCACGTCGGCTTCATAGTGCAGAGGTACCGGGTTCGATTCCAGCTCCGGCCTCCCTGTGTGGAGTTTGCATGTTCTCCCCGGGCTTGCGTGGGTTTTCTCCGGGTGCTCCGGTTTCCTCCCACCTTCCAAAAACATGCTTGGCAGGCTGATTGAACACTCTAAATTGTCCCTAGGTGTGAGCGTGAGTGCGGATGGTTGTTCGTTTCTGTGTGCCCTGCGATTGGCTGGCAACCGATTCAGGGTGTCCGCCGCCTACTGCCCGAAGACAGTTGGGATAGGCTCCAGCACCCCCTGCGACCCTAGTGAGGATCAAGCGGCTCGGAAGATGAATGAATGAATGAAAAGTCAGCCAAAATAGCAAAAATTTAAAAAAAAAAACACTCGCCAGCCCTTCTCCTCTTGGGAACACTTTCTGTGCCGCTCTAAACTGTCTATTCAGATATTTTCCAAAACCGCTTACGCAAAAGTGTTCGAATTGGAGGTGACTAACTGTCGCGGAAGCCGTCTGAGCCACGCAAGTGCCGCCCAGCAACGCTCCATTCAGTGGCACTCGCCTCTCACCGCATACGCAATGAATGGAGTTGACAACGGCACACTGCAAAGTTAAGAGTGAAAATGGAAAACAATGGCTTGGCCAGGCCTGCACCCGCATATTAGTTTCAAGTTTTACAGCAATTTAAAAAAAATTGGAGCAGAATCTGTTTTTGGAAGAAACGACCCTAAAATGACTGGCTCAAACCAAAGCGACAGTCTTTTCTTTTTCTTTTTTTGTTGCGTCTGGAGTTCTAGTACTGACACTCAAATGTGCTGTTTTTCCAGGGGAACCAGCCAGTCCAAACATTCTACGCTTGTCATTTTCCAGCCCAACTGCTCATTCCTTCATGTTTGCCTAATTTCTTCTTCAGTTCTTTCAATGACCCGACAAGGTTTGCACAGGAATGCGTTGACGTCGAAGACTGTAATTTTGTGACTGCCTACGCTCACACCGTTTTTACCCACTGCCTGTCACAGCTAGCAAGACTCATCTTAAAGTTGAGCACTGAAGCAGCTGAGCAAACAGACATTCCGCCTGCCGCCAACTCTTCCGGGCTGGACTTGAGCTCCAGGCGACGCGGCGAACAAGTAGAGCGTCTGAAATGGACTGCAACAGCTCCACGAACAGCGTCACCCCGGGGGGGGGCCTCGTGCCACCGCGTCAGTGAAGGCAGTTGCGTCGTGGAGAGACGGGCGTCGTGCCCTGCGGCTAAGTGATGACGAGGGTAATGGTGAGCCGCACAGGGATCCTAAATGGAGCGAGCGACCTTACGCCGAATACCGTCAGATTTTCCCACACGTGTCAATTTACTCGATATTTCCAAAGGAGCAGAAGGTCAGGTCAGTCAGCAGCATTAGAAACATGACTGCTGGACGAGAGGACGTTCCATTGCTATCCAGGTTTCTAGGTTAGGTCGGTTGGTCAGTGGGTTGGTCTGTCAGGCAGACTGTAAGATAAGCTTGTTGCTTTTGTAGGATCTGCTAAAATTATGGTTAAGGACGTACGCAACGACAGTATCTTAGCCCATCAAGAGGTAGGTGGGTAAGCTGATTAATATGGTTGGAGGGTTAGATTGACAGGTACTGTATGTAAGTGGGCAGCCAGGTAGCTTTGATTAGCCAGTTATCAAAGTAGGATGATCGTGTCATTCGTAGTTTAGCTAGGTGTGTAGGAAGAGTGTTTGCGATGATAAGAGGATAAGGTATGCATGTACGAGGTACCTCTACTTACGAACGCCTCTTCATATGAAGTTTTAAAGTTACGAAACGTCTCAACAGGAAAATATTGCCTCTTGTTACGAAAGAAATTTCAAGATACGAAAGGTAAAAATACAGTACGGGCTGCTCCTCACAGTTCCGAGTTTCTTGAATGCAACATCCTGATAGCTACTCTGCCATTGGCTAATTTTTATTCTTAATTCTTTGTATTATTAAATTATTGTCAATTCTCATTTATTGTGCAATAATCTAATTCCAACATGTATTTGTTACATATTTCGATGCATTTGAATGCTTTAAAAAACATTTATGTCTGAATTTGGGGGGGCTTGGAACAGATTAGGGAATTTACATGGGAAACGTGTCTCTACTTACAAAATTTTTTACTGAATATTTTTTTTCAGAACCAATTAAGTTCTTAAGTAGAGGTACCACTGTATTTCGGTCAGTAAGTGTTAAGGTCAATTGGTTGCTTTGTTTTGGTTTGGCCGATTGGTTGTAATGCTAGGTCGCTACCTCTGATCGACGGTTAGGTACGTATGTAGGTAGGGTTAAGTAAGTTGGTTGATCAAGGGGAACCTGATATGAGTGGGATGCAACAGATTTTGTCAATACATGATTGAATCAAATGGGATGAGATAAATTGCCTTTGGGAGAAAGCAGAATATTACAAACAGGTGAATTGTGCGTACAAAACAAAAGAATGGATCCTCTGTTCATAAAACCTTTATTTCCCACTTTGAGAGGCAAACGAACCCATTGTGACCTCAAGAACTGATGAGAAAAGGGAAAAATATACAATATATAAAGTAGGCTAGTTGAAGGCAATTGCACATCAATTATCCTGTCAAACCGGGGTGGAGTTGCGGGGGAGCAAGAGGAAATATAATTCACGAGCTCCCCGTCAGTTTTTTTTGATGTTGTTGTTGCAAGCTAAAGCAATAATACACCTCCACTTGAAGGCACAGCCTTTCCATATGCCGCCACCTCACCAGGTGGATAAATGCCATGTGTTTGGTGACCTCAGAGGACACAGTGTCAATTATTATGGGCTCTGGCTCTGTGCTGGACTTCATTCCCTTATCAAAATAAATGGCCAGGGCAGCAGAAAGTGAAAGGCACGAAACCATTCAATATTCTTAACAAAAAAGGGCACAAACAAATCCATTAGGACAAGGTAAGCGTGACGCTTCGATGCTCTTGGCCCGTTTGAATGGTTCCAGTCAAACTCGACAAGAGTCGAGTTTTCTGCAGCAATGATTTCCAACCAGGGTGCCGTGGCACACGAGTGCGCAGTGAGAGCTCCTCAGAGGTGATAAAATCATGAAGGGTTACTGGAAGTACATCAACGAGGGGAGGGGGAGCGCCCTGGATTGAACACATACTTTACAGCAGCTGTGTCATAACGCAAAGTGGCTGTGACTAACCCACTCATGGGGAGATTCAAAGGCAAAAGATTCATCAGTGAAAGTTTTCATGGAACACCACAGCAAGAGAGGCCTCGGCATATGCGATGGATTGGAAGGAGTGTCAGATATTTTAAAATGTCCCAAAATTAATTGGACATACGCTCCCCTCAACATCACTCCAGCTGCTACTCATTTGACTGTCGGAGCATGTATGTGTCATTTCGGCGAGGCACAGCAGCCTCTCTCAAACACAACAGAGCTCTTATGCTGTCTGTCCTGTGCTCAGACCCGTGTTTAACTCTTCAGAACAGTGGTTCTTAACCTGGGTTTGATCGAACCCCAAGGGTTCGGTGAGTCGGTCTCAAGGGTTCGGCAGAGGCTCTGCCATGGAGGCTAACATACACGTGAACCAACATGTCAACTGCAGTGCTCCGGTCTACCAGCTGAGCTATCTAAGGGTAAACGTAGTACCTTTTCAACATTCTTAAAGAGTGCGTTTTTCGCCGAAAAAAACAACCATGTGTAGTCAGGCGTGTTTAATTAAGCTGAAAACAACGACCATGTATAGTAAGGCGTTTTTAGGCCCCCCCAAAAAGGACCATGTATATAGTAAGATGTTTTAGCCTGAAAAAAAATGACCATGTATAGGAAGGTTTTTTAACTGAAAAAAACAACCATGCGTAGTAAGGCATTTTTTGCTGAAAAAAAACGACCATGTGTAGTAAGGCGTTTTTAGCGGGGGAAAAAGGACGATAAATAGTAAGGCGTTTTTAGCGGAAAAAAACCGACCATGTATAGTAAGGCGTTTTTAGCCGGAAAAAAACTACCATGTATAGTAAGGCATTTTTTGCCGAAAAAAAACGACCATGTGTAGTAAGGCGTTTTTAGCCGAAAAAAAGACCCTGTGTAGTAAGGCATTTTTAGCGGGGAGAAAAGGACCATAAATATTAAGGCATTTTTAGTCGAAAAAAACGACCATGTATAGTAAGCCGTTTTTCGACGGAAAAAAAAAAACGACCACGTATAGTAAGGTTTTTTGAGCCGAAAAAAACGACCATGCGGCGTAAGGCATTTTTAGCCGAATAAAAGGACCGAGTCGAAGGCGTTTTAAAATGAAAGAAGCGACATATATGTTAAAGCATTCTTCGCCCCTGTGTCATCAATCCTTCAAGCCGGATTTGAACTAGCGACCTAAGGATGTCTATATGCGCCACTAGAGTCCTCCGCTCTACCAGCTGAGCTATCGAAGGGTGAAAGTAGTACCTTTTCAACCATGTGTAGTAAGATGATTTTCCACGAAAAAACAACCATGTATAGAAAGGCGTTTTTTGCCGAAAAAAACGACCATGTGTAGTAAGGCGTTTTAGCCCGAAAAAAAAACGACCATGTATAGGAAGGTGTTTTTAACTGAAAAAAACAACCATGTATAGTAAGGCATTTTTTGCCGAAACAAACGACCATGTCTAGTAAGGCATTTTTAGCCCGAAAAAAATGACCATGTATAGGATGGTGTTTTTAACTGAAAAAAACAACTATGTATAGTAAGGCGTTCTTAGCGGAAAAAAACGACCATGTACTGTACAGTAAGGCGTTTTTAGCCGAAAAAAACCTACCATGTATAGTAAGGCATTTTTTGCCGAAAAAAACGACCATGTATAGTAAGGCGTTTTTTGCCGAAAAAAACGACCATGTATAGTAAGGCGTTTTTAGCCGGAAAAAAAGGACCATGAACAGTAAGCCGTTTTTAGCTGAAAAAAAACAGACGATGTATAGTAAGGCGTTTCTAGCCGGAAAAAACTACCATGTATAGTAAGGCATTTTTTGCCAAAAAAAACGACCATGCATAGTAAGGCGTTTTTAGATGAAAAAAAAGACCATGTGTAGTAAGGCGTTTTTAGCGGGGAAAAAAGGACCAAAAATAGTAAGGCGTTTTAGCCGAAAAAAACGACCATGTATAGTAAGGCATTTTTTGCCGAAAAAAACGACCATGTGAAGTAAGGCATTTTTTGCCGAAAAAAACGACCTTGTGTAGTAAGGCGTTTTTCGACGAAAAAAAAAAAACGACGACGTATAGTAAGGTTTTTTGAGCCGAAAAAAACGACCACGCGGCGTAAGACATTTTTAGCCGAATAAAAGGACCGAGTCGAAGGCGTTTTTAAATGAAAGAAGCGACATGTATGTTAAAGCGTTTTTCGGCCCTGTGTCATCAATCCTTCAAGCCGGATTTGAACTAGCGACCTAAGGATGTCTGTATGCGCCACGACAGTCCTCGGCTCTAACAGCTGAGCTATCAAAGGGAACAAGAATCAAAGTTTAGAAGTGCTTAAAGGCTTTATAAAGTGAGTGCAGAAGAGCAAGACTTACTCCTCTGTGTGGTCAATACTTCGAGGCGGATCTGAACCAGCGACCTAAGGATGTCTGTATGCGGCAGTACAGTCCTCTGCTCTACCAGCTGAGCCATCGAAGGGTACAAGTATCAAATTTTAGATGTTCTTAAAGGCTTTATAAAGTGAGTGCAGAATGGCAAGAATGAGAATTTCTCCTCTGTGTGGTCAATCCTTCGAGGACGGATTTGAACCAGTGACCTAAGGATGTCTGTATGCCCCACTCCAGTCCTCCGCTCTACCAGCTGAGCCATCGAAGGGTACAAGTGCCAAATTTTAGATGTTCTTAAATGCTTTATAAAGTGAGTGCAGAAGAGTAACAATTAGAATTTCTCCTCTGTGTGGTCAATTCTTCGAGCCGGATTTGAACCAGCGACCTAGGTCTGTATGCGCCACTACAGTCCTCCGCTCTACCAGCTGAGCTATTGAAGGGTACAAATATCAAAGTTTACATGTGCTTAAAGGCTTTATAAAGTGAGTGTAGAAGAGCAAGAACAATTATTTATCCTCTGCGTGGACAATTCTTCGAGCCGGATTTGAACCAGCGACCTAAGGATGTCTGTATGTGCCACTACAGACCTCCGCTCTACCAGCTGAGCTATCGAAGGGTACAAATCTCGAAGTTTACATGGGCTTAAAGGCTTTATAAAGTGAGTGCAGAAGCGAGAGAATTAGAATTTCTCATCTGCGTGGTCAATCCTTCGAGCCGGATTTGAACCAGCGACCTAGGTCTGTATGCGCCACTACAGTCCTCCGCTCTACCAGCTGAGCTATCGAAGGGTACGGCTAGTGAAGTTTATAAATGCTTAAATGATTTTTAAAGTGAGTGCAGAAGAGCAAGAATGTATCCTCTGCGTGGTCAATCCTTCGAGCCAGATTTGAACCAGCGACCTAAGGATGTCTGTATGCGCCACTACAGTCCTCCGCTATACCAGCTGAGCTAGCGAAGGGTACAAGTAGCAAGTTTTAGATGTGCTTAAAGGCTTTATAAAGTGAGTGCCGAAGAGCAAGAATGAGAATTTATCCTCTGCGTGATCAATCCTTCGAGCCGGATTTGAACCACCGACCTAAGGATGTCTGTAAGCGCCACTACAGTCCTCCACTCCACCAGCCGAGCTATCGAAGGGTACAAGTAGCAAATTTTAGATGTGCTTAAAGGCTTTATAAAGTGAGTGCAGAAGAGTAAGAATTAGAATTTCTCCTCTGTGTGGTCAATCCTTCGAGCCGGGTTTGAACCAGAGACCTAAGGATGTCTGTATGTGCCACTACAGTTCTCCGCTCTACCAGCTGAGCAATCGAAGGGTACAAATATCAAAGTTTACATGTGCTTAAAGGCTTTATAAAGTGAGTGCAGAAGCGAGAGAATTAGAATTTCTCATCTATGTGGTCAATCCTTCGAGCCGGATTTGAACCAGCGACCTAAGGATGTCTGTATGCGACACTACAGTCCTCCGCTCTACCAGCTGAGCTATCGAAGGGTACAAGTAGCAAATTTTAGATGTGCTTAAAGGCTTTATAAAGTGAGTGACGAAGAGCAAGAATCACTCCTCTGTGTGGTCAATCCTTCAAGCCAGGTTTGAACCAGAGACCTAAGGATGTCTGTATGCGCCACTACAGTTCTCCGCTCTACCAGCTGAGCTATCGAATGGTACAACTAGCAAAGTTTAGAAGTGCTAAAAGGATTTATAAAGTGAGTGCAGAAGAGCAAGAACAAGAATCACTCCTCTGTGGTCAATCCTTCAAGCCGGATTTGAACCAGCGACCTAAGGATGTCTGTATGCGCCACTACAGTCCTCCGCTCTACCAGCTGAGCTATCGAAGGGTACAAGTATTCAAGTTTAGATGTGCTTAAAGGCTTTATAAAGTGAGTGCAGAAGAGCAAGAACGAGAATTTATCCTCTGTGTGGTCAATCCTTCGAGCCGGATTTGAAGCAGCGACCTAAGGATGTCTGTATGCGCCACTACAGTCCTCCGCTCCACCAGTTGAGCTATCGAAGAGTACAAGTATTCAAGTTTAGATGTGCTTAAAGGCTTTATAAAGTGAGTGCAGAAGAGCGAGAACGAGAATTTATCCTCTGCATGGTCAATCCTTCGAGCCGGATTTGAACCAGCGACCTAAGGATGTCTGTATGCGCAACTACAGTCCTCCGCTCTACCAGCTGAGCTATCGAAGGGTACGGCTAGTGAAGTTTAGAAATGCTTAAATGATTTTTAAAGTGAGTGCAGAAGAGCAAGAACAAGAATGTATCCTCTGCGTTGTCAATCCTTCGAGCCGGATTTGAACCAGCGACCTAAGGATGTCTGTATGCGCCACTACAGTCCTCCGCTCTACCAGCTGAGCTATCGAAGGGTACAAGCAGCAAATTTTAGATTTGCTTAAAGGCTTTATAAAGTGAGTGACGAAGAGCAAGAATCACTCCTCTGTGTGGTCAATCCTTCGAGCCGGGTTTGAACCAGAGACCTAAGGATGTCTGTATGCGCCACTACAGTTCTCCGCTCTACCACCTGAGCTATTGAATGGTACAACTAGTGAAGTTTAGAAGTGCTAAAAGGATTTATAAAGTGAGTGCAGAAGAGCAAGAACAAGAATTTATCCTCTGTGTGGTCAATCCTTCAAGCCGGATTTGAAACAGCGACCTAAGGATGTCTGTATGCGCCACTACAGTCCTCCGCTCTACCAGCTGAGCGATCGAATGGTACGGCTAGTGAAGTTTAGAAATGCTTAAATGATTTTTAAAGTGAGTGCAGAAGAGCAAGAATGTATCCTCTGCGTTGTCAATCCTCCGAGCCGGATTTGAACCAGCGACCTAAGGATGTCTGTATGTGCCACTACAGTCCTCTGCTCTACCAGCTGAGCTATCAAAGGGTACAAGTATTCAAGTTTAGATGTGCTTAAAGGCTTTATAAAGTGAGTGCAGAAGAGACAGAACAAGAATTTATCCTCTGTGTGGTCAATCCTTCGAGCCGGATTTGAACCAGCGACCTAAGGATGTCTGTATGCGCCACTACAGTCCTCCGCTCCACCAGTTGAGCTATCAAAGAGTACAAGTATTCAAGTTTACATGTGCTTAAAGGCTTTATAAAGTGAGTGCCTAAGCGAGAGAATTAGAATTGCTCATCTGTGTGGTCAATCCTTCGAGCCGGATTTGAACCAGCGACCTAAGGATGTCTGTATGTGGCACTACAGTCCTCCGCTCTACCAGCTGAGCTATCGAAGGGTACAAATATCAAAGTTTACATGTGCTTAAAGGCTTTATAAAGTGAGTGCAGAAGCGAGAGAATTAGAATTTAACCTCTGTGTGGTCAATCCTTCGAGCCGGATTTGAACCAGCGACCTAAGGATGTCTGTATGTGCCACTACAGTCCTCCGCCCTACCGGCTGAGCTATCAAAGGGTACAAATATCAAAGTTTACATGTGCTTAAAGGCTTTATAAAGTGAGTGCAGAAGCGAGAGAATTAGAATTTCTCATCTGTGTGGTCAATCCTTCGAGCCGGATTTGAACCAGCTACCTAAGGATGTCTGTATACGCCACTACAGTCCTCCGCTCTACCAGCTGAGCTATCGAAGGGTACAAGTAGCAAATTTTAGATGTGCTTAAAGGCTTTATAAAGTGAGTGCCGAAAAGCAACAATGAGAATTTATCCTCTGCGTGGTCAATCCTTCAAGCCGGATTTGAACCAGCGACCTAAGGATGTCTGTATGCGCCACTACAGTCCTCCGCTCTACCAGCTGAGCTATCGAAGGGTACAAGTAGCAAATTTTAGATGTGCTTAAAGGCTTTATAAAGTGAGTGCCGAAGAGCAAGAATTACTCCTCTTTATGGTCAATCCTTCGAGCCGGGTTTGAACCAGAGACCTAAGGATGTCTGTATGCGCCACTACAGTCCTCCACTCTACCAGCTGAGCTATCGAAGGGTACAAGTAGCATATTTTAGATGTGCTTAAAGGCTTTATAAAGTGAGTGCAGAAGAGCAAGAATTACTCTTCTGTGTGGTCAATCCTTCGAGCCGGATTTGAACCAGCGACCTAAGGATGTCTGTATGCGCACCTACAGTCCTCCGCTCTACCAGCTGAGCTATCGAAGGGTACAAGTAGCAAATTTTAGATGTGCTTAAAGGCTTTATAAAGTGAGTGCAGAAAAGCAAGAACAAGAATTTGTCCTCTGTGTGGTCAATCCTTCGAGCCGGATTTGAACCAGCGACCTAAGGATGTCTGTATGTGCCACTACAGTCCTCCGCTCTACCAGCTGAGCTATCAAAGGGTACAAATCTTGAAGTTTACATGTGCTTAAAGGCTTTATAAAGTGAGTGCAGAAGCGAGAGAATTAGAATTTCTAATCTGTGAGGTCAATCCTTCGAGCCGGATTTGAACCGGGGACCTAAGGATGTCTGTATACGCCACTACAGTCCTCCGCTCTACCAGCTGAGCTATCGAAGGGTACGGCTAGTGAAGTTTAGAAATGCTTAAATGATTTTTAAAGTGAGTGCAGAAGAGCAAGAATGTATCGTCTGCGTGGTCAATCCTTCAAGCCAGATTTGAACCAGCGACCTAAGGATGTCTGTATGCGCCACTACAGTCCTCCGCTCTACCAGCTGAGCCATCGAAAGGTTCAAGTGGGGAATTTTAAATGTGCTTAAAAGCTTTATAAAGTGAGTGCAGAAGAGTAACAATTAATATATCTCCTCTGTGTGGTCAATCTTTCGAGCCGGAATTGAACCAGCGACCTAAGGATGTCTGTATGTGCCACTACAGTCCTCCGCTCTACCAGCTGAGCTATCGAAGGGTACAAATCTTGAAGTTTACATGTGCTTAAAGGCTTTATAAAGTGAGTGCAGAAGCGAGAGAATTAGAATTTCTAATCTGTGTGGTCAATCCTTCAAGCCGGATTTGAACCAGCGACCTAAGGATGTCTGTATGCGCCACTACAGTCCTCCGCTCTACCAGCTGAGCTATCGAAGGGTACGGCTAGTGAAGTTTAGAAATGCTTAAATGATTTTTAAAGTGAGTGCAGATGAGCAAGAATGTATCCTCTGCGTGGTCAATCCTTCAAGCCGGATTTGAACCAGCGACCTAAGGATGTCTGTATGCGCCACTACAGTCCTCCGCTCTACCAGCTGAGCTATCAAAGGGTACAAGTAGCAAATTTTAGATGTGCTTAAAGGCTTTATAAAGTGAGTGCCGAAGAGCACCAATGAGAATTTATCCTGTGCGTGGTCAGTCCTTCGAGCCAGATTTGAACCAGCGACCTAAGGATGTCTGTATGCACCACTACAGTCCTACGCTCTACCAGCTGAGCTATCGAAGGGTACAAGTATTGAAGTTTAGATGTGCTTAAAGGCTTTATAAAGTGAGTGCAGAAGAGTAAGAATCACAATCTCTCCTCTGTGTGGTCAATCCTTTGAGCCGGATTTGAACCAGCTACCTAAGGATGTCTGTATGCGCCACTCCAGTCCTCCGCTCTACCAGCTGAGCCATCGAAAGGTTCAAGTATGGAATTTTAGATGTGCTTAAAAGCTTTATAAAGTGAGTGCAGAAGAGTAACAATATTTCTCCTCTGTGTGGTCAATCTTTCGAGCCGGATTTGAACCAGCGACCTAAGCATGTCTGTATGTGCCACTACAGTCCGCCGCTCTAGCAGCTGAGCTATTGAAGGGTACAAATCTCGAAGTTTACATGTGCTTAAAGGCTTTATAAAGTGAGTGCAGAAGCGAGAGAATTAGAATCTCTCATCTGTGTGGTCAATCCTTCGAGCCGGATTTGAACCAGCGACCTAAGGATGTCTGTATGCACCACTACAGTCCTCCGCTCTACCAGCTGAGCTATCGAAGGGTACAAGTAGCAAATTTTAGAAGTGCTTAAAGGCTTTATAAAGTGAGTGCCGAAGAGCAACAATGAGAATTCATCCTCTGCGTGGTCAGTCCTTCGAGCAGGATTTGAACCAGCGACCTAAGAATGTCTGTATGCGCCACTACAGTCCTCCGCTCTACCAGCTGAGCTATCGAAGGGTACGGCTACTGAAGTTTAGAAATGCTTAAATGATTTTTAAAGTGAGTGCAGAAGAGCAAGAATGTATCCTCTGCGTGGTCAATCCGTCGAGCCGGATTTGAACCAGCGACCTAAGGATGTCTGTATGCCCCACTACAGTCCTCCGCTCTACCAGCTGAGCTATCGAAGGGTACAAGTAGCAAATTTTAGATGTGCTTAAAGGCTTTATAAAGTGAGTGCCGAAGACCAACAATGAGAATTTATCCTCTGCGTGGTCAGTCCTTCGAGCCGGATTTGAACCAGCGACCTAAGGATGTCTGTATGCGCCACTACAGTCCTCCGCTCTACCAGCTGAGCTATCGAAGGGTACAAGCAGCAAATTTTAGATGTGCTTAAAGGCTTTATAAAGTGAGTGCAGAAGAGCAAGAATTACTCCTCTGTGTGGTCAATCCTTCGAGCCGTGTTTGAACCAGAGACCTAAGGATGTCTGTATGCGCCACTACAGTCCTCCGCTCTACCAGCTGAGCTATCGAAAGGTACAAGTAGCAAATTTTAGATGTGCTTAAAGGCTTTATAAAGTGAGTGCAGAAGAGCAAGAATTACTCCTCTGTGTGGTCAATCCTTCGAGCCGGATTTGAACCAGCGACCTAAGGATGTCTGTATGCGCACCTACAGTCCTCCGCTCTACCAGCTGAGCTATCGAAGGGTACAAATAGCAAATTTTAGATGTGCTTAAAGGCTTTATAAAGTGAGTGCAGAAGAGCAAGAACAAGAATTTGTCCTCTGTGTGGTCAATCCTTCGAGCCGGATTTGAACCAGCGACCTAAGGATGTCTGTATGTGCCACTACAGTCCTCCGCTCTACCAGCTGAGCTATCGAAGGGTACAAATCTTGAAGTTTACATGTGCTTAAAGGCTTTATAAAGTGAGTGCAGAAGCGAGTGAATTAGAATTTCTAATCTGTGTGGTCAATCCTTCGAGCCGGATTTGAACCAGCGACCTAAGGATGTCTGTATGCGCCACTACAGTCCTCCGCTCTACCAGCTGAGCTATCGAAGGGTACGGCTAGTGAAGTTTAGAAATGCTTAAATGATTTTTAAAGTGAGTGCAGAAGAGTAAGAATCACAATCTCTCCTCTGTGTGGTCAATCCTTTGAGCCTGATTTGAACCAGCTACCTAAGGATGTCTGTATGCACCACTACAGTCCTCCGCTCTACCAGCTGAGCCATTGAAAGGTTCAAGTATGGAATTTTAGATGTGCTTAAAAGCTTTATAAAGTGAGTGCAGAAGAGTAACAATTAACATTTCTCCTCTGTGTGGTCAATCTTTCGAGCCGGATTTGAACCAGCGACCTAAGGATGTCTGTATGTGCCACTACAGTCCGCCGCTCTAGCAGCTGAGCTATTGAAGGGTACAAATCTCGAAGTTTACATGTGCTTAAAGGCTTTATAAAGTGAGTGCAGAAGCGAGAGAATAAGAATTTCTCATCTGTGTGGTCAATCCTTCGAGCCGGATTTGAACCAGCGACCTAAGGATGTCTGTATGCACCACTACAGTCCTCCGCTCTACCAGCTGAGCTATCGAAGGGTACAAGTAGCAAATTTTAGATGTGCTTAAAGGCTTTATAAAGTGAGTGCCGAAGAGCACCAATGAGAATTTATCCTCTGCGTGGTCAGTCCTTCGAGCCGGATTTGAACCAGCGACCTAAGGATGTCTGTATGCGCCACTACAGTCCTCCGCTCTACCAGCTGAGCTATCGAAGGGTACAAATAGCAAATTTTAGATGTGCTTAAAGGCTTTATAAAGTGAGTGCAGAAGAGCAAGAACGAGAATTTGTCCTCTGTGTGGTCAATCCTTCGAGCCGGATTTGAACCAGCGACCTAAGGATGTCTGTATGTGCCACTACAGTCCTCCGCTCTACCAGCTGAGCTATCGAAGGGTACAAATCTTGAAGTTTACATGTGCTTAAAGGCTTTATAAAGTGAGTGCAGAAGCGAGTGAATTAGAATTTCTAATCTGTGTGGTCAATCCTTCAAGCCGGATTTGAACCAGCGACCTAAGGATGTCTGTATGCGCCACTACAGTCCTCCGCTCTACCAGCTGAGCTATCGAAGGGTACGGCTAGTGAAGTTTAGAAATGCTTAAATGATTTTTAAAGTGAGTGCAGAAGAGTAAGAATCACAATCTCTCCTCTGTGTGGTCAATCCTTTGAGCCTGATTTGAACCAGCTACCTAAGGATGTCTGTATGCGCCACTACAGTCCTCCGCTCTACCAGCTGAGCCATCGAAAGGTTCAAGTATGGAATTTTAGATGTGCTTAAAAGCTTTATAAAGTGAGTGCAGAAGAGTAACAATTAACATTTCTCCTCTGTGTGGTCAATCTTTCGAGCCGGATTTGAACCAGCGACCTAAGGATGTCTGTATGTGCCACTACAGTCCGCCGCTCTAGCAGCTGAGCTATTGAAGGGTACAAATCTCGAAGCTTACATGTGCTTAAAGGCTTTATAAAGTGAGTGCAGAAGCGAGAGAATAAGAATTACTCCTCTGTGTGGTCAATCCTTCGAGCCGGATTTGAACCAGCGACCTAAGGATGTCTGTATGCGCACCTACAGTCCTCCGCTCTACCAGCTGAGCTATCGAAGGGTACAAGTATTGAAGTTTAGATGTGCTTAAAGGCTTTATAAAGTGAGTGCAGAAGAGTAAGAATCACAATCTCTCCTCTGTGTGGTCAATCCTTTGAGCCGGATTTGAACCAGCTACCTAAGGATGTCTGTATGCGCCACTCCAGTCCTCCGCTCTACCAGCTGAGCCATCGAAAGGTTCAAGTATGGAATTTTAGATGTGCTTAAAAGCTTTATAAAGTGAGTGCAGAAGAGTAACAATATTTCTCCTCTGTGTGGTCAATCTTTCGAGCCGGATTTGAACCAGCGACCTAAGCATGTCTGTATGTGCCACTACAGTCCGCCGCTCTAGCAGCTGAGCTATTGAAGGGTACAAATCTCGAAGTTTACATGTGCTTAAAGGCTTTATAAAGTGAGTGCAGAAGCGAGAGAATTAGAATCTCTCATCTGTGTGGTCAATCCTTCGAGCCGGATTTGAACCAGCGACCTAAGGATGTCTGTATGCACCACTACAGTCCTCCGCTCTACCAGCTGAGCTATCGAAGGGTACAAGTAGCAAATTTTAGAAGTGCTTAAAGGCTTTATAAAGTGAGTGCCGAAGAGCAACAATGAGAATTCATCCTCTGCGTGGTCAGTCCTTCGAGCAGGATTTGAACCAGCGACCTAAGAATGTCTGTATGCGCCACTACAGTCCTCCGCTCTACCAGCTGAGCTATCGAAGGGTACGGCTACTGAAGTTTAGAAATGCTTAAATGATTTTTAAAGTGAGTGCAGAAGAGCAAGAATGTATCCTCTGCGTGGTCAATCCGTCGAGCCGGATTTGAACCAGCGACCTAAGGATGTCTGTATGCCCCACTACAGTCCTCCGCTCTACCAGCTGAGCTATCGAAGGGTACAAGTAGCAAATTTTAGATGTGCTTAAAGGCTTTATAAAGTGAGTGCCGAAGACCAACAATGAGAATTTATCCTCTGCGTGGTCAGTCCTTCGAGCCGGATTTGAACCAGCGACCTAAGGATGTCTGTATGCGCCACTACAGTCCTCCGCTCTACCAGCTGAGCTATCGAAGGGTACAAGCAGCAAATTTTAGATGTGCTTAAAGGCTTTATAAAGTGAGTGCAGAAGAGCAAGAATTACTCCTCTGTGTGGTCAATCCTTCGAGCCGTGTTTGAACCAGAGACCTAAGGATGTCTGTATGCGCCACTACAGTCCTCCGCTCTACCAGCTGAGCTATCGAAAGGTACAAGTAGCAAATTTTAGATGTGCTTAAAGGCTTTATAAAGTGAGTGCAGAAGAGCAAGAATTACTCCTCTGTGTGGTCAATCCTTCGAGCCGGATTTGAACCAGCGACCTAAGGATGTCTGTATGCGCACCTACAGTCCTCCGCTCTACCAGCTGAGCTATCGAAGGGTACAAATAGCAAATTTTAGATGTGCTTAAAGGCTTTATAAAGTGAGTGCAGAAGAGCAAGAACAAGAATTTGTCCTCTGTGTGGTCAATCCTTCGAGCCGGATTTGAACCAGCGACCTAAGGATGTCTGTATGTGCCACTACAGTCCTCCGCTCTACCAGCTGAGCTATCGAAGGGTACAAATCTTGAAGTTTACATGTGCTTAAAGGCTTTATAAAGTGAGTGCAGAAGCGAGTGAATTAGAATTTCTAATCTGTGTGGTCAATCCTTCGAGCCGGATTTGAACCAGCGACCTAAGGATGTCTGTATGCGCCACTACAGTCCTCCGCTCTACCAGCTGAGCTATCGAAGGGTACGGCTAGTGAAGTTTAGAAATGCTTAAATGATTTTTAAAGTGAGTGCAGAAGAGTAAGAATCACAATCTCTCCTCTGTGTGGTCAATCCTTTGAGCCTGATTTGAACCAGCTACCTAAGGATGTCTGTATGCACCACTACAGTCCTCCGCTCTACCAGCTGAGCCATTGAAAGGTTCAAGTATGGAATTTTAGATGTGCTTAAAAGCTTTATAAAGTGAGTGCAGAAGAGTAACAATTAACATTTCTCCTCTGTGTGGTCAATCTTTCGAGCCGGATTTGAACCAGCGACCTAAGGATGTCTGTATGTGCCACTACAGTCCGCCGCTCTAGCAGCTGAGCTATTGAAGGGTACAAATCTCGAAGTTTACATGTGCTTAAAGGCTTTATAAAGTGAGTGCAGAAGCGAGAATAAGAATTTCTCATCTGTGTGGTCAATCCTTCGAGCCGGATTTGAACCAGCGACCTAAGGATGTCTGTATGCACCACTACAGTCCTCCGCTCTACCAGCTGAGCTATCGAAGGGTACAAGTAGCAAATTTTAGATGTGCTTAAAGGCTTTATAAAGTGAGTGCCAAAGAGCACCAATGAGAATTTATCCTCTGCGTGGTCAGTCCTTCGAGCCGGATTTGAACCAGCGACCTAAGGATGTCTGTATGCGCCACTACAGTCCTCCGCTCTACCAGCTGAGCTATCGAAGGGTACAAGCAGCAAATTTTAGATGTGCTTAAAGGCTTTATAAAGTGAGTGCAGAAGAGCAAGAATTACTCCTCTGTGTGGTCAATCCTTCGAGCCGTGTTTGAACCAGAGACCTAAGGATGTCTGTATGTGCCACTACAGTCCTCCGCTCTACCAGCTGAGCTATCGAAGGGTACAAGTAGCAAATTTTAGATGTGCTTAAAGGCTTTATAAAGTGAGTGCAGAAGAGCAAGAACGAGAATTTGTCCTCTGTGTGGTCAATCCTTCGAGCCGGATTTGAACCAGCGACCTAAGGATGTCTGTATGTGCCACTACAGTCCTCCGCTCTACCAGCTGAGCTATCGAAGGGTACAAATCTTGAAGTTTACATGTGCTTAAAGGCTTTATAAAGTGAGTGCAGAAGCGAGTGAATTAGAATTTCTAATCTGTGTGGTCAATCCTTCAAGCCGGATTTGAACCAGCGACCTAAGGATGTCTGTATGCGCCACTACAGTCCTCCGCTCTACCAGCTGAGCTATCGAAGGGTACGGCTAGTGAAGTTTAGAAATGCTTAAATGATTTTTAAAGTGAGTGCAGAAGAGTAAGAATCACAATCTCTCCTCTGTGTGGTCAATCCTTTGAGCCTGATTTGAACCAGCTACCTAAGGATGTCTGTATGCGCCACTACAGTCCTCCGCTCTACCAGCTGAGCCATCGAAAGGTTCAAGTATGGAATTTTAGATGTGCTTAAAAGCTTTATAAAGTGAGTGCAGAAGAGTAACAATTAACATTTCTCCTCTGTGTGGTCAATCTTTCGAGCCGGATTTGAACCAGCGACCTAAGGATGTCTGTATGTGCCACTACAGTCCGCCGCTCTAGCAGCTGAGCTATTGAAGGGTACAAATCTCGAAGCTTACATGTGCTTAAAGGCTTTATAAAGTGAGTGCAGAAGCGAGAGAATAAGAATTACTCCTCTGTGTGGTCAATCCTTCGAGCCGGATTTGAACCAGCGACATAAGGATGTCTGTATGCGCACCTACAGTCCTCCGCTCTACCAGCTGAGCTATCGAAGGGTACAAATAGCAAATTTTAGATGTGCTTAAAGGCTTTATAAAGTGAGTGCAGAAGAGCAAGAACGAGAATTTGTCCTCTGTGTGGTCAATCCTTCGAGCCGGATTTGAACCAGCGACCTAAGGATGTCTGTATGTGCCACTACAGTCCTCCGCTCTACCAGCTGAGCTATCGAAGGGTACAAATCTTGAAGTTTACATGTGCTTAAAGGCTTTATAAAGTGAGTGCAGAAGCGAGTGAATTAGAATTTCTAATCTGTGTGGTCAATCCTTCGAGCCGGATTTGAACCAGCGACCTAAGGATGTCTGTATGCGCCACTACAGTCCTCCGCTCTACCAGCTGAGCTATCGAAGGGTACGGCTAGTGAAGTTTAGAAATGCTTAAATGATTTTTAAAGTGAGTGCAGAAGAGTAAGAATCACAATCTCTCCTCTGTGTGGTCAATCCTTTGAGCCTGATTTGAACCAGCTACCTAAGGATGTCTGTATGCGCCACTACAGTCCTCCGCTCTACCAGCTGAGCCATCGAAAGGTTCAAGTATGGAATTTTAGATGTGCTTAAAAGCTTTATAAAGTGAGTGCAGAAGAGTAACAATTAACATTTCTCCTCTGTGTGGTCAATCTTTCGAGCCGGCTTTGAACCAGCGACCTAAGGATGTCTGTATGTGCCACTACAGTCCGCCGCTCTAGCAGCTGAGCTATTGAAGGGTACAAATCTCGAAGTTTACATGTGCTTAAAGGCTTTATAAAGTGAGTGCAGAAGCGAGAGAATAAGATTTTCTCATCTGTGTGGTCAATCCTTCGAGCCGGATTTGAACCAGCGACCTAAGGATGTCTGTATGCACCACTACAGTCCTCCGCTCTACCAGCTGAGCTATCGAAGGGTACAAGTAGCAAATTTTAGATGTGCTTAAAGGCTTTATAAAGTGAGTGCCGAAGAGCAACAATGAGAATTTATCCTCTGCGTGGTCAGTCCTGCGAGCCGGATTTGAACCAGCGACCTAAGGATGTCTGTATGCGCCACTACAGTCCTCCGCTCTACCAGCTGAGCTATCGAAGGGTACAAGTAGCAAATTTTAGATGTGCTTAAAGGCTTTATAAAGTGAGTGCAGAAGAGTAAGAATTTCTCCTCTGTGTGGTCAACCTTCGAGCCGGGTTTGAACCAGAGACATAAGGATGTCTGTATGCGCCACTACAGTCCTCCGCTCTACCAGCTGAGCTATCGAAGGGTACAAGTAGCAAAATTTAGCTGTGCTTAAAGGCTTTATAAAGTGAGTGCATAAGAGCAAGAATGAGAATTTATCCTCTGCGTGGTCAATCCTTCGAGTCAGATTTGAACTAGCGACCTAAGGATGTCGGTATGCTCCACTACAGTCCTCCACTCTACCAGCTGAGCTATCGAAGGGTACAAGTAGTGAAGTTTTTAAGTGCTTAAATGATTTATAAAGTGAGTGCAGAAGAGCAAGAACGAGAATTTATCCTCTGCTTGGTCAATTCTTCCAGCCGGATTTGAACCAGCGACCTAAGGATGTCTGTATGCGCACCTACAGTCCTCCGCTCTACCAGCTGAGCTATCGAAGGGTACAAATAGCAAATTTTAGATGTGCTTAAAGGCTTTATAAAGTGAGTGCAGAAGAGCAAGAACAAGAATTTGTCCTCTGTGTGGTCAATCCTTCGAGCCGGATTTGAACCAGCGACCTAAGGATGTCTGTATGTGCCACTACAGTCCTCCGCTCTACCAGCTGAGCGATCGAATGGTACGGCTAGTGAAGTTTAGAAATGCTTAAATGATTTTTAAAGTGAGTGCAGAAGAGCAAGAATGTATCCTCTGCGTTGTCAATCCTCCGAGCCGGATTTGAACCAGCGACCTAAGGATGTCTGTATGTGCCACTACAGTCCTCTGCTCTACCAGCTGAGCTATCAAAGGGTACAAGTATTCAAGTTTAGATGTGCTTAAAGGCTTTATAAAGTGAGTGCAGAAGAGACAGAACAAGAATTTATCCTCTGTGTGGTCAATCCTTCGAGCCGGATTTGAACCAGCGACCTAAGGATGTCTGTATGCGCCACTACAGTCCTCCGCTCCACCAGTTGAGCTATCAAAGAGTACAAGTATTCAAGTTTACATGTGCTTAAAGGCTTTATAAAGTGAGTGCCTAAGCGAGAGAATTAGAATTGCTCATCTGTGTGGTCAATCCTTCGAGCCGTATTTGAACCAGCGACCTAAGGATGTCTGTATGTGGCACTACAGTCCTCCGCTCTACCAGCTGAGCTATCGAAGGGTACAAATATCAAAGTTTACATGTGCTTAAAGGCTTTATAAAGTGAGTGCAGAAGCGAGAGAATTAGAATTTAACCTCTGTGTGGTCAATCCTTCGAGCCGGATTTGAACCAGCGACCTAAGGATGTCTGTATGTGCCACTACAGTCCTCCGCCCTACCGGCTGAGCTATCAAAGGGTACAAATATCAAAGTTTACATGTGCTTAAAGGCTTTATAAAGTGAGTGCAGAAGCGAGAGAATTAGAATTTCTCATCTGTGTGGTCAATCCTTCGAGCCGGATTTGAACCAGCTACCTAAGGATGTCTGTATACGCCACTACAGTCCTCCGCTCTACCAGCTGAGCTATCGAAGGGTACAAGTAGCAAATTTTAGATGTGCTTAAAGGCTTTATAAAGTGAGTGCCGAAAAGCAACAATGAGAATTTATCCTCTGCGTGGTCAATCCTTCAAGCCGGATTTGAACCAGCGACCTAAGGATGTCTGTATGCGCCACTACAGTCCTCCGCTCTACCAGCTGAGCTATCGAAGGGTACAAGTAGCAAATTTTAGATGTGCTTAAAGGCTTTATAAAGTGAGTGCCGAAGAGCAAGAATTACTCCTCTTTATGGTCAATCCTTCGAGCCGGGTTTGAACCAGAGACCTAAGGATGTCTGTATGCGCCACTACAGTCCTCCACTCTACCAGCTGAGCTATCGAAGGGTACAAGTAGCATATTTTAGATGTGCTTAAAGGCTTTATAAAGTGAGTGCAGAAGAGCAAGAATTACTCTTCTGTGTGGTCAATCCTTCGAGCCGGATTTGAACCAGCGACCTAAGGATGTCTGTATGCGCACCTACAGTCCTCCGCTCTACCAGCTGAGCTATCGAAGGGTACAAGTAGCAAATTTTAGATGTGCTTAAAGGCTTTATAAAGTGAGTGCAGAAAAGCAAGAACAAGAATTTGTCCTCTGTGTGGTCAATCCTTCGAGCCGGATTTGAACCAGCGACCTAAGGATGTCTGTATGTGCCACTACAGTCCTCCGCTCTACCAGCTGAGCCATCGAAAGGTTCAAGTGGGGAATTTTAAATGTGCTTAAAAGCTTTATAAAGTGAGTGCAGAAGAGTAACAATTAATATATCTCCTCTGTGTGGTCAATCTTTCGAGCCGGAATTGAACCAGCGACCTAAGGATGTCTGTATGTGCCACTACAGTCCTCCGCTCTACCAGCTGAGCTATCGAAGGGTACAAATCTTGAAGTTTACATGTGCTTAAAGGCTTTATAAAGTGAGTGCAGAAGCGAGAGAATTAGAATTTCTAATCTGTGTGGTCAATCCTTCGAGCCGGATTTGAACCAGCGACCTAAGGATGTCTGTATGCGCCACTACAGTCCTCCGCTCTACCAGCTGAGCTATCGAAGGGTACGGCTAGTGAAGTTTAGAAATGCTTAAATGATTTTTAAAGTGAGTGCAGATGAGCAAGAATGTATCCTCTGCGTGGTCAATCCTTCAAGCCGGATTTGAACCAGCGACCTAAGGATGTCTGTATGCGCCACTACAGTCCTCCGCTCTACCAGCTGAGCTATCGAAGGGTACGGCTAGTGAAGTTTAGAAATGCTTAAATGATTTTTAAAGTGAGTGCAGATGAGCAAGAAAGTATCCTCTGCGTGGTCAATCCTTCAAGCCGGATTTGAACCAGCGACCTAAGGATGTCTGTATGCGCCACTACAGTCCTCCGCTCTACCAGCTGAGCTATCAAAGGGTACAAGTAGCAAATTTTAGATGTGCTTAAAGGCTTTATAAAGTGAGTGCCGAAGAGCACCAATGAGAATTTATCCTGTGCGTGGTCAGTCCTTCGAGCCAGATTTGAACCAGCGACCTAAGGATGTCTGTATGCACCACTACAGTCCTACGCTCTACCAGCTGAGCTATCGAAGGGTACAAGTATTGAAGTTTAGATGTGCTTAAAGGCTTTATAAAGTGAGTGCAGAAGAGTAAGAATCACAATCTCTCCTCTGTGTGGTCAATCCTTTGAGCCGGATTTGAACCAGCTACCTAAGGATGTCTGTATGCGCCACTCCAGTCCTCCGCTCTACCAGCTGAGCCATCGAAAGGTTCAAGTATGGAATTTTAGATGTGCTTAAAAGCTTTATAAAGTGAGTGCAGAAGAGTAACAATATTTCTCCTCTGTGTGGTCAATCTTTCGAGCCGGATTTGAACCAGCGACCTAAGCATGTCTGTATGTGCCACTACAGTCCGCCGCTCTAGCAGCTGAGCTATTGAAGGGTACAAATCTCGAAGTTTACATGTGCTTAAAGGCTTTATAAAGTGAGTGCCGAAGAGCAACAATGAGAATTCATCCTCTGCGTGGTCAGTCCTTCGAGCAGGATTTGAACCAGCGACCTAAGAATGTCTGTATGCGCCACTACAGTCCTCCGCTCTACCAGCTGAGCTATCGAAGGGTACGGCTACTGAAGTTTAGAAATGCTTAAATGATTTTTAAAGTGAGTGCAGAAGAGCAAGAATGTATCCTCTGCGTGGTCAATCCGTCGAGCCGGATTTGAACCAGCGACCTAAGGATGTCTGTATGCCCCACTACAGTCCTCCGCTCTACCAGCTGAGCTATCGAAGGGTACAAGTAGCAAATTTTAGATGTGCTTAAAGGCTTTATAAAGTGAGTGCCGAAGACCAACAATGAGAATTTATCCTCTGCGTGGTCAGTCCTTCGAGCCGGATTTGAACCAGCGACCTAAGGATGTCTGTATGCGCCACTACAGTCCTCCGCTCTACCAGCTGAGCTATCGAAGGGTACAAGCAGCAAATTTTAGATGTGCTTAAAGGCTTTATAAAGTGAGTGCAGAAGAGCAAGAATTACTCCTCTGTGTGGTCAATCCTTCGAGCCGTGTTTGAACCAGAGACCTAAGGATGTCTGTATGCGCCACTACAGTCCTCCGCTCTACCAGCTGAGCTATCGAAAGGTACAAGTAGCAAATTTTAGATGTGCTTAAAGGCTTTATAAAGTGAGTGCAGAAGAGCAAGAATTACTCCTCTGTGTGGTCAATCCTTCGAGCCGGATTTGAACCAGCGACCTAAGGATGTCTGTATGCGCACCTACAGTCCTCCGCTCTACCAGCTGAGCTATCGAAGGGTACAAATAGCAAATTTTAGATGTGCTTAAAGGCTTTATAAAGTGAGTGCAGAAGAGCAAGAACAAGAATTTGTCCTCTGTGTGGTCAATCCTTCGAGCCGGATTTGAACCAGCGACCTAAGGATGTCTGTATGTGCCACTACAGTCCTCCGCTCTACCAGCTGAGCTATCGAAGGGTACAAATCTTGAAGTTTACATGTGCTTAAAGGCTTTATAAAGTGAGTGCAGAAGCGAGTGAATTAGAATTTCTAATCTGTGTGGTCAATCCTTCGAGCCGGATTTGAACCAGCGACCTAAGGATGTCTGTATGCGCCACTACAGTCCTCCGCTCTACCAGCTGAGCTATCGAAGGGTACGGCTAGTGAAGTTTAGAAATGCTTAAATGATTTTTAAAGTGAGTGCAGAAGAGTAAGAATCACAATCTCTCCTCTGTGTGGTCAATCCTTTGAGCCTGATTTGAACCAGCTACCTAAGGATGTCTGTATGCACCACTACAGTCCTCCGCTCTACCAGCTGAGCCATTGAAAGGTTCAAGTATGGAATTTTAGATGTGCTTAAAAGCTTTATAAAGTGAGTGCAGAAGAGTAACAATTAACATTTCTCCTCTGTGTGGTCAATCTTTCGAGCCGGATTTGAACCAGCGACCTAAGGATGTCTGTATGTGCCACTACAGTCCGCCGCTCTAGCAGCTGAGCTATTGAAGGGTACAAATCTCGAAGTTTACATGTGCTTAAAGGCTTTATAAAGTGAGTGCAGAAGCGAGAGAATAAGAATTTCTCATCTGTGTGGTCAATCCTTCGAGCCGGATTTGAACCAGCGACCTAAGGATGTCTGTATGCACCACTACAGTCCTCCGCTCTACCAGCTGAGCTATCGAAGGGTACAAGTAGCAAATTTTAGATGTGCTTAAAGGCTTTATAAAGTGAGTGCCGAAGAGCAACAATGAGAATTTATCCTCTGCGTGGTCAGTCCTTCGAGCCGGATTTGAACCAGCGACCTAAGGATGTCTGTATGCGCCACTACAGTCCTCCGCTCTACCAGCTGAGCTATCGAAGGGTACAAGCAGCAAATTTTAGATGTGCTTAAAGGCTTTATAAAGTGAGTGCAGAAGAGCAAGAATTACTCCTCTGTGTGGTCAATCCTTCGAGCCGTGTTTGAACCAGAGACCTAAGGATGTCTGTATGCGCCACTACAGTCCTCCGCTCTACCAGCTGAGCTATCGAAAGGTACAAGCAGCAAATTTTAGATGTGCTTAAAGGCTTTATAAAGTGAGTGCAGAAGAGCAAGAATTACTCCTCTGTGTGGTCAATCCTTCGAGCCGGATTTGAACCAGCGACCTAAGGATGTCTGTATGCGCACCTACAGTCCTCCGCTCTACCAGCTGAGCTATCGAAGGGTACAAATAGCAAATTTTAGATGTGCTTAAAGGCTTTATAAAGTGAGTGCAGAAGAGCAAGAACGAGAATTTGTCCTCTGTGTGGTCAATCCTTCGAGCCGGATTTGAACCAGCGACCTAAGGATGTCTGTATGTGCCACTACAGTCCTCCGCTCTACCAGCTGAGCTATCGAAGGGTACAAATCTTGAAGTTTACATGTGCTTAAAGGCTTTATAAAGTGAGTGCAGAAGCGAGTGAATTAGAATTTCTAATCTGTGTGGTCAATCCTTCAAGCCGGATTTGAACCAGCGACCTAAGGATGTCTGTATGCGCCACTACAGTCCTCCGCTCTACCAGCTGAGCTATCGAAGGGTACGGCTAGTGAAGTTTAGAAATGCTTAAATGATTTTTAAAGTGAGTGCAGAAGAGTAAGAATCACAATCTCTCTTCTGTGTGGTCAATCCTTTGAGCCTGATTTGAACCAGCTACCTAAGGATGTCTGTATGCGCCACTACAGTCCTCCGCTCTACCAGCTGAGCCATCGAAAGGTTCAAGTATGGAATTTTAGATGTGCTTAAAAGCTTTATAAAGTGAGTGCAGAAGAGTAACAATTAACATTTCTCCTCTGTGTGGTCAATCTTTCGAGCCGGATTTGAACCAGCGACCTAAGGATGTCTGTATGTGCCACTACAGTCCGCCGCTCTAGCAGCTGAGCTATTGAAGGGTACAAATCTCGAAGTTTACATGTGCTTAAAGGCTTTATAAAGTGAGTGCAGAAGCGAGAGAATAAGAATTACTCCTCTGTGTGGTCAATCCTTCGAGCCGGATTTGAACCAGCGACCTAAGGATGTCTGTATGCGCACCTACAGTCCTCCGCTCTACCAGCTGAGCTATCGAAGGGTACAAATAGCAAATTTTAGATGTGCTTAAAGGCTTTATAAAGTGAGTGCAGAAGAGCAAGAACGAGAATTTGTCCTCTGTGTGGTCAATCCTTCGAGCCGGATTTGAACCAGCGACCTAAGGATGTCTGTATGTGCCACTACAGTCCTCCGCTCTACCAGCTGAGCTATCGAAGGGTACAAATCTTGAAGTTTACATGTGCTTAAAGGCTTTATAAAGTGAGTGCAGAAGCGAGTGAATTAGAATTTCTAATCTGTGTGGTCAATCCTTCGAGCCGGATTTGAACCAGCGACCTAAGGATGTCTGTATGCGCCACTACAGTCCTCCGCTCTACCAGCTGAGCTATCGAAGGGTACGGCTAGTGAAGTTTAGAAATGCTTAAATGATTTTTAAAGTGAGTGCAGAAGAGTAAGAATCACAATCTCTCCTCTGTGTGGTCAATCCTTTGAGCCTGATTTGAACCAGCTACCTAAGGATGTCTGTATGCGCCACTACAGTCCTCCGCTCTACCAGCTGAGCCATCGAAAGGTTCAAGTATGGAATTTTAGATGTGCTTAAAAGCTTTATAAAGTGAGTGCAGAAGAGTAACAATTAACATTTCTCCTCTGTGTGGTCAATCTTTCGAGCCGGCTTTGAACCAGCGACCTAAGGATGTCTGTATGTGCCACTACAGTCCGCCGCTCTAGCAGCTGAGCTATTGAAGGGTACAAATCTCGAAGTTTACATGTGCTTAAAGGCTTTATAAAGTGAGTGCAGAAGCGAGAGAATAAGATTTTCTCATCTGTGTGGTCAATCCTTCGAGCCGGATTTGAACCAGCGACCTAAGGATGTCTGTATGCACCACTACAGTCCTCCGCTCTACCAGCTGAGCTATCGAAGGGTACAAGTAGCAAATTTTAGATGTGCTTAAAGGCTTTATAAAGTGAGTGCCGAAGAGCAACAATGAGAATTTATCCTCTGCGTGGTCAGTCCTGCGAGCCGGATTTGAACCAGCGACCTAAGGATGTCTGTATGCGCCACTACAGTCCTCCGCTCTACCAGCTGAGCTATCGAAGGGTACAAGTAGCAAATTTTAGATGTGCTTAAAGGCTTTATAAAGTGAGTGCAGAAGAGTAAGAATTTCTCCTCTGTGTGGTCAACCTTCGAGCCGGGTTTGAACCAGAGACATAAGGATGTCTGTATGCGCCACTACAGTCCTCCGCTCTAGCAGCTGAGCTATCGAAGGGTACAAGTAGCAAAATTTAGCTGTGCTTAAAGGCTTTATAAAGTGAGTGCATAAGAGCAAGAATGAGAATTTATCCTCTGCGTGGTCAATCCTTCGAGTCAGATTTGAACTAGCGACCTAAGGATGTCGGTATGCTCCACTACAGTCCTCCACTCTACCAGCTGAGCTATCGAAGGGTACAAGTAGTGAAGTTTTTAAGTGCTTAAATGATTTATAAAGTGAGTGCAGAAGAGCAAGAACGAGAATTTATCCTCTGCTTGGTCAATTCTTCCAGCCGGATTTGAACCAGCGACCTAAGGACGTCTGTATGCGCCACTACAGTTCTCTGCTCTACCAGCTGAGCTATCGAAGGGTACAAGTACCAAATTTTAGATGTGCTAAAAGGCTTTATAAAGTGAGTGCACTACTGCGTTTAACCTTCGATACCTCAGCTGGTAGAGTGGAGGACTGTAATGGCGCATACAGACATCCTTAGGTCGCTGGTTCAAATCCGGCTCGAAGGATTGACGACATAGAGGAGAAATTCTCTTTTTTGCTCTTCTGCACTCACTTTATAAAGCCTTTAAGCACTTCTAAAATTTGTTACTTGTACCCTTTGATAGCTCAGCTGGTAGCGCGGAGGACTATAGTGGCACATACAGACATCCGTAGATAGCTGGTTCAAATCCGGCTCAAAGGATTGATGACACGGGTAAAAAATGCCTTAATATACATGGTTGCTTTTTTCGTCTAAAAACACCTTACTTGACCCTGTCGTTTTATTCGGCTAAAAATGCCTTTCTATACATGGTCGGTTTTTTTCCGCTAAAAACACCTTACTGTATATATGGTTGTTTTTTGCGGCTAAAAACGCCTTACTATACATCACTGGTGTCAAACGTATTTCACATGGTGGGCCACATAAGCCCTCGGTAGAAGTCAAGTGGGCCGGACAATTAAAATGATACCATACTTTGCTATAAACAACCAAAACAACATGTCTTTCCTTTGTTTTGGTATAAAGAAGCACAAGAATATTTGGAAACATATCTTTTACAAAACATTTCATGGAGCACCTTACATTTCCTTCAACAAATGTGCAATTTACTTTTATCATTGACATATATGCATTGTAACTGATCCCACTGATTGTAAAAAAGTAATTGGTATTGAAAAATATAGTAATGCACTTTATGATTAAACAAGATTTATAAAGAAAGGAAGTTTTAAACCATTTACACGTGCATATCAAATCTAAATGTAATCCCTTCCTCCACTTAAACATTCTGGCATCGTGTACTGTGCTCTGACAAAACAACAGTCTGGTTTCTGATGCTGAGGCAGCAAGGTGAAAGCGTTTGGCCCCATCGTTACGTAGACCACTCTCACACATGAACAATTAAGAGCAACTGTGGCCTATTTGAATTGATGCATACCCCCCAGGTTGTGATAATTAAAATGTGCTGTCATGTACTACACTCTGTCATCATGCTGTGGCACCGACTGCAGAGAGAAGAAAAAAAAAAATGCAAATTCAACTCACAGTGCCCAAGCACAAATATGATCTCATTCTATGGATGATGTCGTTTTCCAATTACCTTAATGAGGACAAGATGGGATTGGTTGTGTGTGTCCAATATGGTGTCATTCTTTCAAGAGGACTGCCCTGCACTTCCATAAAGCTGAGTCATCGTTTTTGCAGATGATGTCAGCATTAAATGCTACGACGCCAGCGGTGACTTGGACGCCAGGGCGCGTGCACCAGCGAAGCACTTTGTACTTTAGCACCGTGTACTGTGCTTATGCATATTTTACCTCACTCTACTGACTTCACTTGAGTGTCCTGTACTAGCATGGTGTGTTGTTAATAGGATTATTATGAGTTGGGAGTTTTCATGATACGTGAAGTTATTTTTTGTTTCATGTTTTAACCTCGTTTAAATCAGTTTTAATTCGGTTTGAGAGCAGGTTTGTTAGTTGCGTTTTAGAAAAAGGACATGTTTTTTTTTTTTTTTGGTTTAGCTTTTATTCATTTTAGTGTTTGTTTTTTTTTTTTTAATATATGGAGTATTTGTTGAGTGCAACTTAACAAAGGTCACAAAGTATTGTGCGATGAAGTAACGACCTGTGTGACCTTCCTTCCACTACACAGAGGTACACAAATAGCCAAATTAATTCGTTTAAAACGACCCTTGAAGGCACATGTATGATTAATTGACAAAGACGAAAACTGACATTTTCTCGATCATATTTAGCTTTAGTTCATTTTGTAAATGTAAGACGTAGTTGAAAAAGTTTACTTTTTCCAAGAGCATTTTCGGCAGTAAAAAGTAAAAAAAAAAAAAATTCAATGTTCGCTTTTGATAGCAAACTTGGTTGAAGTACTATGACCAAGATTAGCTTATTGCACCCAATTCTACGCTCTAATTCAAGAATCCTGTGATGCGCTCGAGCATTCCTCTATTACGCTCTAATATTCTGCAATGCACAAGATCATTTTGTCCTGCACTTTAGCGTCCCATACTGGGCTGCGCCGGGTCGTACTGTGCTGAAGCATCCTTGACTGCAGGCGCATCTTGGATTAGTGTCTTATTTACTGCACTTTAATAGGATTTGATTTCATAGATTTATTTGGCCTCAGATTTCTGGCATGGTTTTGCACAAATGCCTTCTTTTAGGGAGAACCGAACTCGTTTTGCCCGGTCCCCTGGCTCAGTATCTGTGGGGAGATTGTGGCTAAAAATACACAGAAAGAAAAGTAAAGCAGTGGCACTAACAGACGATTAACACAAAGAATTATCAGACGAAGGATATGTCACATCATCTTAATGCCGGCAAGATTACGGCATCAATTCCCCGAGATAACACCCGCATTGGTATCCAAAGGAGCAGCGCTGGCGAAAAGTCAGCATGACACTTGAATAACTAAAGCAGGCTGTGCGATAGTTTTTATCAGTTCGATGAAGGCCTGCAGCCAAATTTAGAGTTGATACAATTTTGCTTTGACTTCATAACATCACCACAGCGACAAATTCTCTTCAGAGTGATCTTGATTGCTTTTGCGTATTTATTGGCTATCCTTTGCTTGAGCATTTTGGACTGTGCTTCGAAGAGGCCTTCGAGTCGGCGGGCGCTAAGGTTCTCCTTCGTTTGTACTTTTCCAGCCTTTGTTTACCAATAAGAGTTAGTTTTACATTGTACTTTGTGGAGTTTGCATGTTCTCCCCAGGCCTTTGTGGGTTTTCTCCGGGTACTCCGGTTTCCTCCCACATTCCAAAAACATGCATGGCAGGCTGATTGAACACTCCAAATTGTAAGACTGGTTAAGAATGTTGCCTTTACAATTTGGATGGCCACCGTTTGACCCTCTGACAGATCGGGGGGTTGGGACATTAAAAAAATGTAATTAAAATAGAACAATCACGTTTTGCCTCAGGCCTGCTGAGTGAAAAATGCTTCCAAGTAAAATCAGCGCTGAAAAATTGGGTTTTCTTTTTTCCTTGTTTCTACATGCCTGAAAGCTGCGGTATCAATGTTGAGAGGAAATGGGTCCCATGTGCTCGCTTTCATCCCACACAAGGACAGCAACTGCTTCCACTCGCTGTGTGGCGTGTTCCCATGTTTGGGTGACGCAACATCTAATTGTCGTGAATCCTTACGTGTCCAAAGATGTACCTGGATGGGTCAAAATGTTTTAATGTTAGAATAAAAAATTTCCAAGACAGTCATTGTAATATATGTGTATATATATATATATGTGTGTGTGTGTGTGTGTGTGTGTGTGTGTGTGTCTGTGTGAATTCTTGGGCAACAGAAAAAGGTTCTTTGGTCAGACCTAAATCATTGACATGCTGCTCCAAAGGCCATCTTGTAAATGAGTCTGTTAGCACAGGCAGCTTCATCTTCTCCTTCTCTGCTCGCGGTCCTCCTCTTTTACCACACGTGTGCCTTGAGGGGTTGCGCTAACAACGTCTAATTTGACACTTTTTTCTGAGAGGCGCCCAATTTGGAGCTTCCTTAAGCTGCCGTTTAAGTAAACAGCCGCCAACAATGTGACTAATCAGAAAAGCAGGAGGCAAACGCGGGCAGATGCGCCTCCGCATTGCAGATGAAGACGCGCAGGCGTCCAATCAATCGGCAATTAGTGCCGTTTCACCAGCAGCTGTTACGGAGACACGGTGCTATTGAGCCCATCGCTCCTCCCCTTTAAAACTTCACGTGCGCTATCTGAAAAGTCTCCTCACATTTTGACTTCTTGATATACTTGTATGACGATGACGACTGTTTGAAGTGTTCACATTTTAGCATGGTTGCACTCAGCATTATTGTTATTTTCATCATCGTTATTATTGAACTTATCATTGTTGCCTTTAGCATGATAATGTTAGCATGGTCACGTCTAGCATTATTGTTATTTTCATCATCGTTTTTAGTGAACTTATCATTGCTGCCTTTAGCATGATAATGTTAGCATGGTCACGTTTAGCGTAATTGTTATTTTCATCATTGTTATTATTGAACTTTTGTTACATTTAGCATGATAATGTTAGCATGGTCACGTTTAGTATTATTGTTATTTTCATCATCGTTTTTAGTGAACTTATCATTGCTGCCTTTAGCATGACAATGTTAGCATGGTCATGTTTAGCATAATTGTTATTTTCATCATTGTTATTGTTGAACTTAGCATTGTTGCATTTAGCATGATAATGTTAGCATGGTCACGTTTAGTATTATTGTTATTTTCATCATCGTTTTTAGTGAACTTATAATTGCTGCCTTTAGCATGATAATGTTAGCATGGTCATGTTTAGCATAATTGTTATTTTCATCATTGTTATTATTGAACTTAGCATTGTTGCATTTAGCATGCTAATGTTAGCATGGTCACATTTTAGCATCGTTGCGTTAAGCATGGTCAAGAACTCAGCTTTGACTTAATTTTTTGATTATTATTGCTATTGTTATTTTATTATTATTAATATTTTATACAATAAATTTGGGGGCAAGGTCTCCATGTCCACACGTACGAATGTGAGAGAGAGAGAGCGAGAGCAAGAGAATGACTGAGCGAGAGAGAGAGAGAGAGAGAGAGAGAGAGTGTATATGACAGTGTATATGTATATGTATTTATGTGTAGAATGCGGGAAAATGTGAGATTTTTTTTCTGTCATCTTTTTCCCATCCCCCACTCTCGCGCCCGTCATCCCTTCTCATCGTGGAGGAATCTCTGAAATGGAATTCCTTATCAGGCTCACCCGGGAAAAGTATCAAATAAGAATTACGGTGTCAGCCGACTGCCGACGCGCTACTGATTTGACGATTCGGCCCTCTGGAACAACGGAAAATGGAGCTAGTCGGACCAAAGAACTCTTGTCAGGATCGTCCAGTTTCACACTGTTGCAGAGACTGTGGTCGGCGTTAAAGATCCTTGTGTATATTAAACCAGCACTGGGGCACGATGGAGAAAAAACCTTTGGTCAGACGAGTCCAGTTTTTATGTTCCAGTGGCTGTGGATTTATGCTAAAGATCCTTATTTGACATGACATTAAAATAGCACTGTTGCGGAGCAGAGAAGAGTTCTTCGTCAGAAAAGTCCAATTTATGCTGTTACAGATGCATACCGTTGTACATATTTTGAAGAACAGAGACTGAATTGATTGTAATTGTTCATGATGGTCAAGACATATTCCAACTTTAAAACTTGGACTCTAGAACTAAGGAAAATTTTTGGTCAGACAAGTCCAGTTTCAAGCAGTTCCAGAGGGACTCCAGTATACACATTTTATTGACACCTCTCGTGAACAATAAAAATGTCATCTTTTAGACCAAGGAGCCATTTTTTGAGAAAAATGTTCCATCAAATTCACAACATTTGGACTGTGAACCAACGGAAACTGGCTATTTTGGTCACACATGACTAGTTTTAAATCGTTCCAAAGGCCATATTCGAAATCAGGCATTTTTTAAATTTTTTACCATGAATTGACTTTGGTCATTCTTGATCAAAAAAGATCCATGCTCTCGCATACCCTTTCTTTGTATAGATGTGTCCAGATTTTCTTCTGTGCCAGAGGGGACGGTGTAGATATTCTCAAACATCACATTGACAATCTTTTTTAGTCATCTCTCCCTTCATTTGGAACAGTGTAATCGATCATGATTGTGTTTGTATTACAAAGATGGCAGAATGTGACATTTGCTGTTGATAAGATCCAAACACAGAACGCCATGCCAAACCAAAAGGAAGTGGGGTGGAGGGGGGGGGGGGAGGATTGATGGGAGCCGGATCCTTCCCTGATGTCAAATGAGGGCTGCAGAATGCGCAAAGCTTCACAGCCCACTGGCTTCCATCAGGGCTGCCGCTTCATAATGAGGCCATTGTTTGCCGTTTGTTGTTTGCGGGCTCATCAAATTAAATTGCAAGGCTCGCTGATTCCGCAAACAGTTTTTTTTCCCCTCTCTTATTTTCCTCATAGCAACACTGGAAGAAAAAAAAATCATTGCCTGTACAAAAGAGGAAAAGTGTTACACGGTCAAATTTATTATGTCTGTGTTTAGTACAAATAAAAATACAAAGTAAAAAGATCTAAACCTAAGTACAACCTGTTATATTATATTGATACAATTGTTTTGTTCTGAACGGCAAATAAAAAAAAAGCCATAGGATGCTGTTGTGCCTGCGGGAATATACTGGGCCACCATAAGTGTGTTTAGAGTTAACTAAGACGCTTCAGTCTGCTCGATCGACACCACATTAACCTTTAAGTCCATCAATAGACACCACAGACAATGCGAGCGAGTTTACTCCGCGTTGCCATTTGCTCTTGATTTATATCAGCTCGCTTGACACCGGACCCTGCGGTCAAAAGGTCCTCCAATATACATGTATCCCGCTGAGCATCTTTCAATTGCTAGAATGCCATACGACCTAAAAAAGTCTCTGAGAGAGATGCGTTAATGGCTTCTCCATTCTTTTTTTAGGCCATATATATATATATACCCTGTGTATATATCTATATATATATTGCACGTCGTCCCGCACGCGGTCTGTCCTTCCGTCTGTCCCTTTTCAAAACGTACCTACTTCACCGCGCCGCTGCGCGCCGCCACTGCGCCGCCACTGCGCCGCTCAGGCAGTGGCTCACTACGATCGCGTGGGCATCTTAGCGAAAAAATGTTGTCTACCCACAAGCATTGCAATGAAATTGTTAGTTATTTAGTAGAGCTAAACATCTCTTTATTTTCGCGATAAGCAATGAAGATGAACAAAAAGTTGAACCAAGCAACAACACTTTTGTGGGCCGAAGGCCCACCTTACCAGCCTGCCGCAGGAAGTAGCTGATGAGCCGCCCGGAGGGCGGCGAACCAGCTAGTACAGTATATATATACATCCACATATATATGAGGATGTGTGTGTATTTTTGCTGAGTTTCCATTATTTCTTGAAGGGGTGAGGGGAATTGAAGATTAATGCAAGAAGTGATGCCACATAAAAGACGATTAGAGTGTAGTCATTGCCGCGGTCGCCAATCTTGACGTGTCACCACATCGCTTAATTTCACACTTGGCTTGAGCCTTTCTGATGTAACGCAGCGGCCATATTGCGGCGTCCGGTCCAATCACGCTCACATATTATATTCGATGAACAACACGGAAATAGTATGTGATATTTCAGAATAAATTTAATATTTGAAAAATATCAGGAAAAAATGTTTTTGGGGAATGCCTTTGCCGCTTGCATTATATAATGGCTTTTGCTGGAATCGAGGCGATGAAGATAGTCCATCTGCCATCCGATTCCAAATGTGTCGTCATTTACTACATTTGCTGCGTATGCAGTTTTACATGAGGAAAAGATCCGGTTTTCAACAGAGAAAAAAAAGTGAGCATTAGGAATGACTTCCATACTCATGGACCATAAACATGGGAGCAAATGCAGATCAATGAGATTCTATTACCGTCCTATCTCATTTCCCCACACCTGAATTGAAAATGGGCTGGAGATGGATCGTGTCATTATCAATTCCTGCAATCCACAGGAACTGCGGCCGAATGGGTGTGTGTGTGTGCGTCTGGACGAACATGTAGTTGGAGATGTGTGAGTTTGGGCGGCAAGCAAAGAGGTGAGTGGGAGTTCATGCCACTATCACAAGCATTGCCAATGCGGGACAGGCTCGGGGAACGTTCACTTTGGTGCCAGATAGCAGTGGAAAGGGAAGGCAAACAACACTTGGGAATTGTAAAAAAAAATATATATATATATATATATATATATATATATATATATATATATATATATATATATATATATATATATATTCCAAAAACATGCGTGGCAGGCTGATTGAACACTCTAAATTGTCCCTAGGTGTCAGTGTGAGCGTGGATGGTTGTTTGTCTCTGTGTGCCCTGTGATTGGCTGGCAACCAATTCAGGGTGTCCCCCGCCTGCTGCCCGAAGACAGCTGGGATAGGCTCCAGCACCCCCCGCGACCCTAGTGAGGATCTAGCGGCTCGGAAGATGAATGAATGAATATATATATATATATATATATGATCATTAACCATGATAAGCAAAAATGACAAATGCTGAAGGTAATAAAATACCGCTATTCTTAGTAATTTATTATTTTGGGCTGGGTTTGAAAAAAAAAACATTGATGAATCAAATCGATATTTATTTTTATAGCTCGATATTGATTCATAAAAGCATAAATGAATCCTTTTATAATGTCTTTTCACCATCAATTCATGTGACTTCTCGCGTCACCCGCACCAAAAATGGCAGAAGCACTGAAATCAGCATCGACAAGTTTGAAGTCAGATGACTGGAAGATATCTGGTTTGAATAAATAAAATAAAATAAAGACAGCACTGAAATGAAATTTTGTCAGACAGTCGCAGGAGCGTGATAACTGCAGGGGTAAGGAACTCTGGTTTCTTGAGAGCCAAATCCTAAGGCTTTGAAAAACACCCCGTCTAGTAGGGTTTCAAAAAGACTCAAAGCCTTTTAAAAACTACCACATCCAGAAAGATTAAAAACACAACCTTTTACAAAAGGTAGCTGTTATTCCATTGTATGAGTGGCCACACGTGCGCACACCGATAAATTGTACTGCCATCTAGTGGAAGAGCATGTCATTGGCACCCATAAATGAACAAAGGATCCATTAGCAGTGCATAATCATTTTCAGATCAATTCAATAAAATTGGATAATTTCCTGCCGCACGCTCGATCTCTCATGGCACACGAATGTCCCGAGGCGCAGTATTTGGGAATAAATTTTAGTGTGTCATATCAGAGGAGTAATTGAACACGCATGAATGGTGATACAGCACATAATGCTCCAAAACAATGTTTGAGAGGTGGCGGAAAAGTTGGAAATGCATTTCAAACACAATCAAATCCCCCCCGCCCCCACCCCCCACGTCACAGTAAAACTATCCCAGGCTTCTCTCCCATGCTTTCAAACGCACTTGAAAGGGATTCTACACCCACCTACATCGTCACGAGAATCTTGATGCCCTCCAAGTCTTCCAAAGAGATCCCCTTCATGAAAAACAAAGCCAGTACAGGTGACAAAAAATTATTTTATCACAGCCATGTTCTTCTCGTCAAGTTTTAGACCCCCGTGGTATTGTTCATAGCCATGAGTTGTCCTGTCACAACTCTCAACGCTCTGGACAAAGCAAACACCAAAGGATCCCCTTCAGAGACGTCCGGGTTGACTATGTGTTGCATATTGAAGACGTTTTAAACAGACCGTTTTTTGGGGTGACACCAATCCAGAGTTTTTGACACTTGAACAGTGTTCTACAAAGTCGGTGGAAATTCAGTTCAATTGGACTGCGGCGGGGCTGACAATCGCCGCAGTGGAAAATGAAGAAATATCACCGTCCGAGAACCACTAAACTTAAAAATACAGAGTGTCATAAATTACCCTGATAAAGTGGCGTCCAGGCCATTGTTAAGCTCGGCCACCTAATGACGGGAAACTGATAAGCGGGTGTACCGTGTCATCGCCGATGTAAAACTAAAATAGATTCAATTAATCATTTGAATGGCTATTAGAGAAGAGAGGGGGGAGACTGTGGGTGGGGGCTAATGAAGAACGATACAGTAATGGCTGAATTATTAGCATTTTCTCTTGGGATTACCATGCCAAAGTTAGCTTCTCAGCTGTTATTTGTGTTGCGTCCCGTTACATGCCAAGCCACGGGTGGCGCCTCCTTGACACATCTGTTACATTCCCGCTGTATGATGCAACAGTGCAAAGGTGCCAATCAAAACTCAAATCGTACATACTGTATGTGCCCTAAAATAAATATTGTGACAACAAGGAGGAGACTCTGTGCTTGGTGGTTGCGCCTTCTCGGCAGCATGGGTATACCAGCACTGTTTTTGACTGGAGGAATGTCTGCGCCATTTGACTGTCGTTGCTGGACAGTCCCGGGGCGCTTGTGTCTTGCGCCTGTAATGGGCAGCATTTTTCACAGCCCCGCTTTGTTCAGCGGAGAGATCGGTGCTGTTGAACGGTCTGCGGCTGGATGGATGGAGGTCTTGAGGAGCCGACGATGAGAAGAAAGGAGCGTTGGCGCGGAGTGCCGATGCGGATTTGGAGCTGGGAGTCGCGGCTTGGAGTTTGAAGCGGATTATGTGGGACAGGAGAAGTGAACTAATCTCTTTTCGTCAATGGACGCTACAGCTTCGTGTTTGCTTTCAAAACTTTGCTTGTAGCAGACGTGTGCACATTTTTCAGCATGATGTCTCTGATCCACTGGTGAAAGGACACTTTGATCCTCTCCTCTTTCATCTATAACTGCTTCAGACAACAAAGTGTATGCAGAAAAGTGGTGAAGATTGCACGACTGTCTCTGTCCTATGTGTTGTCTTGTGTTATTTTTGTTATTTTTGACTTCAAAATGGCGCCGCGAGAGTGGCTGCCTTTCCAGCAGCTCCTATTTTTTTGTTGTTCTACTTCTTCCTTTCATAACTTTGCTCCTGTGAATCTGGAATTTCTCCATTGTGAGACTAATAAAGGTTTTCTTAATCTTAACTATGGAAAATAATACTGCACGCTGATTCGCGTCACCATTTTATTCATTGTTCCTACTTTGCAGCCAATCAATTGACCCAATCTGGTCTCAGACAGTGTGAATACTCAATAGTTTGAATTTGCACAAGTAACGTTGACGATAACAACAATGTATCGCTCACCCCTATCATACATGTGGCCCAGACTTTCGAAGTAAGACCTCATCAACTATCTTGACTTAACATAGTGACTTCCACCTACAGCTGATATGTCAATCTCTGATCCGGTGAGAAAACATTAAATATATAATAAAATGGCATTTAAATGATTGTCGTTTGACTTCATTCTCATTTTCAGTAAAGATCTCATGTGCAAATGGTTTTCCTGATCACTCCTCTACTCCCCAATTTAACTCTGCTTTTGTTCTTTCTGCTGGCTCCGGTTCGCATGTTGCTTCACAACCTTATTTCACTCCCTCTCTTGTGACTTATTCTGCCCTCCAGTGCTGCTCTTTTGCTTTTCACTGGTGCTATCTCGCTTCCACAGAGGAAACAGCGTTCCCGAGCTGGCTTCCAAAGCCGCATGCCACGCAAGGCGGCCAATGCGCCTTCTGCTGTGCCGCCAGAACGTAAAGTATAATTGTGACCGCCTGTTTGACTTTCATATTCACAGCCTGCCAGCTATGAGTGACTGACAAATGACGGCTAAAATGCAAGATGCTTTTACACCAGTTCAAGACGGCAACCGTATTCCCACATGGAATCTGAAGTTGTCAAACAGAACTAATGCATGCAAACGCACCTCCTACTTGTTCATTTCACAGGCGGTTAATCGTTATAAAGATTATTTAGCGGAATTAGCACTCGCGCGGCCTGACGATGGAAATCGACCATGGATAGTCCGTTGACGGGCCAGAGAACGACTCATGAGACAGAGATCCGCTCATGTATGTCCTCACAGCTTTGTTAAATAAGAGCAAACACACAATAACATTTTACGAGATGCGTTTCATCAAATATACCGTATTGGTCCCAATATAAGATCGCCCTGATTATAAGACGACCCCCTCTTTTTCAAGACTCAAGTTTGAAAAAAGTCTTTTTGAAAAACGCGATGTACTGAAGCCGCAATAGCTGAAGCGCGATATAGCGAGGGATCACCGTATTGACGGGAACCCGCGCTCCCATTGCTGGGGTGTCATGATGCCGCCCTCCTGCTCGAAATCCCTGTAGGCTGTCAACGCAATCCCGTTGTGCAGCGTTAGTCTCTGTGGAGAGTCTTGGCGTTAATACTGACAAACACCGCGGAGTGAGCATCATTTAACTTCACATCCATTAAAGTCCGTGCCAATAGTCGGTGGCGACATCGCTCACTGACAGGGTCACTCGGCATCAGCGGTAATAAGAAGAAGTTAAAAAGGTTTAGCCGGTGCATACTAAACAGTTTTTCCCTGCTTCGGCGGTCAAAACTCTTTCCCAACCAATAGCAAACATTTCATTTCAATCTTGCAAACCTAATTATGCCTTATCGATGTTACTGGAGGGCGCTCGCTTTTTGATTCCCAATTTACGAGTTAAAATGATTTCACGCCCCTTTGGAAGTCAGGTAGGAAGATGCTGATTTCCTTGTCACAGCCAATAAGCAAATTGACACTGAATTAGAGAAACCCTGATGGATGGCCGAGACATTTGAATTCAGACATGAAATATGAATACCTAAAAATTGACACACTTACTGACCTGTTTCCCATGTGCGGAGCATCAAGGTTCTCTTTGAAGCGACAGCTCCGGTCTCATAAATATGTCATGGAAGCAACCTATGACCAATTCCGAGAGTGACGCGGGGGCACCGATGAAACTAACACAGCTAATCTGCACGATTTTCATGCATCATTAAAACATCAGTCCAGAGGTGCGGCGAGAAGGTCATTTCAAAGTAGTATGACGTCACTGTCTCGTTGCTAACTCAAGACTTTGTCCTGCTGCTATGAATCATTCAGGATGACCACAACATTGTTCAGATCCCGACAACATTTGACTCAAATTCGCCCTTTTTTTTGCGGTAACCATGGTCAGACTGTGGCGCTGTCGCAGTAGCCAAGCGCATCAAGTGGAAAACCAAAGTCTTAAATTTCAAGCTGGCAGCAAGCACATGCCGTCATGAAGAGGAAATGAAGCAGCAGTGGAAACGTTTACATTCAATGATTTGTATTTGACGAGATGTGTGAGAATTCAATTTAGTTTTGGGAGCGGGGGGGGGGGGCAAACTTTTGATAGGCTTGACATTTGAGGACACATCTAAATAATCCAATAATTAATGAATCAGGGTTTAGGGGAAAGTCCTAAAATGTTGTGGTCACAAGACATTCGCAATGAGTCTTTTCTTCCAACTTAACCCAAACCACCTCGGGAAGGCCCTTTTCTGTTCCAATGACTACGCCCTGGTGTAAAGGAAACAACAGACTAGAAGAAGGAAATGTAATAAATACTGTAGATAGTATAAATTTATCTCCAGCATCAAACTGAAGGAGCACAAAGTTTGCGATCGCGGTCTGAGGTCGGAAATTTGAAAAATAGTGGGCGAGCAGCACCTCTGTGTTGCTCGCTGCCGTCAAGCCAACAATTAAAGCTAGCAAAGAGAATTAGCACAGCGTAAGTATGTCATTAACTGGCAGGGACGAGGAAAAAATGTGGGCCTCGAAGGTGGCATCCAAAGATAGGCCTCAAATCCCCCCTCCCCACCACATTTCACGTAGGTGGTTGCCGATCAAATGCGGCTTCTTGGGGAGAATAATCCACAAAGGATTTGTCACGTTCTTGTCACGTCGGACACTCGCACATTTTAAAACCTTTTGTAGGGGTTGGGCCTGGGGGGGGCATGAATTTGGACGTTTGGACAAACTTTTGTGCATTTTGCACTAAATCGTCCTCAAACACAAAGCCACGACGCGAAACATAAATGGCACCTTAGTCACGCATACTACAGTACTACTGTATTGTACAGTTGACATAGTATGTAGAAGCCATTCATACGATACACCAAGTTATCTATTAAGTCATACGAGCATAAATGCAAAGTCCGTATCACCGGAATTACAGTGCTACCGGTGCAAAAGTTACTGTGGAGCCCTGAATACATAATGCATTCATACTGCTCTGCACAATTCGCAATTGAACACCTAGTTATCCACACATAATGTACACGTCAGGCATATACTGTACATTGCAGACTCTATGTATTGTACATTTTCCATACAATACATCAAATTATTACAAGGCAGTCGACACAATTGAGATACTGTAAATCGGCATACACGCATGCAGTCTGCTGTGCCGTTGTAGTGTTGACTTAGAGTAGCGGATAAGTTTAGTCGATCAGCATAAATATTGCAGAAACACTCGGCCAATCACTTTCTCATTTGCACGGCAGTACGATTGTATGGCACTGCACACTACAAGTCTCATTCATTCCATCATACAATTTTTCATTCCGAGATACATGGTACAGTTTTGTTGTACTGCATTTAAAGCATGCTGTTAAGTATGTTAAGTGTTTGTTGTAATTCTCTACAGAGGCAGTGGAGTACAAAGTACAAGAATCATTCCCTGCTCACTCACGATAGGCAGAATCCTAGCGGACCTTTCAGGGAAGGTTGGTATCGTATGGCTTTGAGGTCCAAAGGACAGCGTTGGCTCCCCTCGTCTCTCAGACTCAAACGTCTTTGTGGTGCATATTATTCTAAGCATTGAGAGGTTCAAATTAAGAGGCCACTGTGTATCGCAACTCAACTGTTTTTCTAGAGCACTTGAAAACAGCCATCGCTGTATACAAAGTGCTGTACATGGAGCAAATATCAAACATACAACTATAAAACAGGAAATTAATAACAAAGACAGTAGAAACCATTCATTCATTCATCTTCCGAGCCGCTTGATCCTCACTAGGGTCGCGGGGGGGTGCTGGAGCCTATCTCAGCAGTCTTCGGGCAGTAGGCGGGGGACACCCTGAATCGGTTGCCAGCAGGGCACACAGAAACAAACAACCATTCGCACTCACACTCACACCTAGGGACAATTTAGAGTGTTCAATCAGCCTGCCACGCATGTTTTTGGAATGTGGGAGGAAACCGGAGCACCCGGAGAAAACCCACGCCAGCCCGGGGAGAACATGCAAACTCCACACAGGGAGGTCGGAGCTGGAACCGAACCCGGTACCTCTGCACTGTGAAGCCGACGTGCTAACCACTGGACTACCGGGCCGCCCAGTAGAAACCACAAAACAGTAAAACTAAGATTAAGTCTGAGGCATGCTGAGTCAAATGCCAAAGAATACAAATGAGTTTTGAGACCAGTTTTAAAGAAGGGCAGTGAGGCGCGTGCCAAATGTTCAGTGGGAGGGACCAGCAACGGAAAAGGCTCTATCCCCTCTGAGCCTCTGCTTAGTTCTTGGTACCTCTAATAATGTCTGGTCCGCAGACCTGAGGCACCGGGCAGGTCCGTAAGCGTGGAGGAGCTCAGAGAGGTAAATACAATACAATACAATACAATACATGCTGACTTATATAGCGCTTTCACAACAGCGGCAGCTGTAACAAAGCGCTTTACATAAAGTAAAATAATAAACACAACACATAACATAAAACACGGACAGTCGTGCAGTTCTAACCACTTTTCCATAACACGCTTTGTTGTTTGAAGCAGTTTGAGATGAAAGAGGAGAGAATCAAAGTGTCCTTTAACCAGTGGATCAGAGACGTCATGCTCAAAATGTGCACACGTCGCCTACAAGCTAAGTTTCAATGTCAACAAGAAGCTGTAGCATCCATTGACGAAAAAAGAGATTGGTTCACTTCTCCTGTCCCATGGAAATCCATTTCAATTCCAAGCGGCGACTCTCGGTTCCAAATACGCATCGGCGCTCTGCACCAACGCTCCTCTCTCCTCGTCCTCAACTTCAGCAGCCATCCATCCAGCCGCACCAACGCCGACTGTACAACAGCGCCGACATAGCCACTAAACAAAACGGGGTTGTGAAAAATGCTGCCCATTACTGGCGCAAAAAACACAAGCGCCCCAGGTCTGTCCAGCACCGACAGTCAATGGCGCCGACATTCCTCCCAATCAAAATCTGTGCTGGTAAAGGCGTGCTGCCGAGAAGGCGCAACCACCAAGCACAGATAAAGTGGAGCAAGGCCATTTCAAGATTTGAAAACAAATAATAAGAGTAGGAGTTATGTGCTCCCTCTTACGAGTACCAGTCAAGAGGTGAGCAGCAGCATTCTGGACCAACTGGAGACGCTTAATGGAGGATTGGATGACTCCAAAGTAAAGTGCATTACAGTAATCCAGACAGGATGTGATGAAGGCATGAATTACTGTTTCAAACTGTGATTCATACTAAAAACCAGCACGCACGTGACATAATTGCAAAATCATTAACACCGTTCTCCTGAGATTGTGCTTGGAAGTATTTCCTTCGTAATTCAGATAATTCTATTCTGTCCATCGCATGAGTCAAAGTGGATGTGAAGCCATTTTCACAGTCGCGTTCATTCGGAGTGCATCAGAATCGAAAACACTCAGGTGCCCTTCAGATCTCAGTTCAGAATCAGAATCATCTTTATTGGCCAAGTATGCAGAACATACTTTTGTGCCCGACTCACGCTTGCGGCTTCACAATATTTCACCCAACTTGAACTGTGTGGGAAGACGATTGGGTGAATCGTACACGGTAGCTTGGGTTGGCTCTTGGCGACACTCTCGAGTGAGTCCTTTTGCATTTCCGCAGATGATGGCATCCAGAAAATGTGCGTCTGGAAGTACGAGAAGAGGAGAGCCACTTTGATGATGCTTAGACAAATTGATTTCGTCACAATACAGGGCTGAGTATGAAAGCATTGTAATTAGCAAACAATCATGCTGTCAGAAAGTACTCATACTTTCCCCCGTGGGTTTTTCCAAACGGGAACTTAGTCAACTGACTTCACCACGATTTATCATCTGGTACTGCAGTTACATGCCTGTAATCACAGCTTCAAGACAGAGTTAATTTCTGTCCCTCAATGAACAACTAACCACAGGTTCTGTTGTGGCAATATTTTCTCGACTGCCATAGGTGTGTGGGAAGCAATACTCGAAAAAGGAGACACACACGGTCTCCTCTACTGGGAGCTTCTGTCACACACAATGAACGTGAGCCACCTTGTGACCACTGCGAAAACTGCTGTCACAGTACGAAAACAACCTTGGACTATGAGTCACATGCTGCTTCACCAAGTCGAAAGAAAAACAACATTTGAACACACCAAGCAGTGTGTTTGGGTACATTTCTTTGACCGTTTCCCAACTACATCAGAGCGTCAAGCCATTCAGGACCATGGAGGCTATTCAGCTTCATTTTCACAACAAAAGCATTCTCGGCTCCACACCAAAATCAAACCACTTCCAGATTTGGAAAAATTGCAGGGAATGACAACTACAAAATCTAAATGGCAAAGTCACAGGTGATCTTGGATTATTGGGGGAGGCTTCTTGGGCAGGGCAGGCGGCACAACATAGACATGGCTGTTTGAGAAAGATAAAATTCTGGTTTACCCGAGTCACCGAGGCTACAAAATAAATAAATATTTAAATAAATATATAAATTCTTCGGGCCATTTGTGGGATGGACGCTGGCCAGATCCGGTTGTAAACAGATACACATAAAAATAAATAAATACAACGGCTTGCCAATACGGAGCCCTCTGTCATTGACAAATAGCAGCTTATTTTACTGCGAGCTGCAATGAGCAGTGGTGTTGCAAAGCAATCGATAAATCCATCCCCTCCACTCTGTACAGCCACCGTTCATGATTGATTTCCACGGCGGACTTATTGATTCACAAGCACCTCCATAGCCATATGTTTTTTTTCCCTAATTGCACAAAGAAAAAAAAAAAAACCTCATGTTGATCGCTCTTAAGTCGGAGTGGATCGTGTCCAATCTATGCAAACGTATTTCACAGATTTCACCATTTTTGAGTCTCACTTAAACAGCCCGGATAGTGTCGAGAGCTGCAAAGGGTGCCCGCATCTTGTGAAATTGTCTTCACAGAACACATGACTGTATTTTTTTTTGTCTTGGTCGAGCAATGGTTGGAGTCCCGGGACGCGGTATGTTTGAGCAAGCCATTTACACAGTTGCGTGATATGAGCATAAAACAGGCAGACTATTAGCTGGAAAATTTACCTGGCAGCTAATGAATAGCGATTTAACACCCATTTTCAGACTTCCTGCATACACTCGTTCTGGTTTAAGCCCGCAAGAAAGAGCGTGATGGAAATTTGGACTGACGGCAAGGACTGAATAGGCGAGGAAAATCAGGAGACAAAAGGGATGAACTATCCCAGATAAAATGAGGCAGAGTCTGCAAAGAGAGCGCAAGGGTGTTGGGTGTGGAGGGCGGCGGGGGATAGAGGAGATCTCTAAGGCTCATTACTTCCCTCCTGGCATGCGGAGTGCTGACCCAGCAGCACTGTGGCCCTCCATCCTTCCCTACGCCCTTCAACTCTGTCCGCTGGCAGGCGATCAAGCCGCGTGTTTGCCCAACCATTAGCGCCGCAGTGGCCATAAAACAACGCTGGATGGTCGTTATGCAAGAGCTCTTAAAGGTGGCCGATGGCTACGTTAACGGCCAAGTCAACCCTTACATTTTCCTTACAAAAATAAGTTTTAGGCAGTCCCACTAGTCTAAACACGGCATGGTCATTACCGGTGCGCTCAGCAACTGGAATGTCATTTTCAGTTGACAGAAAGTGGCAAAATGTCCGCCCCCTGAGATGGCTAAAAACGAGTGGATTTTGCTGCTTCATTCCAAATTCACAAACGCAATATGAATCAGGGGCGGCCCGGTAGTCCAGTGGTTAGCACTTTGGCTTCACAGTGCAGAGGTACCGGGTTCGATTCCAGCTCCGGCCTCCCTGTGTGGAGTTTGCATATTCTCCCCGGGCCTGCGTGGGTTTTCTCCGGGTGCTCCGGTTTCCTCCCACATTCCAAAAACATGCAAGGCAGGCTGATTGGACGCTCTAAATTGTCCCTAGGTTTGAGTGTGAGCGTGGATCGTTGTTCGTCTATGTGTGCCCTGCGATTGGCTGGCAACCGATTCAGGGTGTCCCCCGCCTACTGCCCGGAGACGGCTGGGATGGGCTCCAGCACCCCCCGCGACCCTAGTGAGGATCAAGCGGTACGGAAGATGAATGAATGAATGAATGAATATGAATCAGATTGCTGTGTTCAGACTCGTGGAGGCGGACAGAACATATTACTGTAAAGAACATTTTGGTGTTGACTTCCTTTAACAAATGACTACTTAGCTTAATTTAAAAGTTGTTAGGCTTTACTTGGAGGATTTGACCCGCCTTTGGTAAAATGATGCCCCCTTTGCCCGATGGCTTGGTCAGTGCAAATTCACAGTGGCACGCTGCTCATTGCAGCATCCGCCGACGTGTGAACTGAAATCACTCCACGCCGCTTAACACTTATTAAACAGGGCAGCATTGACTAGAGGCTGTGCGCAAGTTTATATAGATGTTGCGAAATTCAGCTTTAAAAATTCCTTCCAGGGGGCTGACGTGATACAAAGCATTCTCCGTGTGGCAACAAGCAGGAAAGCTCGAGGGCACAAGAAATATTTGGGGCAGTGTGTAGCTAGCTTTATAGAGAGAGAAAGAAAAAAAAAACAATTACGACACAGTAAGTTGTTTTGAATCGAAAAAGTCAAACTGAATTAAAAAGCAACAAATTTGAGTCCTGAAAAATCATCAATGAGAAGTGATGAGAACCGATTACGCGTTAATCATTAGCCCTGACATGACACCTCCGCATCACATACTCACCCTGAAGGGATCAAGGCGACCGCGTTCACGCCGACCAGGGTTGATGTTGGCAATGAGCGCCATGGTCACATCTCCCTCTAACGTCCAGCCTCCATCTGCATATTCCCAGAGTGACACAACTAGTTAGCTGGATAATAAATCAAAGCCCGGCAGCCCAATTTAGCCGCCTAATGTAATTAATAAGTGCTAAAAGTGTTTAAGTGGCCCATGATTTTGAGATGCCACTTTGAGGTGAACTTTTCTTGCCTGTGGGAGACAAACATGCTGCCGGTGTTGAAAGAGAAGTTGGAACTGAACTGCCAACGTAGCCACACAAGGCACACTTTAAAAAAAAAACTCGCTCAATCTGTCACAGACAACTAGAAGCTAGCGAAGGTCTGTACATACAAAGCACTTATAAATACCAAAATGGCGGTAACCGATAGAAATCCAGTTATCAGCTAATCTGCGTAAAATGATTTTGTCTTCAAGTTTATGGCAAAATGATGTTCTATTTTGTGACATTTATTCTGACTGAAAATAATGATGATTCCCTTAAATAGTGACATTCATTCATTCATTCATTCATTCATCTTCCGTACCGCTTGATACTCACTAGGGCCGCGGGGGGTGCTGGAGCCTATCCCAGCTGTCTCCGGGCAGTAGGCGGGGGACACCCTGAATCGGTTGTCAGCCAATCGCAGGGCACACATAGACGAACAACCATCCACGCTCACACTCACACCTAGGGACAATTTAGAGCAGTGGTCACCAACATGGTGCCCGCGGGCACCAGGTAGCCCGTGAAGACCACTTGAGTAGCCCGCCAGTGCCTGGACATTGTGATTTGCTAGTAGAAATTATGATTTAAAAATGCAAACATTGGCAGTACTGTGAGACATTTCGAAACACGATCAAAGTCTGACAATTTAAATCATCAAGTATTAAAAATAACATCCTCATATTATTGAAGGTATTTTGGACAAATATGTTATTTCAGACGTGTATCAATTTGGTAGCCCTTCACACAATCGGTACACATGAAGTTGCTCTCACCCTCAAAAATGTTGGTGACACCTGATTTAGAGTGTTCAATCAGCCTGCCATGCATATTTTTGGAATGTGGGAGGAAACCGGAGCACCCGGAGAAAACCCACGCAGGCCCGGGGAGAACATGCAAACTCCACACAGGGAGGCCGGAGCTGGAATCGAACCCGGTACCTCTGCACTGTGAAGCCGACGTGCTAAACACTGGACTACTGGGCCGCTAAATAGTGACATGTTTTTCTTATTTTTTTTCCATAGATAGATTATGTTTCAGTAACTAGTCTTTAACATGTCAGTTAATCGAAAAAAAATTATCGCTTTTTGCAAATCACTATCCGGATGTTTGCAAATGTCTAATTTTGATTCAACACAAAGGTCATATTAAACCATCTTTCATGGAGACCAACAGAAAAATGGAAATATTTACAGCCAGAGGTTGAAATTGGAGGATGTGGACAATTAGAGGTTAGTCGATGAATTTGATCATCGATTTGTGGTTGATTAATCAATTACTCGTCGCACGTCTAGTTGCAGACGAGCACAAGCACATCCCAAGGGGCATCTTCTGATGAGCATCTTGTGAACTCCAACAGACATGGGTGACTCCTGTTCTGTGCACAAAAGGAGGAACGACAACTCAAAACAGGATCAGCATGGAGGTGACCTTTGAATGAGTTAAAGACTATCTGGCTCCTTTAAACGTATTCCAGCGCGTTGATGAGAAGATCTCATTGGATCGGTCCGTAAACTCTTTGGGCCCCCGATTCCTACGATTCCCAGTTTTGCTAACCTCTCTAGGACACACTCGCAAGTGAGCAGGTGCGAAGTGAAAGGGAGGAAGCGGAGCCAAGGGAGTGCACGATGCGGCTCTTGTCAATGAGTGGATTTATGGGAAGGGAGGTGGGCTAATTGACGGGTGACACAGAATCAGTCTGGCGGATCACATCCAGAGACTAGTGATCCCGTGTGGATTTGGCTAACGTCCCTCCTGCTCCTGTTTGTCTTGCTTCGTGGGCTTGTGGCTCAGATGCAGCGACCCTGTTGCCAGCCGCTGGAATGGGGATTGCTGTCCATCCAGATCTTCATTGAGTGTCGATGTAAAATGGAAGAGTGTGCGAGTGAGTCTGAAGGGGTGGCTCTCAATTCCCCACCGGATTCCCTTAGCTATGATAACAAAGCTTTGGATGGTGGAGGAAAAGATGGCGGCGGCAGATAGGAACAAGGCTGAAATGAGTTTCTGGGCTTAGCGTTTTAAAGATAGAGCAAAGCTTGAGTAGAGGGGCTGCCAAGGTGATGATGCAACCACCAAAGATGTCCTTTTGTTGGTGAACAGCACATCGGAGCGATAAGACGCTACAAAACAGACGTCTTAATGAATGAATCGGTCAAATAGGAATGGTAACTCTAGAAACAATTAGCAGGCTTCCTTCTTGATTCATCTTACCAACAAATGTTGGCCAATTCTATGGTCTGCTTCTCTGTCAAACAGATTATTATTTTAACCTGTCAATTAATTAATAAAGTTGTACTTGATACTTGATTGTTTATGTTGTTTATATTGTCTATACAGTTTATACTGTTGCCATTGCATTACATTAGCTGCTATCTTGTCTTAGCTGTGTGTGTAATGCACAGCATGTTTGCACTGAGGAGGATTGAGAGGAAGAAATTTCATCTATGCAGCATGTCATACATAAAGCATATTTGACAATAAAGATAACCTTGGCCTTGAATTTAATTTTAACCTGAAACTGTAACAAAGCGCAAAACAGAACAGTTAACATAAAATAACTAAAGAATATAACACAACGCATAAGACACAGACAGCCATGCGATCTTAATCACTTTTCCTGCATACGCTTTGTTGTGTAAAGCAGTGGAAGATGAAAGAGAATCAAAGTGTCCTTTCACGAGCGGATCAGAGAGGTCATGTTCAAAATGTGCAAGGGTCTGCTACAAGCTATGTTTGAAAGCAAACAAGAAGCTGTCGCGTCCATTGGCGAAAAAAAGAGATTGGCTCACTTTTCCTGTCCCATGAAAATCCGCTTCAATTCCAAGCGGCGACTGCCAGTTCCGAATACGCAGCCGCACTCCGCGCCGACGCTCCTCTCTCTTCATCGTTGGCTCCACAAGCCATCCATCCACCCGCACAAACGCAGACTATCCAACGGTGCCGACATCTCCGCTGAACAAGATGGGGCTGTAAAAATGCTGCCCATTACAGGCGCAAAAAACACAAGCGCCCCGGGGCTGTCCGGCAGCATCAGTCAAATAGCGCCGACATTCTTCCCAATGAAAATCTGTGATGATACACATGTGCTGCCGAGAAGGCACAACCACTAGGCACAGATTCTTCTCCTCTGATGAACGTCAATGCCAAAAAACGCTGAAAACAGTCCAGATTGTGTCCAAACGAAAACAACAAACCATATGACAAAACAAAACACAAAAAAAAGCAGAACTCTTGAAGAGCTCTTGCAGACGGCTGCCACTTAAGGCGCCATCTTGGATTTCTCAAGAAAATGTAATGTAAGTCACAGAACCGCAAATGTATTATGTCCAAACATTTGCTCAATTAATTGTGATGTTGCAAAAAGTGTCTTTCTTTGTAGTTAACGCTTCTTCAATTACTAAAATGCAGGGATCCCCTCAATCGAGGTTTCCTGGGGTTAAAGTCGGGGCACTCTGTATTACAACTGTCAGAAACTTCAAATGCAGCCCATAACATGTCCATTACTGTTGTTGTGACTTCCTGGGAAATGCTTACGGGATATCCTACATGCGGCTTAACAGTCAGAAAACCAAAGTGGAACACAACCTGGCACTTGTAGACCCACTGGAGCGTGAAAAGGCTTTAGACAGCGAAGTTCCGGGGGATTCTGACGGATTTTCACGTCTAACTTTGGGGCAAAGGGAAAGGCGCTGCACATTGGCAGACGACGTAATAAGCTTAATTGTGTCGCGTGTATGAAACACGACTGGCAGGCAAGTGGATTAAAAACATTTTCGGTGCTACTTGAGTGAACCCATCTCATTAATGACAATTAACAAAGATCAGGCGAGTTAACGTTCTTTTTCAAACACCGGCAAATTAGTCCTGAAATGTAATGACTATGGCAACATTAAAATACATTTTTTAATGAGTGAGCAAGGCAATTTAAAATGTTAGTTGGTAAAGTTTTGACAGCGGGTCTCCATTATCACTTTTGTCTTCCTTCCTCAACAAGTCAGAAATCAAACATGCTAATGGTGAGAATTACGGAACACAAAGAAGACAGTCAAGCAATGCCCCTTTTTGCTTATGATAGTCATGAAATCAGACGGTATTTTTATTGCCGATACCGTTCGTAGCCTACTCACATATTTAGCAACTCTAGGACAACAGTAGCACGAGCCAGACTGCGCATTGACTAAGGTGTCATTGCGTTCTCGCTGTCAGCCGCGTAATCGCTCCACGCGGGGTGAACTTTTCAAAACAAGTGCAGCCACACGCGTGCGTCAAACATCCTCCGAGAGCGGCTGTGAAAAGAGGCCATTTGCGGTAGGTCGCGATGTGTTTTGACGCATCTCATCCCCTCTTGATCGGCCGCAATTTGCTGTAGACGCCGTGGCGGGATGACAAATGGCTGCTTAAAAAAAAAAAAGATTACCGTTGAGCGCCTGTTGCTGTGCAGAAGGAAAGCTGAAATGAGGCAAAAAGTCAGTGCGAATTACAACATCAGTCAGCTATTCCCATTTTATTGTTCGTAGAACCTCGTGGGAAAAGCCTGTAGACATATTTTGAGGTGATTTAAGATTTGTGGCACTAACAACACGGTGAGCGCGCATTCTTTGGGGCTGAATAATATAACCATTTTCACCGCTCAACTACCGTGCGCAGGTTTTAATGTGAGTGCCTGCTAACCAGCGTAGACATTCGACAAATGTGAGCGAATCGAAAGGTCGGACATTGTTGCGTAGCGAGCCGTAGATCTGCACCTATGCAACTCGCCTGACCAAAACAACACAAAAAGACAACAACAAAAGTTTGCAGTGATGAATACTGCTTGATAAATATTATCCACAAGGATAATATTGCAAAGGCAAAAAAATCACAGCACTTAATATGGATTCTATCTTTGTTTTCTTTTCCTTCCCGCGCAGTATGACATCCGTTCGTCAGCCTCGTTCTACTTTTCTTGGCTCAAATTCCAACAATTTTCAGGACAAATGATTATTTACTAACTGAAATTGGCATGTACGGTTGTACTTTCAATCGAAGGGCAATTTAATTTATCAAAACATATTGATCAGGACATTTTGTGGTGAAGGCTGCCGGCAAATGAAGCTATCTGGGTGTCTGGCTGGACTGAAGGATAACAAACACTGAGCGATTTTTTTTTCCACTTTCTCTCGATAATACCTGACCATAACTACCTTTGAAAGTGGTTCATCTTCAATAAAAGCGATGTATTCTTCGTCCTATAGACACGGCCAGGTAGGTTTAAAAAAAATAGAATTGGTTTCTGGTAATCCTGCTCCGTCTACACAAACATTAACATTCTAATTCTCTTCTCATCGCTAATAGCCCCAGGGAAAGCCAACCATGCGTATTCTATTAACAAAGTGGCACGCCCAGTGCTCCCAAAGTCTCGCTCTTGATTCATACACATCCACAAATCCCTTGGCAAAAGCTGTTTGTGCTCACCGGAGCCTGCAAGGGAAGGAGGGGGGGGGGGGGGGGGGGTCGGCGGGTCTCACTGAGAAAACTTCAGAACGCACATCACAAATACAACTTTTGAAAACTTGTGTTCCTGCTAATATTTCTTTGTGAAGGCACTTTTTGACTCTTCACAGGCATGAATTTAATAACACATTTCTTACTGTGGTTTCATCTAGCTTATAACAGGCGTGTCAAACTCATTTTAGTTGCCGGCTAATGTGGAGTTACGTCTTCCCTCGGAGGGCCGTTATGACAGTGATACCACAAAATTACTACTTGTACACAACAAAATAATAGATTACTAGTTTTCAAATCAGTCAAGTCAGTTATAATAGTCTGTTCAATTATTGTTCAAGTGAATGTAAACCGGGTAACGAAAGTATTGCAAAATCTCAACGTTATTTATTACACATGACAATGTGATATTTCTGTACAGATTTGAGCAAATTGACACACGTGATTTGCTTTCGCGGGCCACATAAAATGACGCAGTGGGCCGGATCTGGCCCCATGGCCTTGACTTTGACACCTGTGGCTTAAAAAGTCACACGAGTGCGGCCAATTAATAGTTTGCGTTTCATATCATTTTCCAACTCGCTATCAATGACACTATTTGTAAGAGTATGTGCTTAGTGGTGATATCGATCCGTAGGTTGTGCGAGGGGTGTGGCTCCGTTGGATCAAATTTAGAAAAGCTGGGTGCTGGCCAGAGAAGATGTGACTTGAGGTGTTCGCACATCTCGATTTTTAAACAAGCACTGATCAAATAAATCACCAACAACGTGCCCATGACCTCATTTCACTTTTGCTATCATCTGTGCCGTGTTCTTTATGCTCAAGAAAGTGCCTCCGTGTCACAAAGAAAAGTCAAATTAGTTTCAATGCTTGCCTCTTTGCCAACCTTTGCAAGATTCGCGCAATCAAAACACCACACAACTGCAGGGAGCATTTGCCCGCGTGATGGAAATTGGACGCATAGTTAATTTCACAGTGGGGACATGTTGAGCCGCGCAGGCACTGCTGTCGCTGGGGGCTGTCTGCCCAGCAGGAAAGAAAAACACGGCTGACATTTGCCCGCCGTTCATTTACGCTGGGGCTCGGGCCTGCTGTGAGCCACACTGGTCAGGAGGAAAGAAAAGTGGGCAGGCAAAGTTGAATAGCCAATCACATTCAAGCGCCAGCTGGCTTCGATATTTGGAAATTGCCTGCCGAACTATCACCGGGTTTTGGTTGAGAAATATGCTATGCCTAAATTGGAATGACAACCCAACACCAACCTTACAAAAAAATATGAAAGAAGACAAATACGACACTTTTTCCTCCCCAGACGCCGGTTAAAAAAACGTTACGTTTCCCACCCAAGCAGCACTGTGGTGGAAAAGTAGGATCCAGCCGTAGATGTAGACAACACTGCCCTCTATGCTTGCAGAATAGTATTACATGCGAAAAGAGTGATAAAGTGAGGAGCATGTTTGTAATTTTTAGGATTACACATGTTGCATTTTTTATTGTTTGAACATTTCATTTGGAAGAGTGGTTTCAGAAACATAGGGGGCAAAAAAACAACAACAACAAACAAAACAGAAAAAAACAACATCAATTCTACAAAGCTTAGCGCAATAAGCCTAAAAGAGGTCAATTTGAGTCTTACCAGAATTTTCTCCAGGTAGGACCTTAAGAGGAGGAAAAGCGGTCCAAATTTGAAGGCACCACTTAGCGGCTGAGTCACGAGTAACGAAAGAACAGGCAAAGCAAATTGAGGAGCAAAATGAGGTCAGTAATAGTCAGGATGAGAGTGCTCAGGTAAAAACTTCAATCTGTCACGACGTGCCTATTTGATTCAAGATGTCAAAAGGTCACGGGTTGCACTGCGGAAGGGTCAGGGTGAGACCACTGGCCTGAAACCTTCAACGGGTCAGGCCTGGCACGGCACCAGGTCAAGATGAGCACTGGGGGAGTCAACATGAGTTTATATCTTCTTCATCCTCTGCATTTTCTTGGCCTTAGGTCTTCATCCTCCTCTTCATCTTCATCCCGCTCTTCATAAACTTCATGCTCGTCGGACATCCCATTGCTCATCTTCCTCTTTGACTCCTCGTCATTCCCTTCGTCTTCATTCTCCTCTTCGTCACCTTCCTCCTCCTCTTCGGCTTCTTCATCCGCCACTTGATCTTCATCCTGCTCTTCATCAACTTCATCCTCTTACTCATCCCCCTCTTCATGTTCTTCAACCTCTTCAGCTTCATCTTCATAACGCACTTCATCTTTATCCCGCAGCAGAGGACCCGATACTAAGAGTGACAGCTCGCTGCATATATGTTGAACACCACGTCACTGTCAGCGTGGTCATCACGGCAGAACAGAAGGGTTGGAACACACTTGCCTAATGTTGCCGATAAATTAGAGTTCCATCACGCTGACAGACCCCTCACCGGCTTTTCTGAAAGGTGTCATCTGCTATAATTTGATTGTTTTTCGGTGACCAGTAATATGGATTTTTATTCAGCCCACCCGCGGATCCTCTCCAGTCTTTCCTTCAGTACAAATGGGCCCCTGCATGCAAATTATCCTCCTCGAAGCGATTCTCAAAGCTCCATCAACAGGATTCACAAAAACCTGGGCGGCGAAAACTTTTCTTTCCCCCGCTGCTTCACTTCAACACCTCCAACTCGGTTCAACCATTGGCCTTTTATGTCTCATTTGTCTTGTGAAACTCGACCAGTGCCAAGTTATTTGCTGTCAAAGAAGCAGGAGGCATGTCACGCACTTTAAGATTTGTGGACCAACCCCAGACACCATCAGGGGCTTTTTTTTTCTTGTCAGGGAAAAAACATACAGGCTTGATGAGATAAAAAAAAAAATCACTTAAATGATAAATGGCACACATGTGGTTTGAAGGGCCTTCACCGATTTGTTAATAAAAAAAAAAAAGTTAGAAGCTCGGTATTGTCCAAGAGTATTTTGCTGAGTGGATTTATTAAAATTCATTGAAGTGTTATCAATTCCAACTAATCCAGTTCATTTGGTAAACTTTGGATATTTAAGATTTTTTTGGGGGGGGGGGGCGGTTGTCAAAGCTACCATAGCTGTGGCCTCTCCCCATAAAATAAATACAATTTCATGCATCCAACTATAATCCGAACCACTTGCTGGAGCCGGCGGCCCGGTAGTCCAGTGGTTAGCACGTCGGCTTCACAGTGCAGAGGTACTGGGTTCGATTCCAGCTCCGGCCTTCCTGTGTGGAGTTTGCATGTTCTCCACGGGGCTGCGTGGGTTTTCTCCGGGTGCTCCGGTTTCCTCCCACATTCCAAAAATATGCATGGCAGGCTGATTGAACACTCTACATTGTCCCTAGGTGTGAGTGTGAGTGCGAATGGTTGTTCGTTTCTGTGTGCCCTGCGATTGGCTGGCAACCGATACAGGGTGCCCCCCGCCTACTGCCCGGAGACGGCTGGGATGGGCTCCAGCACCCCCCGCAACCCTTGTGAGGATCAAGCGGTACGGAAGATGAATGAATGACTTGCTGGAGCCTATCTCAGCCGTCTTCGGGCAGTAGGCAGGGGACACCCTGAACTGGTCGCCAGCCAATCGCAGGGCACAAATAGATAAACTATCCACACTCACATTCACATCTAGGGACAATTTAGTATTCCATTAACCTGCTATGCATGTTTTTGGAATGTGGGAGGAAACTGCAGTACCCGGAGAAAACCCATGCAGGCACAGGGAGAAGATGCAAACTCCACACACAGGAAGTGTGGAACCCGGGACCTCTGAAATGTGAGGCAGACTTTGTAACCAGCCATCCACCGTGCTGTGTAAATACAAATTTTAAAACATTAAAAAAAAACATTATGCAGCTTTACAGTCACTGTTTACCAACTGGTTTAACGCAGCCCGCCCTTAATTGGATTCATTATCTAAAGCTCCAAGTCGGGGCCAAGGTTATGAGGGGAACAAAAAAAAAAGATTGGGGATTTCAGTTATCTCTCGTTTACTGCAAAAAATAATATGCATTTATCGAAGGCTAAACTGCCAGCAGTGTTTATGATAAGTAATGAGCACATACTGTTAAAAAATAATGGAAAAGTGTGAGGGAAGGGATTTCTTCCACAGTTTTACTGCAGCCATTTTCCATTCAGGAACGAAATAAGGATGCTTAGGCTATCATGGATTGAGTCACGTTTAAAAATGGGTAGTCAAATTGAAGTTTCTTTGCGTGCTGGGGACACATAATGGAGTTCTCTGCACTCCTGGAGAGTGAAGTGGTGAAAATTGAGGGGGGGGGGGGTTGCAGGTTGCTGTTGTGTGATTGAAAAAGCACCTTTTAAGAAGCTCGTAGCTTCACACTTCTCACGTAACTAAGTTTTGAACTTGACCTTCTCACGGAACTATGTTTTGAACTTGACCTTGTCTATTTTTATACAGTGCAAAAATTAAACAGGTGCACACCCGCACACACACGCACTCACACAAGCACACACACACACACACAAACACGCTACAATCAGCACTGTGGCTCTAGTCCCAGCTTTCAAAAGAAGACATATGCAGGGGGCAGATGGGGAGGCTTGTTCGGGTTTATTTGGGAGGGATGTCGGCGGCACGCCGCATCAGTTGACAAACCCAGCGCCAAAAAACACAAGCACCTGATTGATGTAATCTGCTGCAACAGATCCTCACCCGACTTTGAAAACGGTGACAATACGTTAACTCCACACAGAAGGCGGTTTTACAATCACATGCACCAAATGCCCACCTTGAATAAGAACTGAAACAGGCCAATCCTTCCTTTAGCCCGATGTTCTTTTTCACTGCATTCCCGTGTCGACGCATTGTTGCTAAGCATGATTGGGTTGCACATATATTACTCGAATTAAATTAGAAGACTGCCATTACTCACAATGCATGCATTGCTGCATTCTCAAGGGCTGATTCTACTACAGGAACAAGAAACACACGCGGCAAACATGGCATTCAAGTTATCGACTTGCCACCAAGTTGAATTTATAAAGCCCTTTGATATGACAGGAAGGACAGCGGATGCGGGGGAGTGAGTGTCGGTGTGGTGGATTTTTATCGGTGTTGAAGAGTGACATTTCCATTAGATGACAATCCAGGGCGCCTCATGGAATCCAAGATTTCTCAAGCCCACCCCTACCCTCGCGGGGGGCCTATCAAAATACTGATGGCTTCCGCTGGGTTTTCTCCGGGTACTCTGGTTTCCTCCCACAGTCCAAAAAGAATACATACGATAGGTTAATTGAACGCTCTAAATTGTCCTTGGGTGTGACTGCGAGTGTGGTTGTGTGTCTACGTGTGCCCTGTGATTGGCTGGCGACCAGTTCAGGGTGTGTGTCATCTACTGCTTGAAGACAGCTGGGATAGGCTCCAGCACGCCCGTGAGCCTCATGTGGGTAAAGTGGTTCAGATAATGGATGGATGGAAGAAGACCACGGCAAGCCCTTTCCACAATTCTAAGATGTCACTTCTCGGGTGTGAGGAATAAAGGGGATATGAGAGTCACTTGATTGGTCACCAAGTTAGCACTATGGAATTATGTACTCTATAAAGCACTGTACTCTATTTACAGTGTGTACTTACAATTTTGTAAGTACTATTGGTCTGTAATTCACGATTCATGATGGCGCCCCCTGAGTGGCTGCCTCTCCAGCAGCTCATATCTTATCTTATCTTATCTAATTCAGTCGGATCACCATCAAAACCCTTTTTCACATCCCCGCTGAACAGTTACGCTAATATCATTGAAGGGTAACAACTTATATTTCAAAGGCTGCATACCTAGACGAGCCAGTACAGTTAAAATCTGTCGATGAATAATTAAAGTTGTTGCGGAGGAGACGGGATGCCTATTCAAGTCAGAAAGATAAATAGAAGATGATGTATTCTAGAGTGAGAATGTATTTTCATGCCCGGCCGTTAACATGAAAAGCATACAGGTCAGTTGGCGTATCAAACAATTCCAGGAATAGATGAATCAGGAACCACAAGAGAAAACATAACCGGCGGCATACATTAAATAGCCTTCTCCTCCAATCTGTGGTTAATGCTCTTTGCATCAACTCCCTGACCTGGCAATCTGTGTTTCCACTGGCGACTATGAATTGGGGACCTTAAGTCAGGGGTGACCAATTTTTTGTTCAAAGGAAAAATCCCAGACGCAAGGGCCATTTTGACATTCTTCATCTCTATTGACAGCACGATGCCAGAAACAATCTGTTAGTATATTGAAGAATATGCTTGGCAATAATATATTGTGGCTGTACTGTTTGTATTATTATTCATTCATTCATTCATTCATCTTCCGAGCCGCTTGATCCTCACTAGGGTCGCGGGGGGTGCTGGAGCCTATTCCAGCTGTCTTCGGGCAGCAGGCGGGGACACCCTGAATTGGTTGCCAGCCAATCACAGGGCACACAGAGACGAACAACCATCCACGCTCACACTAGGGACAATTTAGAGTGTTCAATCAGCCTGCCATGCATGTTTTTGGAATGTGGGAGGAAACCGGAGAAAACCCACGCAGGCCCTGGGAGAACATGCAAACTCCACACAGGGACGCCGGAGCTGGAATCGAACCCAGTACCTCTGCAATGTGAAGCCGACGTGCTAACCACTGGACTACCGGGCCGCCCTTGTATTATTATTACAGTGCACTCCGCTTAATAGAACACCGGTTAATAGAGTAATCCGCTTAATAGAGCAAAAGGCTCTGGAACAGATTTGCCTAATGCAATTTCCTATAAAGATACTCCGCTTAGTAGAACAGATCTCCGCTTAATAGAACAGGCCGTAAGCAATGAACATTGTAAACTAGTGGTTTTCGAAGTGTAGCTATCGCGATACTGTACCACTATCGCGAGAAAACGCGGTGGTTCTAGCCGTATACAGTAACAGGTAGCACGCGTCACTCCACACATAGACACACGCACGTCACAATGGCTTCAACTTCATTCAAGAGACGAGAGAGAGACGAAGTGTAGCTATCGCGATACTGTACCACTATCGCGAGAAAACGCGGTAGTTCTAGCCGTATACAGTAACAGGTAGCGCGCGTCACTCCACAGATAGACACACGCACGTCACAATGGCTTCAACTTCATTCAAGAGACGAGGGCTATCACCTGCGGATAAGAAGGACATACTCAGACGATACGATGCATTGCCGGATTCTCAGAAGGTACGCCCGCGGTTTCCAGGACTTCCCTCTTATCCAGCGCATTGAGAGGGAAGTCAACCGCAAAATTACGGACTCCTGTTTCCAGACAAAAGTAACGAAATTTTTCTCGTGATTTGAGATGTTTGAAGTTGATTAAAGTTGTTGTTTTGTTGTTTGATTAAAGATATGGACGTCCACAGTCGAAATATCTCTTCTAACTCGTCAGCAGGGGTTTTTCTGCGTGCATAACTTGGTCGTCGACGTGTCTGAAGGTGTACCTAATAAAGTGTCTCCGGTTAATAGAAACCCCGCTTAGTAGAACAGAAGCGCTTCGGCCCAATGGTGTTCTATTAAGCGGAGTGCACTGTATTATTATTATTATTATAGTTACTTAAAATGAAAAATGTGACGGAGCAAAACCTGAAGAATTTCACAGGATTTCGGGACAGGCAGCGGCCCTTCATCCAACTCAAACATATGAATTCCTGCATCGAAAAGCAGTTGTGTCACATGGCCATATTGAGAACCAAAACGAAAGCATTTTTTTGACTGAGCCTGACCTTGACATGGAACAGAAAGCGGAGCGAACAATCACGGTTCGCACTATTCGCCACTGTGACTGAATTATCTTTCTTCATCGGTGCACTCCGATGAGAAATTGGGTAACTATTTTAGTGATGTGTTATTGGAGGGGGGGAAAAAGGAGGGAATTTAATCTTCTCCCCTGCTTGGCACATAGTGTAGAAAATAAGTAGCGCGATGCAGGCCAATGACATTGGGCCACGTCCATTGTGAATTTTAGCATACGCGTTATGCCAAGGGCAGACCTGGCTCAGGAGGCAACAGCGGGTCGTTCAGTAACCAGAGGGTCGGCCTTTTCCAATCCCGCTGACTTGCTTGGGCAAGAAACTTCACCTTCTTTGCCTCCACTGTCACTCAGAATGGTATACAGCTTGCCTCCAGTGTTACTCACTCAGTATACGGCTACATGTGAATGGTAGTGGTCGGAGAGGCCGTAGGCGCACACCGGTGACCCCGCTTCCGTCAGCCTGCCCCTGGGCAGCTGCGGATCCACACGGTGTTTACCACCACCAGAGAGTGAATGTGCGAGCACATTAAGGGAGGGTTTTTTTGTTTTTTTAATCAGACGCTGTTGACCCCAAATGGCCCCAGGGCTGTAGTTTGAACACCTTTGTCTTCATAGCTGGAGGGCAGACAAGTAGGAACAAGCCACTGTTAGCCACTGAGCCATCAGGGCTCTGTCCTTCTGACAAAGAGGACAAACATGGCTGAATTTGCATTGAGGCCCTAAGACGCTCTTCTCCGGGGTTTAAGCGCCTGCACTTCAGATTTGAAAGCCTTCACATCACCTCATAAAGATGTCTATCATCATGGGCGAATAAGAAACCTTGTCAGGGCACCGAGTCTGCGCCGGCACAGGCGTCGGATGGGCGTGATCGTCAGCCACACAAATCAATCATGCATAAACAACGCAACAAGATGAACTCGCCTACAATAACAATTCCGAGGGAATATTGCGGCATAAAAAAATTGGATAATGAAAGTCGAGAAGCCGTGCCAGTAATAGCATCAAGCTAATAAAAGAGATAAGCAATCAAATGGGGAGCCCAAGTGCAGTAAAAGGAACGATATCAGTTTTCATTATTTTGGATGACACAAGAAGCAGGGGTTTGGGCAGATGGGTGCTTATATAGATTAAAAGACATTATTATCAAAAGGTCTCCCCAAAACCTCCAAATGTGAACTCATTAAAATCCAAAACGTGGTCAGGGACGAACCATGGAAGCATGTTCGACTACAATAGCTGCCGCGTTGAGACTGAGATATTGCAGACAGACGGTCAATCCAATATTTTTCCTTCCCTTTTCCTTTTCATTTTAAGAAAGCAAAACAAATATTGTTGTGAGGACAAAAAGCAAAAAGAGGAGAGACAAGTGCAGGTGGGAAGGAATTGAAAGAAACGGGATTTGACTGAAATCCAAAACGACCCGTCTCACGCCGATGCTTGAAATTCTAATATTTTCCCAACGAGGTCGAGGGGCAAGACGGACACACACAAAAAAAAAATGGATGGACTGATGTGTCGCTACTGGTTGTGTGATCACCACTCAAACCACCTTGCCGCACGTACAAAAACATGTAACACGATAAGAAGAAAACAGCAAAAAATAAATTAAAAAATCAATACTAATTTCTGAGCAGATTGAATCAACAAATAAATGAAGGCAGGATACCTACGACAGTTATAGCCTCTCGAGTGGAAAGTGTCCCTGATTTCATCATTACACCTCATTGCACCAATTCCATTCCTTTTTTTTTTAACCATAAAATAAAAGGACTGTTGGTTCTCCTCTTAAATGTGGGCATGTATTAAGATCGCTCTTTGGAAATCATACATTGCCATTGACAATGTGCTTAAGAGGAAAATAGTCTATTTTTAGACGTGTAACGTGCCCTTTTTGCACATGTTTTGTCAGTAGCACTGCGTCGTCGCGGGGGCCAGGTGTGGGACATTTAATCGCACGCCCGCGGCTGGCGTGTGGCACCTCACGGTAGGAAATGGACAATTGAAGAAATGGCTGTCAAAGTTGTTTTTGTGACAAGTGACAAGACGTTGGCACGTTTGTGGAATACGAAAGCCTCGAATCATCACATGTTCTTGCAATTCATGTGCCAACTTTCTGGCATCATACCATAAGAGTTTCTACAAACACACGGCATTGGGATTTGTTGGAATGTTCAATTATCCACTCACAAATGGCCGCAGGATGGATTTACGGAAGAAAGTGTTTGTGTTTTGGGGGGTTTTTTTTAAGCCGAGCGGGGCATGCGATCCGTCGGTGTCAAAAAGTCCATTTATCTGCAAGAACAAGGTGGCAGGAGCCGAGACGGGATTAAAGAACTGGCTGCCGCGGTCGGCTTTCACCTTCAGCACTCCGTCTCAAGTTGGAATGAGAGCGCTCCATCATGCGACACCCAAGCTGACACCGGCCGAAGCAACGGGGCGGGAAGAGCAATGGGGTGTCGCCATCTCGACGAGATCCGCTCCCTCATGGCATCACCGCACTTTTTTGGGGGGGGGTGGGGGGGGCACCTCACGCGTGCGTCGGCAAAAGGCTCACCTTGCTGGTTGAAACAACACTGTGGACAAGTTAAGTAATAGGTGGGGTGACATACGACGCCATGAAGAGCCGAGGGGGTTTGAACACACCAAAGCTATTACCCCTCAGGAAATAGTGTAAAGTCAACACATTTTCTCTTTGGTGTGGTTCGCATTCACACTGTGCTTTATGCAAGCGAACTCCATTCTGTCAACACAAATGTGTGTGTGTGTGTGTGTTTATACTACACAGACAAGTTGCGTATTTTCCGCACTATAAGGCGCGTCGGAGTATAAGGCGCACCTTCAATGAATGGCCTACTTTAATTAAAACTGTTTTCATAAATACGGTGCACCGCATTATAAGACGCAAAGAATAGAAGCTACAATAATGGCTGTGGTTGTGCTACGCATCCACTAGATGGCACTACACTAAAGGGAATATAATACAATACAGCTTTATTTATCGAGAGCTTTCACTTACTGCTGCAGCTGTAACAAAGCGTTTTACAGAACGTTGAAAATACTTACGACGACTACCAAGAAATCCGAATATTGATCCATATATAGAAGGAGCATCAGATTATAAGGCACACTGTGAGCTTTTGAGAAAAGTGATTGCGTTTAGGTGCGCCTTATAGTGCGGAAAATATGGTCCAATGGCACAGGGGTGAAAGTGATGGGCAGCTTCCTTCACAGTTATTTAGAACATGAGTCAATTCATTAGAGTGTGGCTGATTTAAATAAGTCTATTTTTTTATGATTCATTGCGCATCTTGTGTTTTACTTTTTTTTTATTCATCATTAGTAGTGCAAACGCATCATCTGAGGGGGTTCTGAAATTGTGTGCACAAAAATGCTCAAATTCAAAGACAAAGATACGAATGAATCACACATTTGTGCCAACACACGGTTAGAGAAAAAAAAAAGCCCATTGCTTTTATTTCTGGTATTTTTCCAGTACACGTTTTTTTATGGAAGGAAAAAAAATGAGTAACCACAAGACTAAATATTGGCTGAGCAGGTGAGTCGCAGGAGGTTGAAACAAAAAGAAGCTTTTTGGGTTGGTCAACTTGGGGGGTGAAACTGCTTTTTGAGGGACAAGTTTATGAAGAAAGCAGTTACATCACTACTCCGTGTTTAATAAAAAAAATACATTAGATCTTAGGTTACAGAACAGGAGGACACAAGAGAATAAAACCACAGTAAAAGAGCTTCAATCCCTTAAGAAATATGAACAGCTTTTTAGGGATTAGTGAGGAGAAAAAAAAAGAAAGATATGAAAAGTCTCCTTTTAAATCGAGGAGAGGAGCAATCTGACAGTTGCATACACAGCATATGCTTGCGCTCTCTCAAGATATAGAGAAATATGTACAGGGAGTACTTTCACACTTGCCCCAAACAGTCATGTTGAAAATCTACGGCAAATTTTCATTTTACGGCCCGTCAGCTCTGTGATACGGAGCAAATGAATGCAGTGGCAAACAAATCTATCAAATCCTACATCAAATAACCGCGCGGTGCCTCTTGCCGTGACTTAAGGACACACACCCCCCCTGAAGGTGAGAGAGGGAGAGTTGGCGAAAAGAAGGGATGCAAACCTGCGGACAAACAGGCTGACGCCAGCAAGCCTCAGCATAATAGATGAAAAAAAACTATTCATGTGTGACACGTTCATGCAATCCTTATACATCAAAGCCATTGCTTATACAATACAATACAATACATGCTGATTTATATAGCGCTTTCACAACAGCGGCAGCTGTAACAAAGCGCTATACAAAACAGTTAGCATAAAGTAAAATAATAAACACAACACATAACATAAAACACGGACAGTCGTGCAGTCCTAACCACTTTTCCGTCACACGCTTTGTTGTTTGAAGCGGTTTGAGATGAAAGAGGAGAGAATCAAAGTGTCCTTTAAACAGTGGATCAGAGACGTCATGCTCAAAATGTGCACACGTCGGCGACAAGCTAAGTTTCAAAGTCAACAAGAAGCTGTAGCATCCATTGACGAAAAAAGAGATCGGTTCACTTCTCCTGTCCCATGGAAATCCATTTCAATTCCAAGCGGCGACTCACGGTTCCAAATACGCATCGGCGCTCTGCGCCAACGCTCCTCTCTCCTCATCCTCAACTTCAGCAGCCATTCATCCCACCGCACCAACGCCAACTGTCCAACAGCGCTGACATAGCCACTGAACAAATCGGGGTTGTGAAAAATGCTGCCCATTACTGGCGCAAAAAACACAAGCGCCCCAGGTCTGTCCAGCACCGACAGTCAATGGCGCCGACATTCCTCCCAATCAAAATCTGTGCTGGTACAGGCGTGCTGCCGAGAAGGCGCAACCACCAAGCACAGATACTGCTCCTGTGACGAATGTCGTGGCCAAAAAACGCTGAAAACAGTCCATATCAGGTCCGAAACAACAAACAACATGTGACAAAACAAAAGACAAAAACACCAAAAACACCAAAAAAGAACAAAAAAGCAAGGCTCTTGAAGAGCACTTGCCGAAGCCTGCCGACTCGGGCGCCATCTTGGGAAAAAAAAAAACAGGCTTATAAAACAGGCCACGCCCACGTTCGTCAATCACTCCTTTTGGATAGAATTCAGAAATGGTGACGCAAAAAGGCTGCCAACGTCTATGACGGGCCATACCGACTTTGATGCCAACTCTAATGCTGGTCCATCGCTGTCTGTGAACGGCGAGTGTATTACCAACAATAATACAAATATTAACATCAGCATCTGCCTGTTTGTATTGCACGGGTGAGCATAGTCATCAGCCTGCACGCACTGAAATCCGTTTCCGCGTTTCAGCACATGCACCAGTGAAAATGCTGGAGACGGAAGATCTACTTTTCGATCAACCAACCTCCCATGATCGACCCGTTACCACACACATGCGCACTTACACACTCATGTCATGAGCTGCAACAGCCATAATGGCCCTTAAGATGAACAAAACAGAACAATAAAGTAGACGCAAGAGTTTGTGAGAAGGAAATCACCGCTTACCTTCATCGGCGTGGAGGCATGGGACGCACTCCTGCAGCGTGTTATCGTAGCTCGCGTGTACCGTTTTTAAAATGCTTCTCTCAGGTCTCCAGAATCCCATTCCTTGCCAGTGCCCTTGATGAACTGTACATGGAACAAACTCTGAATGAGATTAATAACAATAAAAGAAAAAGCGCAACAGCTTTGATGGCAAGGTGCCTATTGCAGATTGCTAACCGCTAACAACTTCCGTTGATACTGGTCACGCGGCACACTAGGTTAAAAGTGGCTGGTTTTATTTTATTTTATTTATTTATTTAATACGTTTTGTGAAAGCGAGACTTACAGAAAAATAAATCATTAATAACATGAACTTAGTGTTTTGGGTTGAGTTTTTTTTCCTTCAACACCATTTGCGATTGACTTGAGACCAGTCCGCAAGCTACCGGTCGATCGCAATCGACGTATTGGGCACCTCTGCTGTAGACAAGTGTGCAGTCTCAAGAGCCAAAATGCATAGCGGATGGCGGGCGCCTCGGTTAATGCGAGCCAGCTGCATAAAAAGCCATTCTTAAGCAAAGAGCGCTAGTTAAGTTGGATGGTCCGTTAACGTGGCAAAGTACACATCCAGACTAAGATATTTATTTTTAGTTCTTTAACCGATGCAAGAAGGATTTAATCTGACGTGCATTCGGGCTTTGCAGCCTGATCGACGGACACAGAATTGGAGCGCCTTCGTTGTCTGTACCGTAAGAGAAACATGGGCTCACGTGCGACCAGATGATTTTTTGTTTTTTACCAATACACATTGAGCGACGGGAGCATTTGCGAGCATATCGGGTGCACAGGAAAAAAAATCTTTCAGAGAAATTCGCAAAAAATAAAATTAAAAATGGTTTCAATTTTGCCCTGTGTTTGGCACGTGTTGACATCCCTGTTTCATGAAACCTTGTCACACGTCAAGATAGGAAAAAGCCTTTCTGGGAGCGTTCGATAATGAGCAGGCCACTGCACTCAAAATGGTGACTTTGGAGAAATGAATGTGCTGCCAGGTTACTTTCAAAAGGCTCGATGAAGGGGGAGAGAAATGCAATCAGTCATCAATGGCAATAAATTCCACAGTGGAGCGAGGAACATCACATTTGAGCTGATGCGGCCAAATAGTTTGACAGAGAGCGCGTTTTACAGTTTTGTTTTGTTTTTTTACCTCCTTCTCCAACTAACAATGAGTTTTCCAATAGATTGTTTGTGTGAATGTACTTGAGGTTTATGGATGTGCATGATATACATACGGTCCATCATTGCCACCCTGGCAGAAAGCGGATGGCTGAGGTCACTCTTAGAACCTTTTGGACAATTGCCCTGTGCTGTTTAATTTGATTAGCCATAACTCATTACACTCGGGAATGTATTGCACTTTAAAAAAGAGTGTTCAATCAGCCTGCCATGCATGTTTTTGGAATGTGGGAGGAAACCGGAGCACCCGGAGAAAACCCACGCAGGCCCGGGGAGAACATGCAAACTCCACACAGGGAGGCCGGAGCTGGAATCGAACCCGGTACCTCTGCACTGTGAAGCCGACGTGCTGGAGTCAAAATAATAATATCATTATTTCCTCAGCAAAATTTAGCTCCACCCCACACAAACACACACTTTAATCATTTAGATTTCCATTATCGCTGCTTCCTCGTCTCATTACTCAACCTTGTTCCCTTGACTGCGGAGCCGTGAGCCACATTTTAACCCTGCGCATTCCGATCAATGCGACAAGGAGCTCCATTGGAGTGTTTTTTTCTTTCATTCTTATTTTTTTTTTTTGAAATATATTTTCACCAAACTAGGCGAGATTAAATGGAAATTGGAAACGGCGAGACGCAATTCAAATAGCAAAAGAAGAGCCGTCCGACGCAGTATCGCCTTATGACTAAAGCAATTTCACTGAGGTGGGAATGTGCAAACGGCCTCCCCAAACAGACTGTCAGTCACACAAGCGTGCCTGGGAGCGACCGCCCGTCAGATTCTCCCGCCACCCAATTCCCTCCCGCTTCAGCAACTTTCACATCGATGAGGGGGGGGAACAAAACAAACAACAACAACAGCGTTGTGCATGTGCCGCTCACTCGAAAGGTAGCCACAGTGACACTTCCATAATGACGGGGACAAACTCACCACCCCGTTCTCAAAATGTTAATACCTCAGCGAACAGCTCAAGAAAAATATTGAATCATCTTTATCTCTTTTTACAGCATCATCTTAACAACAACGGAATGCCGTAGCACTTTTTAAAAGTACTGTCTTCCGAATAGCTTTGCCAACATCATATGATATCAATTGAAACAGTCCCCTTCCCCCTATTTCATATATTCATTGTCATCTAGCATTTCAAAAGTAAACATGCTTGTATCAAAATTGGTTGTGTTTAGCGTCGTTTAGCTAATGTGCAAAAAGTGCACAGAATCATTTCCTCATGGCCATGTTCAGCATGTTTGAGAAGAGGAGTGAAAGTAAATTTGTAAATCATAATAATAATTTAAAAAAATTTTTAAAAATACCTTTATTTGACTGGGGCAATGCACTCGAACAATTGAAGTTTGTAACTGAGAGAGTTCAGATCTCCAGTCCCAGTTACTACAGTACAACGTGAAATGTAAAATATACATCAATTAACAAAGCCAACCAGCACAACTCAATAATTAAAAAAGCCAATATTGAATTTACAGTATATGACATGGGCTACCGAGTGGTCCAGTGGTTAACGCATTGACCTCGCAGTGCAGAGGTCGCGGGTTCGACCTTCCTGTGTGGAGTTTGCATGTTCTGCCCGGGCCTGCGTGGGTTTTCTCCGGGTACTCCGGTTTCCTTCCACATTCCAAAAACAGGCTGCTTGAAAACTCGAAATCGTCCCTTGGTGTGAGTGTGTGGTTGTTCGTCTCTGTGTGCCCTGCAATTGGCTGGCAACCGGTTCAGGGTGTCCCCCGCCTACTGCCCGAAAACAGCTGGGGTAGGCTCCAGAACCCCCCACCATGACCCTTGTGAGGATAAGCGGATCGGAAAATGGATGGATGGATGGATGGTAAATAACAATTCAGTAGTAAGATAAATTTGGTGGGGTACTGCATGTACGGAAATAGTGGTTCTCAATTTATAATATGCAAAAAGTGCACAGGATGGCTCATTCAAATGCATTTTTTTTTCTTTATATTCAAAATTGAACTGCATGCCTGCATCTGGAATGATTTCGTTTTACATTTCATCCATAGAGAATAGTACAGAGAACCACCACCTCTATTATCGTGATTATGACATTTTCAGAGAGTTTCATCTCTTCGCTTCCGAGGGATGCGTCCATCACTCTAAACCCAGGTAAAATAAAAGAGTCAATTTTCGATCAGTGATTTTTTTTTTATTGGCTCATACGCACTTTTCCCACGAAACAAAGCTGCAAGTGAGAGTGCTGATGACCTCAGATATCCTCGACAAATCTACAGTGTTCTGACGTGGACAAGAACAAACAGTCACCGGAAATTGGCAAAAGATGGGCTGAGAATTACGAGCGCTGAATGAGTGAGAGAGCATGTTTGCTCCCCTTTGTCAAAAATTGTCAAGCCATAACAGTGAAATAGGATTATCTTTTTTTTCCCCCTCCCCTCGGGTAGAGAAAACACTGATGCTTGAGCATATAAATACAGAAACAGACTCAAGAGGGGTCAAGAAGGCAGCACGGGGACAAAAAAGATAATTGGCAAACTGGGCTACATTTGTGCGATTGTGACTTTCATCATTGACTGCGGAAACTCATTACAGACGTGGGCCGGTGTGGGAGGCGGATCCTAATTGTGTGCCAGTTTGTAATTGGGCACAGTAATTGACAGCTGGAGGAAGCAGGTGTGCGAGGGAGATGTGACGGCACCAAGAGGCCGGCAAAGGAGATAGGTGGGATGAGGAGGGGAGAGGAGGTGGGAGAAATGGGGAAGATCATCACTTCTTTGGGGTATGGGTTCAACGATAAAGAAGACATTTGGTACGGCTACTGTGTCATCATCTGTGCTGCAGGATTATTAAAAGTTCACCAGCACAGGGTCCGACATTAATGCTGGCCTGATGGCCCTGAGCCAGCAGGCCAGCCAGCCAGATAGCAGCCAATGAAAAAAAGAATCTCATCAATAAATACAATTATATTAGCACATTTTTGCGTTTTACATCACATTTTTTTTTATATATATGGTATTTCATTACAGTATATTTTATATGTTATACTGCCGGGAAGAAAAATACATGAAAAAAAAAATCTCAAAATAAAGTCAAGGTCAAGGTCTTCTTTATTGTCAAATATGCTTTATGTATGACATGCAGCATAGATTAAATTTCTTCCTATCGATCCTCAGTGCAAACATGCAAACATGCTGTACATTAAACACACAGAGCTAATACAAGATGGCAGCTACGCTGTATAAAAGACATAATATGTCATCTGAACAGTATAAAAAATATAAACAACATAAAACAATGACACTTGCGGCTATTGTGGGTAAAGTGACACAAACTTTTCTATTATATAGGCACAACGCGACCCAACTACGCCCCCCACAAATCACCGTTAATAAACTGTATTTTTTTTTAATACAAATTCAGAGACCAGCTGGATCTCGGTGATCCTTTTTTCCGGTGCCTAATCAATCCGAGTTACTGTTTTTCATCAAAGTGACCTTGGACAAAAGTGTACTCTATCAATGCAGCTCTATTTATGCGAACATAGTTAAAAAGCATTTTGTTTTTGCTGTTCTTGTATATACTGTAATACATTCCTCCTATTTGCCAGTACCCTCGATTATCAAAATGAAAAAAAAAATGAGTGAAAAGACTTTAAAAAATACAACGTAAGTGCTTTGTAATCCAGATTAGGTTGAATTACAAAAATTCACCGGCAAGCGTTTCTGCCGTCTAGTAATCTGAGCGGCTGAATCCGGTGCCAAGTTACTTGGAACATGATTGTATCATGAACTGGTTTGTGTTTTTATTTCAGTAATGTAAATGTCATATAACAGTTTCCGCTTTCAGACCATGACAAGTTTCTGGAACGCAATCTGACTGAAAACTAACCTCTGTTCATTAAAAGTGGAGTTAAGTGGTGTTGTGTAAGAGGTAGAATTCAATAGTTCAATGATGTTGAAATGGTATCAAAACTTTTCAAACACGTGGCAATAGCTCCTTCGGACAAGAAGGCTGTGTGCCGCTATGTTCAGAATACACAAACTTTTGAGTTTCCCACATTGTCACGATGTGATAATATGATGACCGGAAGTTAACATAACAATGTACACCCAAAACAGAAGTGCGACATGCATAGAGTCCTTTATCATTAATTGTTTTTAGTGCCGCTTCGATAGGATTATGTTGTGGCCGATGAAAACGCATCATGAAGCCTGTACATATGAATATAGAAAGTAAACAAAGCCTTCGCACTCACTCAGTGATATGGCAACTAAAACGAGGTCTTCCGATGCTTCGGCGATCACAGTTTCAAACATGTTGAACTTAAAACACGCAGGCCATAATTTGTCACAGTGTACTTGCGCCACTAACAGCGGCTTCTAATGGCCGCTCGTAATCAAGCACTGTGATTATGCACTCGGGGAAGTGGGCGCGTGGCAAACGGCCCTTTTTGGAGATGTCCTTTCTGTCTGAGCCAAGTGCACTAGCGACTGAGAGGATGCGAGTGCTTCATTAGCTTTTATGCCCGCTGCCTCGTCTTTGCTGCAAGACTTCCTGATTTCCACAGAGTGAAAGTAGCCCCCGAAGAGCCCTTGATAGCCGGCATTAGCGGGCTGTGGTGTGCCGCCTTTTGTGACACGGAGGATGCCTGTGGTGATTGCATATTTTGCGTTCTCACTAGAACCACGGAAGGGAACAACAACAATGCACCAAAGTTTACACATACACATGAATTCCGACAAAGACGCGGGTGAGGATTAATTTTAACAATCACTGCGCTTTCAGAGAGGCCAGACGGCGCGTGGTGTCCTCCACATGGTGAGTGACATTCGACGAGCAAGACAGATGCTCGGCCACAGCCACTCATTAGTGAAGGCCGCAGAGGTTCTGACCAGCTATGATGACTGTGACTATGCTGCCATCTGGCAGCTAAAAATCATCATACATGATTCAAAAGGGATTAGGGAGTCCAAATTGGAACCACCGGCACTTATGAAATACAGCAGCATGTTTGTCATTAATAGATCAGCAAAAAAGTCAAAAGAGCTCATGGTCAAAAAGATGGCGTAAGTCTCCCATTTGGTTTCGTGGTGCCCATTTTAGAGTCATTTCTCTTACTTCCAGTGAGTCCTTCAAAAACTAACTTGACACGGAGAATACTTTAGTCGGCAATTGTTGTTTTCCTTTTGTAAATGTATTGATGGAGGATTTTCGAGGCATCTGACGTGCTCGTTGTAGGTTTAAAAAAATAAAAAAATTCCATAAAGATGCCGGTCGCTAGTGGCACTGCTATTTTCAGCGAATTTGTCTTTCAAGCTTTAAATGGTCTTGCCCCACTTACCTTTCTGAGGTCCTGCAGGGTGAGGGGTTAGGGTTAGGGGTTAGGGTTGTGTTTAGTGTTGGGGTTGGGGTTAGGGTTAGGATTAGGGTTAGGGTGGTAGGGTTGGGGGTTAGGGTTAGGGGTTAGGGTTAGGGGTTAGGGTTAGGGGTTATGGTTGTGTTTAGTGTTGGGGTCGGGGTTAGGGTTAGGGTTAGGATTAGGGTTAGGGTGGTAGGGTTGGGGGTTAGGGGTCAGGGTTAGGGGTTACAGTTAAAGTTAGTGGTTGGGTTACGGGTTAGAGGGGTTAGGGTTAGGTTTGGAGGGGTTAGGGTTAGTGGTAGGGGTTAGGGTAAAGGGAGTTAAGGGTTAGGGGGTTGGGGGTTATGGTTAGGGGGTTGGGGGTCTTAGGGTTAGTGTTAGGGGTTCGGGTCAGGGTTAGGGTGTCAGGGTTAAGGTTAGGGGTTAGGTTTCGTGATGTTAGGGTTAGGGTTTGGAGTTAGGGTTGGGGTGTTAGGATTAGGGGTTAGGGTTGGGGTTGAGGTTAGGGTCAGGGTTTTGATTAGGGTAAAGGTTAGGGGTGTTAGGGTTAGGAGTTAGGGGTTAGGGTTGGGGATAGGGTTAGGTGTTAGGGTTCGGGGTTAGTGTTGGGGTTGTGGTTAGGGTTAAGGGGGTTTCCGGTTAGGGGTTACATTTCGAGGGTTATGGTTCAGGTTAGATGTTAGTGTTGCGGTTGAGGTTAAGGTTAGGAGTTTAGGGTTCGGGGTTACGGTTAGGGTTGGGATTGGGGCTAGGGTTTAGCGTTATGGGGTTCGGCACTCGGGTTAGGGTATTAGAGGTTAAACTTTAGAGGCTAGCGGTTAGGGGTTATGGTTCGGGTTGTGGTCAGACACTATTGGATATACCAGGGATGAAGCGGAGCCTCAAAGGATCAAGCTTTTCTCTTGCTGCTGCTTCCCTTTAGAATGACCTTCTGTTAACTGTCAAGCAAGCCCCCTCTCTGTCCATCTTCAAAACTCATTTTAATTGTTTTTATTCTTTGCCTTACGACTCAGCATGAGACTTGATATTTTTTTAGTGTTTTATTGTGCTTATGGTTATTTTTCTGCTAATTTATTGTTTTCAGGCCCGGTAGTCCAGTGGTTAGCACGTCGGCTTCACAGTGCAGAGGTACCGGGTTCGATTCCAGCTCCCTGTGGCCTCCCTGTGTGGAGGTTGCATGTTCTCCCCGGGCCTGCGTGGGTTCTCTCCGGGTGCTCCGGTTTCCTCCCACATTCCAAAAACATGCGTGGCAGGCTGATTGAACACTCTAAATTGTCCCTAGGTGTGAGTGTGAGTGCGTATGGTTGTTCGTTTCTGTGTGCCCTGCGATTGGCTGGCAACCGATTCAGGGTGTCCCCCGCCTACTGCCCGAAGACAGCTGGGATAGGCTCCAGCACCCCCCGCGACCCTAGTGAGGATCAAGCGGCTCGGAAGATGAATGAATGAATGAATGAATTTATTGTTTTCAACTATTTGATTTCACATGGCTTTTTTTTCTACAGCGTTGCTTGTTTTTAAAGTGCTCTATCTATAATGTGAAGAGCTTTAATTTGGGTTGTGATGAAAAATGCAACTTTATCATTATATTTTAACCTGCAGTGAAGATAGAAATGCTTGAGCTTCTCTGCACACTGCTCATCAATAACAAAGTTTCCTTTTCATTTTTGGTAACTATGGATGAACAAACGCGCGCACACACACACACACAAAACATTGCCTGGGAGGCACAAGGGAAGATGAATTGCCACTAACTGCTTGGCGAATCACATTACAGTTCATAGATTATAACTATTTGAAGTAAACCCCGCTGGCAACAAAATGAGTCTGATGAGTTGGCTCTTCAGCTGTGCTCATCTCTGCTTGGACACCTCACTGATGCATTGCCTCTTTAAGAAAAACGGGGCGAAGCGAGCGGCACGCTGCCTTAATAGACCACATTGCATCTTTCAATGTGTTTACCCTTGTCATTGTAACGAGACTGGAAGTCGTCAAATGATGCTCCAAATGATTCACTGAGGATGATTGGCTTTAGATCCACTTGCAAAAAAAATAAATCAAAATAAAAACGAAAGCAGGAGGAACACTGTGCCTGTGACTCTTCAGCACACTAGTCTCAAAATGGGCACTTTCATGGCTAAGGTAAGCACAGGCAGATGCCTGACGAAAATCAATCAATGGAGCTTACTGACCTTACAAATTCTTGCATGCCCTTTGGGCAACGTGCAAAAAAGTTTTTCATTTTTATTTATTTATTTTATTTTTTGCATGCACCCACAATACGTGCCCATGTGTGTGCATGCACGTGTATAAAGCACAATTCCCATCCAGCCAGGGATTAATCCAATCCATTATCTGGCAGGGCTCAGGGCAGCCCAATCGATGGGGTTCTCAGTGGTTGCTGATGAACTTCCCGATGTGACAAGGTATATCACTCAAAGCTGTCACAGGGCAGCACTGCATCTCTCCCCCACCCCCTCCAAAAAAAAAGTGCAAGGCCCAAATGTGTATAATAGTGGGCATCCCTGCAGCGAATACAAACAAGTCTGACGGCGCTTATATTGACCTGGTGAGCTGACTAATTATCGCATACACACACAAATAGAAGCAGGATTGAAGCAGACGGGGGGGGGGGGGGGGGGGAACCCTCCACTCCATTGGCTCTGTCACATGCTAAACCACTAATCTCAAAACAAAAAGGTCCAGGAAGTGCATTTGAAGCAACATGGTCAGCCGTGACACAACCGCCTTTTAAGATGGACCATTGAAATGGGTGATCTTGTGTTGCCATGGCAACAGCAGAGCAGCTCTTTGTCTCGTGACAGCCCCCTCCACCCCGTGTCGCTTATTTGAAAGGTCAATCAGTTTTTGTAATGTTTTTGCATTATTATTATTATTAGGATTGGAAAAGCGACATTACCCTGACTTATAATTCATTTTAACTCAATATTAAATTAATATTAATTAGTATGAGCAGTGGGCGGCCCGGTAGTCCAGTGGTTAGCACGTCGGCTTCACAGTGCAGAGGTACCGGGTTCGATTCCAGCTCCGGCCTCCCTGTGTGGAGTTTGCATGTTCTCCCCAGGCCTGCGTGGGTTTTCTCCGGGTGCTCCGGTTTCCTCCCACATTCCAAAAATATGCATGGCAGGCTGATTGAACACTCTAAATTGTCCCTAGGTGTGAGTGTGAGCGTGGATGGTTGTTCGTCTATATGTGCCCTGCGATTGGCTGGCAACCGATTCAGGGTGTCCCCCGCCTACTGCCCGGTGACGGCTGGGATGGGCTCCAGCACCCCCCGCGACCCTAGTGAGGATCAAGCGGTACGGAAGATGAATGAATGAATGAATAGTATGAGCAGTTGGGTGTAGAATGTGTAACTTTAAGGGGCGGTGCCTAGTGAGTGACATGAGGGGCAGGAGTCGGATTGGCCGGATACTTTGCACGTGAGCATCTAGACCTGTGTCGTGGCTTACAAAGAGCTCCTTGCAACTTTCCGTATTTGTATGTTTGACTGTTACATCCTGTTTAATTAATAGCAGCTGAAGCTCCGCTTGCCCACATGTGAGGGCATGAAGTGCACATTTTTTTTCACCTCACTAAGCTTGTAAATTTGCACTTTCCAAAGTCGGGTATCATCGTATTACATTTAATGGCAACAAAAACCAAGCACAGCTCATCATGGCAATCCAAGTGACACCACTATGATAAGAGGTAAAGTTGAATAAGCTAAAGAAAAAGTGTCACACAGCACACTCAATTAAACAACTTAATTGTTTGACATCATCCTGTGTGTGAAGGCTTCATGTGAAATTAGGAATGCTGCGTCAATTCAAGCGTGAACTGTCATTACATGGAATGAGGAGAACGCTGAGGGTGACGTTGAAACCCTTCGAGCTGAAGAAGTGAGAGGGATGATGGCAGAGGAGGTGGCGAAGGGGATCAAAATGGCAGGACAGTTATGAGATGTCTTTTCAACATCGCTGTTTTGGCCGCCGCGCCAGTCAATCACAATTGCAATGGCGGGGGAGAGACGGGTGCGGCGGCGCAGAAAGAGCACCGGTGATAATTACAATGCAAGGGACAAGATAATGGGAAGGCGCCGCGCTCGTCCAATTGCTTAGTATATGGAGGCACCCAGGCGCCGCCAACGCCGCCTTTGACAACCGGCAATCACAGCTCATATCATCGTGATCCAAAATGAATTAATGTGACGAACGCACTCGCTCGGTTGCTCCGTTGCTCTGAGAGGGTCAAAGAAGATTCATTGTACTTTGTCAACAGCAATATCAAAACACCAGACGTGAACAACAGGACAAATATCACATTTGACAACAAACTGTAGTCAACAAATCTAGTCTGTATTTAATGTAGAATACCAACCAGATCTCTTTCAATCGCCGGTGATAGTGCGACTCAAATTTACTCAGTTTAACCTTTAAAATGTACTGTACGTGTGCAATTACAATTTGTAGTGACAGTCTAATTCAAAACATAAATGTCAGACTCAAACGTTTTAAAAGGCATATTCATAAGCCTTCTGATATTAAAAATAATTTGTGTTTTGTCTTTTCGCTGGTTTCATCAAAACGATGGTCCTTGGATACAACAATTTCTCGACTTTTTTTTCTCTCCACAGGTGACTGTAACATGCCGTGTCGCTTCTTTTGCGTTCAGTAGTTCAACGTTGAGCTACTTGCAAAGTGCACATTGCATCACTTTGTTATTCAACAGAGATGGGAAGGGTTCGCATGCCTTTGCAAAACAGAAACGCAACAGTGGAAACAAACACTTTGAACAATTATCACAAACACTCCCACCTCTTGTTACGTCATTTCGCTGTACTTGAATGTTCACTATCACATGTTTTTACTGTTCAGAAACCAGAGTTTGTATCGCTAGCAAAACAGCAGTTAGCTTACCTGACTTTTAGAGAGTTTTGTAATGAATTAAGTTGCACCTCTAGTTACGTTATTTCGCTGTACTTGAATTGAATGTTCACAATCACATTTTTTTACTGTTCCCGAAACCAGAGTTTGTATCGCTAGCAAAACAGTGACGTTAGCTTACCTGACTTGTAGAGGGTTTTGTAATTAATTAAAGTCAACGTTGCCAAACAACGTGGTTTGCCATTTTATTTTACCAGCATCGAAAAGAGCATCAATGTATTCAAATTAATGATCGTGAGAGTTGCTCCCATCGCTGTTGATGTTTAGCTCGCCGCTTAAACACCAACAAGTGACGCGGATTGGAATGTGTCAAGTCAAGTGAAGTCTAAGGTTTTTGGCAAGCAAGTGGCAGGTCCTAAAAATAGCAACTTGAGTCGGATTCGAGCCAACCCATCTCTGATAATTACTATTTTGGAATGTTTTGTTGTTGACCACTTTCTGCCCCCACACTTCAGCCAATGTATCAGTAATTCAGTGAAAATGAGTGGGATGAATACTGTATTTTAATTTTAATTTACTGTATTTTAAAGTCCATTTACAATGAGTGCCTATAAAATTTCATGATTGTGGTCACTATGCTCCTGATAAAATTATTATTATTATTAATAATAATAATAATTAAATTGATCCGCAGTACTGCAATGCCTTGGATAAAGAAAGCTCATCTCAGCTCAAGCACAACAATAGAAAGTGTAATGTCACCATCTTTTGTCCGCAAAAGACATTACATCATGCTGGAATCTAAGTACACTTTTTGAGGTACTGATAAGGGTCTACATATCAATATCCAGGAAGGATTGCCCGCTCCCGGAGAGACCATAAGAAACTTATCTATGCTTTTATCTCCAGTAGACTTGATTATTGGTTATTATTATTGATTATTGGTCTTCTTACCAGACTACCTCAAAAGAGCATCAAACAGCTGCAGCTCATTCACAGCACACACGGGATTTTATGGTAAACTGCTAAATATTGAACCATAAATATTTGAGTTGCATCAACAAAAAAAAAAAACTAGCATCACTTAGAATTGAGGTCCCCTACCGACAGAGTATATGCAGCAGAACACTCACCCAAGCACTAGTTATTGAAAGTCAATAACATAAGTTTTCACATGATTGAGTACCTATTGACTGACAATCTGCTTTGAACACTTGGCGGTGGTCCCGGAGACTCCCATCGCTCATCTTCAGCAGGGAAAATCACCTTGGTAATCAACCGCAACATCAACAACTTCATTTTCATGAAGCCTCCTTTTCCTGCTTTATATGACCAAGTGGATGCAATGATTCATGATCAAACGAAAGGGATAGCATGCACGCAATTTGTAAATCCCTTTCCCGATTGTAACGCTGCGTTCAAGTCAAATACAATTTTATGTGCTCGTTGACTTTTTTTTTTTTTAAATGAGGATGTGTCGTGTCACTCACTTTGGGTTAACATGCATAAAAGCTGTAAAAGAACGACAATCAACAATTTATAAACCAATGAAAATCTGTGGCGTGTGGGTGTAATGTAGGAATGTAACAGCGGATGGCAGCAAAGCACTATGAACACAAGTAGGCCAGTGACATTTTTTTTGTATCATCTTTTATGTACTTAAAAAGCAGCAGCTGACAACAAAATATAGGCAATGTTAATCAAAACAGTTTATTTTACTCAACAAGTGGTGATCAATAGAAATGAAAATAAAATCTTGGGAATCCCGCCCCCCCCCCCAAAATTACAAATTATAGCCGATTCAAACCTTGCTTTGGCACTAAAAAATATATATATATGGATATACAGTATATAATACACAAAAAAGGCACTGTGTCACTTAAGAAACAGTCAACCATTAACAAATACTACATACTGTATATTTAGAGCATTTTATTATGACACGCCAGCCGTAAAACAAAATGCTTCCAAAAAAAGAATCTTTGCGGAGTTACGAGTGTCATCCAGTGCTAAGACTTTGTTTGTGCCACATACTTGCTGCAAATAAGTATGAATTACCCGTCACCTAAAGAGGGTCAGGCAGTCCGGCCTATTATTAACACAAAAGAGAGATGAGGAAGACATTTGCACAGGATTTCACCTCGGCCCGTTTTGCCTTCTGCCCCCAAGTTAGGGAAAACCTGCTCTTGAGCGTTACAGTACGCACATACCTCTGTGGGTGTACCCATTTATACGGATCCTTAGGATCCATTAATGTACCAGGAGAGTACAAACTTGCTCAGTAGTTGGTACAGTCTTGACTTGATAACCTGAAAACAGGAGAGGTCCTTTTTCTGTACCTTTCTGGTTGTGCAAATTCAATATTTGTTCAATCTCGTTCTGAAGAGCAATCTGACAGGCTGTCAGATTCCTGCTCAAGACATTCAAACAGGACAACAGTCGTAATGCATAGTGATATATATATATATTTTTTTAATCTCGTCACGGGTGCGGTGTTGCCTTAGACCTCTCTACAGGAATCCGTGCTCATCCAGTCCTTTCGGGGTCACCGGGTTCCACTTTGCAATGGGCTTGGCGGAAGCTGGTTGTGGTCGGTCGGCACGGAGATCTGATGGCTCAGCATTTGCCACGGGAAGTCCTCTGGCGTCCACGTCACTCTCCCCCGAAGACGTGTGGTCCTCTGCTCTCATGTACAAGGCGGGCTTGTGGTATTTGGCCCGATAGGTATCCGTCATGCAGTTATCCACAGAGAAATAAGTTGTGGGCAGAACCACATCGGGGGAATCGGCGCCATATCGGCCAGGGAGCCTGTCTTCGCTCTCGCTGGCCGACAGGTCGTTGCGTTCCTGGTCCGAGGATTTGTTGGAGCTGGTGTCGGACGAGAGGCTGCGCTCGGCCGGCGTCTCGATCCAGCGGATCAGGGTGTTATGCGAGAGTGCCGGCGTGGTGCTTTTGGGTCGACGGGCCGGTATTACACCAAAGTGTTTAGGGGGTAGCGGAGGGGGGGAGTTGTGCGAAAAGGCATCAATGCGGTTCGCCTCGTGTTCAGAGAAGGGTCCGGCGAGGTCGTCTGAACTGATCCATTCAGAACTGCTTGTCTTTGTCGAGTAAGGCGGAAACGGGCTGACTGGACTACCGATGTTTTCTTCTTTTTCGCTGTCCAGGTAGTTGTTTTCCAAGACTCCGGGAGTGTATCGGAAGGCTCTTTTCCTATTTAAAAAAATTAAATAAGCATACAGTAGACACCTGCGCAGATTATATGAATACATTAAAATGAATTTACCTCTGTAAGGGTTTGTGCAAGTCACACAGGTCTGGAGACCTTTTCTCTTGTTCACCTAGGCAAGAAAAAAAAAATAAAATAAAATTCCCTGATGTTAATTCCAGCACCAAACGTTCTGAAATAAAGCAAGCAGACATCTGTCGCAGCTTTAACTTTGGAAAGCGACTATGTGATGATGTTTTCGACGTGTTATCTAACAGGTCACCACGAGGCTCTCTGCCGGGAGCGGGAAGTATCAGGGCGGCTTGTCTGGCACTGCAGCCTTGGGGAGGAGTGAAAAAGTGGAGGGGGGATGGGGGGCTGGGGGCACTGAGGATGTCTGGTCCAGACAGCGATCGCCAATCCTCCGAGGGTATCTGGCGATTCACCCGGACCTCGCTAGTTTGGAGCTAATAAAAAAATTCCAGCAGATTTACAAGTTGGAGCAATGAAAAGAGATTAGGAGGCTCATACATGTAACACTTAATCAATTTATGAATACATCCGGGGTTGGCTTAAACCCTTTCACCTTGGCACCCCGGCGAAGTAATTTGAAGTGTGTATTTTAATTTGAAGCAAGCATTTTAAGGTCTGGTTGCTACCAAATTTGAACCCTGTGTACCCGGCGAGTGACTCCACGCTACTGACACTGCATTCAGTTTGCAAAGAGAGGTCATCATGTATCACGCGATATGATTTCACTTTCTTGGTCTGAAAATTAAATGAATGCAGCGTTGTTGATCGATCTAAGACAGCAGCCGACGGTAAGAGGCAGACAAGTCAATATTTATCTACGGCATGGCAGAAGATACAAGTCACCTGTGCATCCATCTGATGCTACTCATACCATTTTGCGTTTAACTAAACTGGCTCCAATTTCAGATAGCCAAAATAAATCACAGAAGAATTTGACAGAAAATCTTCATTCGATCTTTAAAAATATTAATTAAAAAAAAAGCTGTGGAAACAATACTATATGGAGAGGTAATGCATTTTTTTTGGGTGGGGGGGGGGGGAATAATTCCACTCCTGCCACTGCATCCATTTTTCCATCCTCTGTCTGTTGCATCCAAATTCCAAAAGCTGGAATTATTTGATATGGAGGAACAAAACTGGCCAACGCAGAGTCCCGCCCTTGCAGTTTTTGCCAAGTCATCATTTCACCAGCCGGTGACGATATAACGGAGCTAAGTTGGAAAAGGTGAGAGCGATCTGCAAGAGAAGCTGACAAAACGGACAAAATGAAGGGGAGAGTGGCCATCTGCGATGCGTCAGCACACTCTCTCAAAGCATTAGAGGCTAAATCCTTTGTGCTGGCATGCAATTACACTGGGGTCAGAACACCCCCCCACCACCTTTCTATACACAACGCTATTGCTTTTTTAAGCTGCCAAGTCCATGAGGCAATTCACAATTTGAGGCTGTTCATCTGTGATCCTCACTTAAAATAAAGAGATGCCGACACACCCATTTGCTAGTGACTTAACAATGACAGAAAAAAATACGAATAATAAAAACACGGATGCCCATTTCGAGAGCCACTGTTGTACGTCCAAGTGTCCGCCCAGGTGAGTGACAACCATAGTTCAGGCCCGGCCTCGGTTTGCCAACTCAAGGACAGACAATTTATGCAACCAGCGAGCGGAGGGAATCCATTCGGCCGGCCCGTGGGTTCAAACTCATTCCGACAATATTCGTGTCGTGCGTGAGGGCTGGTGGGTCGCATGGTCAAGTGCAAACGGGAGCGCTAATGGCCTCTCCGGTGTGTTCCTATGAGGAGTTGCTGGAGCGGCCAAGGATGATTTAGCAATGAATGGCATCGAGAGTCCACACGCTACTCTCTCCGTGGCGGAGGTGGCCCTTTTACACCGGATGTCCGTCGCGCAGTGGCTTGCGGTGAGGTGCATGGTTGGTGAGGCACTGACTCCTTTAGTGTCAGATTTACAAATATATAAAGCAAAAAAAAAGTAGCTTATTCAATTGGCGAAGCATTATATTTGCGACATGCAAATATACGGCACGCAGCACGAGCCAGTTGCATGTATCAACCCAGTTTGTGATGATTGCGCAATGCGATGGGCATTCAGAGGTGAGGCAGAGCCTCACCTGCCTCCCCTGACTGCAGGTATCTGCAGTCGCGCCATGTCAGAGCCTCTGTTTTGTCTCGCACCACCTTTTTGCAAGGATCGTGGCTGGGAATCTGCACTGGGCAGACAACAAATTGAACGCCGGCCAAATTGACTTTTGGCCACATTCAATGCAAGTTTGCCGTTATCGTCTGCATGAATAGCATACAAATATCCTCCCCACACACTCACTTGAAATTTTCCACAAATGGAAAGTGGCTGGGGGATGTTTAGTTGCAAGTGGACGAGGCCATCCATATGGAACAATCCATCCATCTATTTTCTATAGCTCACATCCTCGGTGAGGTCACATGTGAGGTTCTGCCTATCCGGGCTCACGTTGGCCAGGATACAACGTATACCCTGGATTGATCGACGGTCAATAACAGGGCACAAAGACGCATCAGTGCACTCATCACAGCAGTCTGACGCGATTACAGTGTGTTGACTCTTTTTTGGGGGTTTTTAATCCTGTTGGAGGGTTCGGGGGAGCGGGGGGCAGTCTACTTGAAAACTGACACAGGTAGCTATGCTGAGGCAATGTACACGCACTTCAGGTACTTTCCCCCAAACAAGTTAAACAAGTTTCACGAGGGTTGGTTCAAGCTTCTTGACTCACTACTTGTGTTGAAGTCTACCTTGAATTCAAAACAAAACAAGACTTCGAGCAGTTGCGCCCACCTCCACCAAAGCCGAAGGAAAACTCTAGCAGTTAACAGCTTTGGAGGGGAAAAAACAAAAACGGAAATTACTTTCTGCCCTCATCCTACACTGATGAAAACATTCTTGGCAGAGGCAACGCTGTTGCTTTTGTGCTTCGTTTTTGAAACTCACCGTGACCTGGCAATAAACATGCAGTTTGTTGGCTTCCTGTGCTCAGCCGTGCCATTTTCTGGCCGGCTGAGCACAGCTGGGTGGCCCTTACAAGTTCACTCATCATCATCATCATCATGACCACCAACCGCCTCTTATTCAAGATTAACTCAGCGTTCCCGTAGAGGGAATTACTGTTTCTACATCGGTGAGCTCAGAAGTTGCTTTTCTTCCTGGACTCTGTTTAAAAGGAACATTTGGTTTTCCGCTCAAAAAATTTCGCAGTCACTTCAGGTAACACATCAGGCAGGACAATAAATCCAATCAATTTTCTCATTTTCTCATCAAATGATTCTTTGGGGCGGCCCGGTAGTCCAGTGGTTAGCACGTCGGCTTCACAGTGCAGAGGTACCGGGTTCGATTCCAGCTCCGGCCTCCCTGTGTGGAGTTTGCATGTTCTCCCCTGGCCTGCGTGGGTTTTCTCCGGGTGCATATGCATGGCAGGCTGATTGAACACTCTAAATTGTCCCTAGGTGTAGGTGTGAGCGTGGATGGTTGTTCGTCTATGTGTACCCTGCGATTGGCTGGCAACCGATTCAGGGTGTCCCCCGCCTACTGCCCGAAGACAGCTGGGATAGGCTCCAGCACCCCCCGCGACCCTAGTGAGGATCAAGCGGCTCGGAAGATGAATGAATGAATGATTCTTTGGATTGTTGGGAAACTACGTTGGAACCATTTGAGTGCCTTTTTGAGAGATTGTGACTTACCGATAAAAAAGGGAGCTGGCATGATGTCAACATCACTTCCCTTTGGAGGGAAAATATCCCTAAAAGAACAAAGTGAAAAGAATTAATGGTGTCATGTTAAAATCAGCATGCACGAGACACGTTATGAATTTTTCTAAAACAGTTTTCAGGTATAACTGAAACACCCTTGAGGTCCAACAAATATCGTCAAAGCATGGCTTGTGTTTTCACTTGTGGAGCAACACTTTAGTCAGTAACAGCCAATTCTATACCAAGTCTGAAAAAACGTTTAAAAACGTCTTTGGGAGTGAATGGGTTAAGGTGCAGCTACTACAAATGCTTATTTGTGCGCACCTGCAGCAATGCAGCTCTGCGTCGCTTCTGGTTTTTACGTGAAACTGGTTCGCGGGTCAACAGTGGAATTAATGCAATTATTTACCGGGTCAGCTGCAGCTCGCCTATTGATTGGAGTTCTTTGAGAGGAAAGTTCTCCACGACGGGCGAGTCCAGATTTGCGGAGCTATTGCTAATTCTGTCGCTGCTCTCGTAACCAGATTCCGTTCGCTGGATCTTCCAGTTGTCATTATAGACTTTGAGAGTGGCCGTGCCCTTCGACCTCTCCTTGTCGCCGTAGCCGCCCCGGTCGAGCGACTCCAGCGAGCTGCGGCTGCTGCGATTTTCGTGTCTCTGGTCGTCCTCGTAAATGGTCATGAGGCTATTGGGCTTGCGCTCCTCCTGGCCTCCCAACATCGCCTCCCACTCTCGCTCCCGCGTCACCGACTTGCCGCTAGGCCATCTCAACGGACTGATCTGCTGCCACTCTGCGCCAGCCGCGTAGTCAGTGCCGCTTGAGACGCTGTCCACATTGAGCGGTTCCCGCACGGGCTTCCAGGGCCGAGTGGATCTGCCGTGACCGTTCCCCGCGCTACCAGGACGCCCGCGAGAGTCCTGGCTGCTGTCGGTGTCATAGCCGTTGGTCTCCGGTTTCCTACTGTAGTGAGCACTTCTCACGCTGGGCACATTGGGTAGCACTTGAACCCTCGAGTTGGAGCGAAGGGGCACCACGTGAGAAGACCTGCTGCCGAGTTGGGGTGGGTGGTAAATCCGTGTGGGACCTTTGCCCTGGCTGCTGTACAAACGAGGGTCCATGTCGTGCTTGAAACCATTTTCTGGCGGGGAGACGGAGTGTGAGTGGAGGTGATCTTGACCAGCATCTGCGCGGGAATAAAAAGGCCCATTTTTATTGTCAAAGTTGACGCGGCAGTCCAGATCGGCTCCTTTTATAGGTTGCGCGAGTGTGCGCCAGGTTCACAGCGCGGAGGCGATGGGATATATCCAGTTATTACACATTTGATGTTCTGACAAAAGAACACAGCAGGTTGGCGAGGAAAAGAAGGAAGGGCAAGAAAAAAAAAGTGCTAATTATAGCCCACGGGAGTCCAATTCCTTGTTTTTTGTCTTGGCACAATTTAACTTCAATACAGTCTATAGTCCCACCTTCCAAGCAATATGCAGCGATAGACACCAGAATACCAAAATATGACAAAAATAATACATATGTACCGCGCGTCTTGTTTGTCGGTTGTGAAGAGGGGAATCAGAGAATTCTAACTGCGAGAGAGCGGGATGAAAGAAAGCTCAGACGGACGTCAGCAGTTAATCCCCTTTCTGACACGTCGCTCCCTAACCGGCGCTTACATAAGGCCCGCTGAATGGGAGACATGGGGCCGCTCTCATAAAAGCATCAGAATCTTCCCCCCGCGTATGTTCGTTGCGTGCCATCACATGTACAGGCCGTCCACGCGGGTCCGTCACCGACCTTTGTGGTGTGATTCCGCCAGACGCTGACCGCTTCCATCGGAGTCTCTTCCGACTGGATGCGCCTCTCTGCTGGCTCGCTGCGCAACTTCCCTGAAAATCTCTTGGAGTTGCCGCTTGGTCTCGCTGGCGCCAGTGTTCCCTGTCCAACACAGAACGTACAATAGAAAGTCATGCACTTGCGTGAGAATAGAAGGTGTTCTGTGGTTTAAACAGGCAATTGTTAGGACGGGCACCGGAAGCCATCGCGTAGGAAAACAAGATCATGCATAAGGCATTGCTATCCTCGTACAGTATTGTTCAGATTTTATTTTGATGCCGACCCTCGCGGCGCATTGTAGAGTAAGTTATGAACAATCATTATGGCAGCTGGCTTGACTCAGATGACTCCCTGCAAAAGGACGATCGCGGGGGGATGCCGTCGATGAGAGTCATCTCCGTCCTTTGGCTTTGATCATCCGTCAAAAAAAAAAATGTATGCGATCAATTGTGTTCAAAAAAGATTGACCACTGGTCAAAAGAACTCTGCAAAATTAGCCAGCGGAGCAACAAGGTCCCGTACGGCCAGTCAAGAGTGGGCAATTCACTTTTGAATTGAATATATTTTCTTTCTTAAACGATTTTGTTTTAATAAGCAGCCACCTGTGCAGCCTAGCAATGGCATAGTCACTCAAATTAAAAGATAAATCACCATTTCATTCGCAAAGAACGTGTCTACAGGCGCCCTATTTTATTTCTCTCATATTTTTTCAAAGTGTGCTGACATTATGAGCACAAACCACGCAGAAAGTAGTTTGTAGGACTGCCAAATCATTACAAGGGCAAATTCCTCTCTTCCCTCCACTGTGCAGGAAATAAGAATTGTTGCAAACTTGAAGACCACAGTTGGCGTTGGCACGCTTCTTTCCTTTTCCCTGAATACAGTGACGACATCTAGAAACTGGCTACACTGAAGATAAGTCTCTGCTTTGGTTTGCTTTTTCTGTGGCCACATATGCACATCAAAACAAAAGCAATGTGTATTTAACATAATATTTTGATGATAATAGTAAGACTATTGGTGGTCTGGATGTGTACCACGGGTCTTAGTTTGCCAGAGGTGCTTTAAGTTTTTAAATTCATGGGTGGGTTGGGAAAAAATAAAATTGCACCAAACAACCACCTCTCGTGCTCATCTGAGAACCACACCAAAATTTCAAATCAGGTTGTTAGGTTTTACTCAATTTTGTCCACAGGAAACGGTGGGAGGGGGGGGGGGGGGTTCGAGTGTATTTTCGCCCGATGCTTTAAGTCGGGGGGTGTCAAACTTATTTTTGTCACGGGTCACTTTTGAGTTCTCTCTTCCGTCGGAGGGTCATTATGGCAGTGAAACCAAATCACCGTGTCATTTCATCGTATTATTACTTGTACACGACAAATTGATGGATTACTAGTTTTGAAATCAGTCAACTAGACTATTTTCTTTGATTGTTCAAGTGAGTGGAAACAGGGGGACAAAATGATTGCGAAATCTCAATGTTATTTATAACGCATGACAATTTGACATTTCGGTACAGATTTTAGCAAGGATCATTGCTTTCGCGGGCCACATAAAATGATGTGGTGGGCCAGATATGGCCCCCGGGCCTTGAGTTAGACACCTGTGCTTTAAGTGAATGAAAACATGACACAGGATTCTCCTTTTGCTTCATTTAACATTGTTCCTTTGATGTTTGATTACCTCTCTGCAGTTTACAACGATGCAAATTCATGCAGGACATACAGTAACTGTAATTAATGTGTACTTATTGTGTACCTGAACCACGTCCTCCACTAGTTCGGGCACCGTTGCGGCTAAAGCTGGTCGGGGGCTTCTGATTTAAGGAGCGTGGAAGACCCAGTAGAGCGTTCAGATTCTCTTTGGTTAGTTCCAGTTTCTTCGGGGGTGGAAGCGGAGATGTCACGCCTAAGCCGGGAAACCGAAACAGATTGCGTTCATATACGATACGAGCAGTGATGAAAACACACGCGGGACCATGACGGGCCCGTTTCGTCACTCGCCGCCATCAGGCCGGCTGCCACCCGGCTTGGACCTGGGCTGGAGCCAGCATGGAGGGTTTTGAGGAGGATCTTTAAACGGGGATAAAACCTCCCCAAGCGCACAAATCCTGGGGTGTATAATCCACGAGCGAGTTCACTGATTGCACGAGCTGCTTAATGTGCATGCAAAAAAAAAAAAAAACATGTTTTTTTTGTAGCGCAACGTCAACATATCCACCATTCCCTTTCGTACAGTGCGACTTGCCTTCTCCATTCTCAAGGTTCTTGTAGTGGGTTTGGCTTAAATTCTGCCGGGACGCATCCACCGCCGTAATGGCGCTGCCATTCGGGTTGGCGTAAAACAACAGAAGAGGCTGGAAGTGACCTTTAATACATTTGCTGACCGCATCTTTCCACCTAGAGCCGACCTGAAGCGAGAAACAAGAGGCGGAAGGACGACATGTGATCATTTACACTGAAACAAAGCACAAAGGCTCCTTTTCATCGCCGCGTTAAATCTGAAACCTGTGAGCACCAGCAGATGTTGGAACAGAAGCCAAACCGTAACTGGAAATAAAATGAGGGTGAACCGCACCTCGCAGTCCAATTGGCGAGCCCGTGGAACAATCACATTAGCGCCGCTTGGTCAGGTGCCGCCGCGGAGTCGCCACAAAGGCAAAAGCTGTGGGCTAGCAGATGCCCGTGTGCCTCTTAATTAAGCCAATGAAGACTACAGCGGAGGGATGAGGCAGAGCGGGAACAACGGAAGACCAAACAGAAATGTAGCAAATGCAACGCGAGGAAGAAAGCCTCGGTCTAAACGTCAAGCTGTATAGAGACATGGACAAAAATGTCAGCGCCCTTTGAATTTCGAAAACCAGCCGACCGCCGCACCACCGTCTCATTTGGGACCTCGCAGCAATGATTCGAGACAAAATCCCACAAAATTGTGTTTGTTTCTTGAACACGGCAGTAAGTCAACATTCAGACCAGCCCAGACTGCAACGTATCGCAATTGAAGTTCGGACTTTCAAAAAGCATCAGATTGCGTTGAAATGAGAGCCACTTGGAAGGAGAGCAGCGTCGTAAAATGTGTTCCGAACGTATTCATCTATGGAGGTTCCGCTGTAGCAACGGACCATTTGGCGCCGGTCCAAATTAGGATTGTGCGGACTTGGCAGCAGCCCGAGCTCTGCGCAGCACCACTCCAAGTGGATATAAAACGACGGGCTACCATTTAGATAGTGTTTTGATTTTGTTTTCGTTCCGCAAGAAGGGCAAAATACACGATTATAGAATGTAGTTCAGGTTAATTTGCTGTACGACCGAGTGCCTTCGTCACCTCTTTTACGGTGGCATCATCGAAGAAGACCCACTTGGAGGACTTGGTGTGGTAAGCGAAGGCACAATAGTGGCGGCTGGAGTAGCAGATCATCCCCACGAGCTGCAGCTCCCCCTTGTTGGCGTGCTCGTCGGTCACCCTGTAGAAAAGCTGCGCACACAAATAACAGCTGCTAGAAACCGCAATTGGAAAAAAGATCCAATCCGTAAACTGGACGACCGAAAGCAACCAACAACGGGAGAGTGGTCGATTTTGAAAATCCGCCTGTGCCTCTGTACACAGTCAAAACAATCATTTCATGACCATGCGATAACAGTCGCAAAAAAGTAAAAAAAAAAAAAAAACATCTTTCCGATATTCTTCATAAAGATGAGACCATAGAACAGGGGTGGGCAACCTATGGCTCGCATGCCAGCTGTGGCTCTTTTGATGATTGCATCTGTCTCGCAAATAAAACTAAATATTTACGCCCGTTTAATCCATCCATCGATTTTTCACTGCTCCTGTCCTGTTCTGGGCTGCAGGAGCAATTTTAATTGGATGATACTGGCCTACGCTGGCCGTTGCTGGGTAGCAGGTAAACGCCCCCTTTTGAATCAGCCCGCTCAGTCATTAGCACAAAGCTAATCCTTCGATGAATAAAATGGCGAGAAGAAAAAAAAAGGATGACGAATCTGGTACGCTTCAGGACGAACGGACCGAAGGATTCGCCTTTGTGGAGAGAACGGGTTCTGCGGTGCGTCTAATTTGCAAGGACAAAATACCATCGATGGAACAGTCGAATGTAAAGCGGCACTTTGACGAGCGCCATGCTACGTTCGCATCAAAATACTCTGCGGGAGACAACGGGAAGGAAGCTTGCAAGCTTCTGAGCAGGCTGCAAGCTAGCATGCTGCAACTCCATGTATGGACCCGGCAAGATGGCTACAATTCCGCTATCTTTGCTGCATCTTGAGCAATCGTGAGGAATGGAAACCCATTCACATTAGCGGTGAGTATTATAACAACATTATTTTTTTTCAATGATACATTCAGAAGCTTATTATACAGTCTTTTTTTTATTCACTTTTCCAAATATTTCCAAAAATTTTGCTTTCATGGCTCTCTTAGTCAAAAAGGTTCCCGACCCCTGCCATAGAAGAAGAAAAAGAAAACTACATTCAAGAGACTGTCCGGGCTTAGAATACAGATTTATCACAACAGGTCATTGTCGCGCTTCGCCAAGCCCGCTCCGCGTAATTAGATTCGTTACGTTGAATTATTTGTGTTCATTTGGTTTCTATGCTGGCCCGTCAAAATATTGCGTTGGGGACATTTGCCTAAAACACTAAAAGACAAATATCTGGAAAGGAAGAGCAGCAGAATCGCGAGAAATAAGTTTTGTCTGGCCCTCATGCGCTTCCTGCTCTGCCAGTTCTCACCCTCGCGAACAATAGATTGCAAACAATCGGGGCGGCGGTGGTGCTTTTGACACCCAATAACGCCACATTAAACACTCCCAAATGAATTGAGGCTTTTGTGGTGAGAGATTGAGAAACATGTAAGAGGGAGGGCCGTCCAACAAACACACTGAACACTTCAGTGCGGAAGTTATGTAACGTGTGAGGAGCCCACCCCCGCCTTTGATTTCCAGCAGCGCTGCACGACTCGCCAATGGCTTTCAAGCTCCGCTGGTGGGGAGGGGATTTGAACTTGTTGACACCAACGAGTGGGGGCGTTTTTGATCAGGCGGGGAGACCCCGGCGGGGGCGCTGACTGCTTACGCAACGGCCGCAGCTGACAATAGACACGAGCCCCTCGCGGGTGTCGGCACCGCGGCGTGTGCGGTGGCGTCGGCGCTCACCGCTGACAGGCTGAGGTGTGGCCCGAGTGAGCGGATCACGTCCTCGGTGAGGTCCGACTGGTCCGAATCCCACACGAAGCCGATGGTGACGATCTCCGGGGAGTTCATCAGGACGCGCCTGATCCGAATCCTCTGGCCACATTTGCTCTAGAAGCGGGAAACAGGGGGGGGGGACACAAAGCAAAATCCTCCATTTTGACACACAGTTTCCAAGACTGGCCGGTCAGAACGGCATACGAGCGTTTCGCAAGCTTTATTGAGCAGAAAATGTCACAGCTCATCAGTAAAAGAAATATTGCGAACTTTGCTGTGTACTGAGAAAAAAAAAATGATGCTGGAGTTGCAATTTCCCCACAAATATACTTTCTCGGCATAAAATGTGGGCCTCCCTGATGAGTTGAAGACAAAGCTGATATAGTAGCAAGCGCCATGAGCTTACTCTGTTGTATGAAGGCCAAACACGCACATTTAAATTGTCCAAAGCACATTCTGCCATCCAGTGGAAGGGCATTGAATACTGATCGGCCTATCGCTATTTGTAACTGACATCATCGATCATTCGGAACAATTATCTTTGCCCAAATTAAATGAATGCATAAATTGCCCGCGAGACACCCGATGACCTCACGCCAATTTCCGTGGCATCGTGGTAGAAAATAACTGCTGTGAGGGGTCAATAAATTGCTGCACCGGCGACCAAAGTCTGCAAGACAACCGAATACTGGCTGGGCTACGTCACAGGCGGGGCCGAACCGCGCCGTAAATAAGCCACTTACGGGACAGTTGCGAAGGTCGCCGACCGTACACGCCGCTTGTAACAGTTCTCCAAAGGAATCGTCCTTGCGCTGAGACATTTGCTGGCTGGGGACGAAGAGGAGGCCCAAAACAGACAAGTGAGGTTGACGACGAGCAATTCGGGACTTTTATGTTGCCGCTGCTTTACCAGAGTGCGGTGGTGGAGACATAATGCACCAGCTCTATAAACGGCAACGGGTCAGAGGATGCCCCACAGCTGCGGCACACGGACTGCGGACAGGGAGACAAACAATGTCACCAAAAACATGAACCATCACATCATTTACATTTCCCTCTTATCGCTACTCGATCCAGTGGCTGTAGTGTGCACAGCGGCCAACAGGGCAGTGTATTTATTTTTTTTCCCCCTTTTCTTCAAGAGGGCACCCGAGTAGGCAGCCGTTGGCAAGTGCTCTTCAAGAGCTTTGCTTTTTGTTGTTGTTGTTTTTGTCACATGGTGTTCCTGCATGTGGACTGTCTGCAGTGTTTTTGGCCGCGACATTCCTCAAAAGGGAAGAATCTGTGCTTGGTGGTTGCGCCTTATCGGCAGCACGCGTGTACAGTCGCCGATTTTCATTGGGAGGAATGCCGGCGTTTGCGGGTTTTTTTTGCGCTTGCAATGGGCAGCAGTTTTCACAGCTCCATTTTGTTTAGCGGAGATGACGGCGCTGTTGGATGGCTTGTGGAGCCGAGGATGAGGAGACAGGAGCGTTTTATTTTTCACAGTTGTGTGATAGGTAATACAGTCTAAGATTTTGTTTTGAAAAGTTCATTAAATGAATGCCATGAAATGATTCATTAAGTTATCAGCACAATAGGTTAAAAATCATTGGAACGCCGGAGAATTATTCAAACACACGTTAAAAGGAAGATTTGAATATAACATGGAAATGTTTTTCTGACAAAAAGGAGCAGAAAATACAAGATATATTCTCCTTTTCATCCCGATTTTGTGTTTTCATGTAAATGTGTCTGCTTTTTTTAATTAGTTTTTTTTATTTTGGCACTTGTTTGATGGATACCTGTATAATATATATATATATATATTTTTTTTTTTTTGGGGGGGGGGGGGATGTGACAGTTTTATTCTTTCTCATGTTTCGTAGTAAGGTCGAACTGGTCTGGAGTCGGCATCATGCAAGGCCCGGTGGTCTGTGTGTGTGTGCGCGTGTGTGCAATTACACACCACACCATCTGTGGTTTACTGGCTTCTGCTGATGCTGCATAAAAACATTTATTAAAAACCTGCGAACAATCAAATCTGCCTTATTCCACTGAGGCCGCCCGCTATCCAAACATGATGGATTGGACTCACACGGTCTCAGACGTTGATTCATGCGTGTGCCTTGCAACCGCGGCTTCCGGCATTCGCGCAACCGAACCGCGAGCGCAGATGACGTCCCACTGACCTGCTCGTAAAGCGACATGGCAAACTTCTGATGGGTGATGCAAGACTTTGAAGTGCATGCGTCGGTCTCCTCGGGCACGATGTGCAAGTGGATCCTCTCCAGTATATTTTCCTGTCACATAACATTGGATTGATCAACACCAGCCCACCAAAAAATAAATAAAAATAAAAAAGCACTGTGGTCAGCTCATCTCTCACTCGGTTTGAGCTCAGTGCGGGACAGAGCAAGCTTTAGGCATAAGGTTTCAAAGCGGGGAAGATTCGTGCCCAGTGAATCGGGTGTTCTCAGGTCTCCGCGCGATAAAATATTGAAGAATGCATGGCAGTATTTGAGAGGTTACAGCATCACAGCCGGTTAATCGGACATCGAATGCTAAATTCTCCATTGGTGTGCAACTGCCGCCAAGAGAGCAAAGTAAAGAAATGTGGGCAATTGAGGTTGTCTCAGGGAGACCACATAGGCACTGGAAAAAAAAAAAAACGTCATGACCTTTATTCTCACCAATAATGTCCGTTGAGATGTATGAGTGATAGCACAATTATCCATCGCCACCAATATTCAGAATGACGGCCAACAAGATTCATTTCAAACTGGATTATTTTGCCTCTGATGCAGCTCTGTCTCTCTGTTTCCAAATACCGGCCTTCCTTGACTACTGTCTTTCCCCGGGGGGTACATTTAAAATATAAATAAATAAAATATAGCTTTCTCCATAGTGTGTTGTTATCAAGAATTGTTTTTTTTTTTTAGATGGTTGAACATTAGCACTAGCGAGTCACATTGACCCTATCCATTTATTTATTTGTCGTGAAATGTAAATGTCTAACTTTCAGAGACACCAGAGGGGTTGGGGGAAAAAAAAAACCTAAAAAAACAAAACAAAAAAAAGTTCCGGCAATTCAAACACATGCCAATTGGCTCACGAGTTAAGCCCATTTAACCAAAGCGGCAGTACCTACCAAGGCTGAGGAACTAGGCCCAATTTGCTTTGGTTCCTACCGTTATGCTTCATTTCCCCATAATAGTCCTCCTTTTATTTTGCTTTTGATAAACACATTCAGTGTGGCGCCGAAGTGATGCAATCCCTCTTATATAATCTATCATCCTGATATTTAGTGGCAACCTGGTAGGGGCTGACGGGAGGGCGAAGGAGGGACAGACGCTCTTTTCTGTGACCTCGCCAAGCAGTTTGTTGCAGGACACACAGATAAACTCTCCCGTTCTGCTACTCTGCTTCCCGAGGGGGTTACCAAGGGAACTTACAAAGCACTCTGCGGCATCGTCCATGAAGCCCAGCTGGAAGCGCTGCTCGTCCTTAAAGGTCTCCGCCAAGGCGTGACGCAGGTTGTCTGATGGCAGCGCGCGCTCTCGACTGTGCTGGAACTGGGAGAAAATGCCCTGAGGAGGAAGAAGACAAAAGGTTTGTGCGCAGACAAAACAGAAAAAAAAATGCCGTTGGCCGAAAAAGCACTGGACCTTTAATGCGCAAAAGATGCACGACTCGCCAAGACAGAAGTGGCCGGGTAGCTGCCTCAAGCTGCGTCTGAAGATGTCCAGCTGCCACAAGACCTACACAATTAGACAAAAAGCAAATTGTTTTTCCAATTTTCAAGGTCCTCCAAAAGAGAAACAATGCCAATGGGTGGGGGTGCTCATCTCCAACCAGCTCATCTGCCGCCTCACCCTGTGAGTCAGTCGCGCTGAGTTGGCGGCTGACCTCACCACGGGCGTCTGACTGGAAGCCATGAGGCAACTCGGGAGCCAACACCCCGGCAGTCACACAACACAACCTTCGAGTGTATTAATACGTCACTCGGGAAAAGGGCTGACGAACACAAGCGGTGACTAAGTCGTAAAACTGGAGGACTTGGTCTACGGCTTTGGCATGAAGACAAAAACAAATTTAGAAATCGCATCTCGGATTGAAACACCCATCAGAAATTTCTAAAAGGGAAGCGTACTATTTTTAAACATATCAGGAGTATCAAGAGTTTGAGAATGATGGAATTCTGGCACAGGCATGTGAAGTTTCAACACCAGAGTATCACTTGGCTGACATCATCGAATTCAGAATTTCCTAACTGTTTGTGAGCCAAGGCACATATTGTGGAAAATCTCATGGCACACCACGCAACACAAATGTCACAAAAAGTACAATGTAATCCCTTGTTTATCAGAGGGATTCCATTCCACAACGCCCCGACAGACAAATATGTGACATGGATCAGATTTTTTTTCCCCCTTCAGTGTGTACAGTAGAATTCAGATTTTTTTCAAATCCAATTATGGCCTCTGTCATTTATACGGGTCTTTCTACAGCACAGGTGCCAAAGTCAAGGCCCGGGGGCCAGATCAGGCCCGCCGCATCATTTTATGCGGCCCGCGAAAACAAATCACGCATGTCAAGTTCCATGATGCTTGCTAAAGTCCGAATCAAAAATTTAAAATTGTCATATGTAATCCACAATAACATTCATTATTTTTGACTTCTGATTTGAAAACTAGTTATTCATCAATTTGTTGTGCGCTGTGATTGTAACATACAGAGGTGATTAAACATTTATATGGTTTCCCAAAATTCATAACGGCCCCCCAAGGGAAACCGTAACTACGATGTGGCCCGCGACAAAAAATGAGTTTGACACCTTTGCTCGACAGTATGAATGCTCATCCACGCACATCCGACCTCGACGTCATCAAAAGTATGCAATCCGCATACGATAAAATCGTGTTCTCGTAACAGTGTTGATTTTATATTTAAGTTTAATTCCATCTCACTTGAAAGCTAACAGATCAAGTGGACATTTGTGGCGATAGCTGTGATTCAGCCACACACACACACACACACACACACACACAGTTCAATCGTTGCGCCACCAAAATATTTCTACCTCCTCACGTCTTGTTACTCATTCGATATGCGATAAGATGAACCCCTGATCAAAACGTACATTATAACATGGACTGCCTTTGCCGGCAGAAGCCAGCGGGCAGCCATCTTACGTTGCCACCGTTACTGGCAACCTCTGATGTGTTTTTCGCTGAAAACATTCCAATCAGCCTGCCTTTTATGACAGGAAGTATTGAGAGGGTCAAACTTCATCATTTACATTGACCATACCATGGATATCTCAGTATCGCGAATAGTAATTGACAGAAATTAAGTTTACATATGACAGCATTTTTTTTCTTGATGGCCTGGCATTGTTCATTGTTCCGACAACAAATCTTTGTGTAGCAGTTTCAGAGAAAATATGCATTTAGAGCATCACCCAAACTTATGCATTCAAGTTAAGCATGCTTAGTGAGTGTCAACGCAAGTCAAAGTCATGCCTGGTGCACATGACTGAAATCTTGGCCGTGTTCAAAATTCCCTTGCCGCAAGAAAAGCACAAGCGAACGTCAGGCGAACATTTTGCGACCTTGAACGAACTCTGACAATACTTAAAGTTCGCTACCTTGGCTAGCGTTGGCAAAAAAGAAAAATCCTGCTACACGCTGGTATATTAAGATATTTTGTGATGTTTTCTTTAATCAATGTATTTCTTCTCAGTGAAAAAACTGCTTTGAGATGATTGCATGACTTGGTGACTTGCTTGCCTAAGCAATTTCAGAGATGGACTCTGGAGCCTGCTTTGACGACTTCAGAGATAAACTATTTAGCCTGCCTTGACGACTTCATAGTCTGATTTGTTTGAATTGTCAAAACTTGATTGAGATCAATGCCACTTGATTATAAAAGGAGGGGAGCGATGCTCCTCAGCAGAGTCCGCTATGGGTTACCGTACAAACGCCTAGCTCGTATTGAAGCTCACTCTGCTGAGGGTGTTGGCTCTCCACCCTACTGGCACACGGTAAGAGTTCTTTAGCTTCATACAACCTGTTTGAACTGTGTTATCATTTCTGTGTGGGACCAATAAAGTGCCTATTGTTGGTAGCCAGAAGTGTCTTGTCGTTATTTCTGAGTGCCTATCTCCGACGATCCTTTATAAAACTTGATATTCATTCAAATTGAGTATCAGAAGTGTTTCAAAACACACGCTAAAGCCGCAAAATGTGAACCTCAAGGGACGACTGAAGACTGAAGCAGATCTTATCTCCACTCACTCACAAAAGTAGGTTCACACAAAACTGGCATTGTGTTTTATGAATAGCAACGGGTGGAAACATGGTAATTGGATCTCGGCCATCAAGAGGAAGAGCATGTAGTTGTTCAACCCGTCACTGTACATCGACGGTATTGAGAGATACACTTCGACACTTGGCCTGAAGTAAATTGGTACGCTTCATTTGAAACCGCACAGCAGTTGGGGACTCCGTCTGATTAACCAGGATAGTAGCTAGATGTTGGGAAGCTGTATTTTCAAGCGCATGCGGCAAGAATAAGCAAAGCAGTACCTGCACGGCACTGTTGAGAAAGCAGCTGTTCTGACCCGGTTCGTTCAGGAGTCCTTTGGTGGGGGCCAGAGACATCATGCTCCCCGGCTGGTAGCCCTTCCCCAGATTGCTGCCCGGCCTCTTGAAAAACCTGCGCAATGCCATTTGCGTCGCTGAGTCAGGTCCTTCTCAATGGCTTTGAGCGGAGGCAATCGGGGCGTGCGGTCCTTTTGCCCCTGGGAGGTGTAAAACGACCCCCCACCCCAAAAAAAAAAAGTCTGGGACTATGTGATCCCGCGAGCTGCAAATGATGCCCTGCTACACATGGGCCACGAGTCCACGTCTTGCGTGCATGACGAAGGTCTTCAAATTCAAATGGGCAGGGGGGGGGGATTATAATCCACGTAACAAGTTTGTGAGGTTTAATATTCCACAGGTGAGACGCTTTGGAACCGCAGCGAACTCATCTTGCCACATATTTGTGATGCTCCTCAGGACATTCAGTGCTCCGTTGAAGAGGCATAAAATCCACGTTCAGCTTCTGTCCAAGACACAACAAACAATGAGGTCATTTGGATTTCACAACCAGACCTAGAATGTTGCATATCATTCACATTTGTTACATGGGTTCATAAATTTAATCCGGCAAGACAGAGGCATTTAGAAATTGGAAAAAAAAAAAAGTTCCCTACTCTGGCCGAAGTCAGGATTTTAAGGAATGTCAACAAAGCTTGCACATTAACTTTTACAAACAGCCCTTAAAGCAGAGGCCAAGGTCGAAACGGAGCGTGGGCACGGCAACGACGGTGCATTCGCGTTCCGCTTGTTTCCACGGGCATTTCACTGAGCGTTGACAAACAAAAAGGGACAAACAGTAGCCAGAACTTGTAACCGTTTGCATCTCATTATTGTCATTCATTAATCTCCTGGTGTATGCGACACATTGACCAAGATGAACGAGACTGAAAATATCCTGAGCCAACATGCACAACACATTCACATTCATTCTGGGGCGTCTGCTTTTTTTATTAACGCCTACCAAATCCAACTTCATGGTTTTGCCAAAACTATAAACAGTAGCTTAATTTATTTTTTATTTTTTATGATCGGAGGTGGTGACATTCACAGTCAACAGAAACAGAAAAGAACAAAAAGGTGAAGCAGCGCTAAACAAGCTCTCGTGCCAAGTCCGCATGTGATGTTTCGAGGCGAATCGCCAAAGCTTGCCACAAGGGTCCGCCACCCCGCACTCAACGATAGAACACTCACAACTATGGCAATTAAGCGTTGCCCATCTGTCTGGCATCGAATTATTTCCCCATCGGTTGATTTGGGTCAGGTAGGACCCCTGGTCATGACCCAGATCCCTGAAAAACAACCTTCAAACCGCAAAGTTTTGTTTTTTTTAATCAGTGTACATGTGCTCTGTGCCAATGACGACTTTTGAGAGGTTGGACGAATGCTTGCACTGAGTGTGCCAGTGGCTTTTATTACATTACTCAACTCCCCGAGAGGCACGCAGTCTCGGACAGGCACATTTTGATCTATTCTTGTGCCATTCCAAATGACACAAATATTCAGGAATGTGCATAACAAATGTATTATTTTAACTCAAGGTTACTCAACATGTCCCAGGCACAAAAAACAAACAAAAAAAACACAAACCATACCGCAAGGTTTCAGCCACAACCAGTCAGGCAACATTTGCCATTATGGAATTTCAGGAATCCTGGACAGATGACGACGCGGCACCCGTGGCACACTTATAAGGAGCCATTTTGAGTTTGGTGCTTAAAGAGCGCATTTACAGTCATCATCCTCATGCAATTCAATTAAACAGCGCCAGGATTGTGGGCTTGTACTTTGCAGCTGGCCTCCATGGCAACAAGATTCCAAAGCAATCACTTAAGCTCCGACTTGCTTAAGAGCCACAAGTTTTTCAGATTAGTTTCAGGTCTGACGGGAAGAGTGGAAAGCGGTGCCCGTCCTCCCACGATTGTACCAGACCATTGCAAAAAAACTATTTTTTTTTTTTTTTAACGGCAGCTATTATCAGGCGTGAAGGGTCAAAGGGGCTGTAAGAGAACACCTGCCAATCATTTTGACGGCCCAAATAGGAGGAAATCAAGATACAGTTGTGTTGAAATAAAATCTGAAAATATATATCATCGTCAATGCACTTGTATTAATACTGTAAACTAAGCGTGTGTTAAGATAAGATATCCTTTATTCGTCCCACAATGGGGAAATTTACAGCCTCCAGCAGCAAGAATGTATGTAGAAAGAAGAAAGGAGAAAGAGAGAAAAAAAAAAAAACATCTTTCAATTAAATACAATATGAACACAAACGGATAAAAAGTTAGTGGACCGAATGAAAATATTCCACAGATCTAATTTAGATTTCCTCCAAGTGAGCCGTGATACTTTTTGGCCCGACAAAACCCTACGACACGGACCACGCCGGGCATGTTTTTAGACTCGGCCGGACCAGGTTACAAGGCACAAAGGTTAAAGTGGCACATAGTGAAAGGCTGACGAGCCAGCGTCAGCATTCTTACAGCATGCCATAATCTGCCATTTCACGATTGCCTAATAAAACCTAATCGCCATCAGAAAATGGATCCCCCTTTAAATCAAATTCGATTCGTTGATCCGGTTTGAAAACGACTGACAGCTCAACAGTCGTAAATGATCATTTTCTCTCCACCTCAACAACATCTCCCACGAGCGCGGATCCAGAGCAGTCTACTTATTACGCAATAAATAGGAAACCATTGATCCCAGTGTGGAAATTGGGTCACTACATCAGCTGGATCAGAACCCCGCCACCCCCCAAAAAAAAGAATTAAATAAATCAGGCCAAGTCTGAACTGTATGTAAGTATGTTCCAACTTTTTAAAAGACATTTTGTTGACACTTGGGTCCGTGTCCATCGTTAACAGAAGAGATTTGATACTGGCTTCAAATGTAGCAACAACCAAAAACGAATAGCCAACGAAGGAATACTTGAGCAGTTTTATAAGCAAATATGATTTATTTTGTTTGCTTTAAGGCAGTAGAGGAAGTCCGGAAGTCTGCAAATAAAATGTTTCACTCAGAAGTGTCAAATAAAAAAAAAGTCCAGAGCTTCTTTCTCCCCCGGTCATTTAGAAAATGCACGAGCTAGCACCTCGGAGCAATCACCCGGAGAGACAAATCAGCAAGTCCGGATGGGGCCGAGGGAGTTGACGGTTTGGCGTCAAGTCATCGGCATTTGATTGACTGATGGACGAGCTCATTAGCAACGCCTACATTTGCACAGGAGGCTGGAATTCCCGATGACTCGATCCAAATCGGATCCATTTCATGGCGGATGGACAAAATTCCCTCTGCGATTATTCTCAACTACCATTCAGGTGCCTAAATGTGCTTTCTCAGAAACAAGCCTTGCTTGCTTGTCAAGCCTTTCGGACAACAATGCCACATTCGGGCCGGCAAATTGAAACGGATCACCCATGGGGTGCTGACTCACCAGCTATTTCTCACTGTTGTCCGGCAGTGGAAAGACTACATCAAAAACAAAAGCACATGTTCCAGGATCCAAGACTTCCCACTGCAGAAACAACACAAACAAGAGCTGAACTTTGCTTTACATTTCAATTCATAAGAAATGCATGTCGTTCAAGTTAAACGTGGAAATTAAATGGTAACCAAGTCATAACTTTGTCAATCAATCCCCCTAAAAATAAATAATAACTTGAGAATTAGATGAATTCTCCTATGCAAAATACAAATTAAGGATGACTCATTTAAGATAAATATTCAAGTTAACCTTTACACAAACTTCAATCTATCCACAGGTGAACAATAACTAAGAAATGCAAATAAGATCAAATGAAACTTCTCTGTGGTTCTAATTTAACAAAATTAAATAGGCTTGCTTTGGATTTCTCCTGAGCCCAGAAAAAAACAAAAACAACAACAAAACTGGAAACTGCAGCAGGCCTGAAAATCAGTTGTGAGATGTACAGCTACAAATGCCGGGCATCATCCGCACATTACCACTGCTTTCCACGTCAACAATTGCAGCATTTAGTTCTCAAGTGCGTCACTTCAACAGCTACCATCTTGACCAAAGGCAGTTTTTACTTTGTGCTGTTTCAGCGACATGATGACAGACTTTTCATGCACTTAGAAAGGTCTCACAGGTCAAACTAAATTAAAAAAGGAGAAACAAAACTGGTTATTCGGCATGCCTCCAACTCCACTTAAGGAGGACAGAAATCGACCACGGTCGCTTCATTCAGGATGAGCCGTACAAGACAGATAATGGAAATGCTTTGGGTGAAAAAGGCAATTAAGATTTAGAGCTATTCTGACCACAAAAATACTGCATCATGGTCGGCCATCCATTTTCTGTTCACTCAGCCATCGATCTTCCGTTCCAGGGTACACCATGGACTGGTCACCAGTCAATTGCAGCCTTCACACTCCAAGTTTGTATATAATGAAAATAACGTTTTTTAACATTATTGGTTTTTGGACTGTGAAAGGAAGAAGCCATGAAGATCACATCAACTCTTGAGATTTGAACTCCATAACCTCAGGACTGTGCTGAGGTGATACCATTGACAGCTTCTAGTTAAATCGCTGTTCCTTTCAAATTGCCAAGATGACAGACAACATTTTTGGGCACTTTCGGCATCCACTTGTGAATTTAATACTTCACACGTCGACGCTTGCTACAACACACAATGTTAAGAGTGGAGCATGGTTGAAATCACTTGAGGTTATTGACAAATGATACATTTGGTCGACTATTGATCGAATTTGTCCAATTTATAAATAAGGCCGCGTGGAAGCCTGTTTACTTCAAAGCGTACACTTGGTGTTTTGTTATATACCGATTTTATTCACACTTAATTGTTCATTTTAATTAATTACACGAATAGAGAAGTACGTTTTTTTGTTTTTTTATTATTATTTTTAAAACCTCCGACTGGCTGTATTAGAGCCACACGAGTGTACGCTTAATTTGGCTCGTCGTCTACATACGAATGAGACAAGTGTACACGACAAACTTTTTTTTTGGCGAGATGAACGTTGACGTCGCTTTATTTGGCATACGTTTTATGGTTTTTAGAGCTACTCTGTTTCATAAACAGGTCGCCCTGACTTCCTGATTCTTGCGCTTACCTGGATTGCGACCAGGTATATTTCCACCCAGCAGAAGTAGGATAAAGAAAATAAAAATAATAAAATAAAATACAGAAAAAAACCACAAGTACTTACCTTGGGTATCCGAGGAAATTGTTCCCCATGTGCTGCAATATCTTCAAAAGCAGGAGTTGCGAAATTGAAAAGTGGGAGGAGACGTGAGAATATGCCGCAAACTTCCGTCCTTGTTTTCAACTCCAAACGTCGCCCTTCTTGTGACAAATAATCCCCTTTGCGGTGAAATTTGAAGCGGATTTGTTTTGAAGGCTGGGTTGCGGTAGAGGGAGAAGGGGCAGTGGCGGTAGTCCCGGATGAGGCGCTACAAACGGACACGTCTACTTTTGTTGCTTTCGGCACCTGAACTGGATCAGAGATGTTTTTTGCGAGGAGAGATGTCCAAGTCAAGTCACGCCCCTTCCTCCCGGACTCTCTGACTGAGGCGCGCTACGCACACGCACGCGCCCGCGCGCACACGCACGTACACACGTGCAGGAGTTGCACATTGCATTCACGTTTGCTATTTGTACACAACAAGTACAATATGTCAGCAAATGATTAAACGGGGATGGGGGCGGGGCGTCGTTAAATATTGACTGGCCATGGCACAGTCGCATATTTGTTGTTGGTTTTTTTTTATTTTTATTTTTTTTCAAAAGAGCAGAGCGCATGCAAAAGTGACGTCTGCAGGCTCTCGTTAGGCAAACGCCATCTGCGTTATGAGCTTGTGTTACATAAAAGCAAGCACATCAAATGTAGTCATTTTTTTTCCGCTGTTTTCGTGGTATTCTTGTATATGCATGATTTACCGGTTGTTGCGGTGTTTTAACGGTTGCTGCAGTGTTGTACAGCCCAACACAGCATGCATTCAATATTTTACTTTAACGTGTGTGTGTGTGTGTATTTCTGTTTTGATATACTTAAATAACTTATTTTTGCACTGCTTACATCTCTACTGTGGCCCTGTCCTGCACTACTGATGCTGCAATACTTGTTTGAAATGTGCTATTTAAATATATATATTTTTATTATTAGTAGTACAGTAGTAGAAGTACTAGTAGTTATTGTTGTTTTATTGTTACTATTCAGTTTTACACATTTCAGACATTTTAGTCATGCTAATTTATGCACAACAATTAAACTACCACGTAAACCTTATTATATTTATTTCTTCATTTATTCAAGTATAATTGTTCTTTGTTTTTCAGAAAAACTATGAACACTTTTAAAGTTCACCAAATGTCACTCACACACACACACACACACACACACACACACACACACACACACACACACACACATATATACATATATGTGTATACAGTATATGCTGTTTTTTGTTGTTGTTTTTTTTTTTTTCATAATTCTCCAGTGGGTGTGCTGCAGCCTTTCCCAGCCGATTTCGGGCAGCAGGCGGACTATGGCAGAATGTATTTGTACCTTATTATATTTATTTATTCATTTATTCAAGTATAATTGTTCTTTGTTTTTCAGAAAAACTATGAACACTTTTAAAGTTCACTAAATGTCACTCACACATAAATGTGTGTGTGTGTGTGTGTGTGTGTGTGTGTGTGTGTATGTGTGTGTATATATATACTGTATGTATATATGCTGGTTTATTGTTTTTTTTTTTTTTCATAATTCTCCAGCGGGTGTGCTGGAGCCTTTCCCAGCCGATTTCGGGCAGCAGGCGGGCTATGGCAGAATGTGCCGCACAGTGCTTGTGTTGGATCTCACTGTATTTACGAGTGGTGTAAATCTACTTTCAAGTAAATCAAGGAAAAGGGATACAGCATGCGATGATTTAGCATGTGTGCGGTGAGGGGGTCACAATGTATCAGCACAGTGCAGTCTTTCCCCAGGAAGTACTTGAAAGGACTCCATTGAAGAGACACAGCCATTTCCTTCCACGCATTTCCCTGAGGGACATATAACACTTCCTTTTGAAATAATTTAAAGTTTCGGAGCGTGGCGATAAGGCGTTTAAATGCCTAAAACACTATTGTGACAGAGAAATATTCTTTGAATGTCTGTATTTGGACATACAGTATGGATTTTAAAGCACATGTTATGTAAATCACAGTATAAATTTGTTATTTTTCTCACAATGGTAGGTGTCAACATTTCTTGATTTTCAAGTATAATTTCCAATAGACTCCCTACTATATGGGGATAAATAGCTGATTCCGGCGGCCCGGTGGTCCAGTAGTTAGCGTGTCGACCTCACAGTGCAGAGGTACCGGGTTCAATTCCAGCTCCAGCCTCCGATTTCCAAAATGAGTGTGACCGCGAATGGTTGTTCGTCTTTGTGTGCCCTGCGATTGGCTGGCAACCGTTTCGGGGTGTCCCCCGCCTACTGCCTGAGGACAGCTGGGATGGGCTCCGGCGCCGCCCGCAACCCTTGTGAGGATAAAGCGGTTCGGAAAACAAATGAATGAATTCCATTTCCTCCTCACCACTAGAGGGCACTTCAGAGCACAAGGTGTGTTCACAGGAGTACCCAAATTGCATAGAAGAAGTGTTACCTTGGCACCAGTGCATCTAACTGTCAAAAAGCTTCTGCTGCATTATACATTCATTCATTCATCTTCCGAACCGCCTTATCCTCACGAGGGTCGCAGTGTTGCATTATCCAAATATTTAAAAATATGTATGCAAAACTGGTTGCCAAACCTCCTCCTCACCGCTAAAGGATCCCCGGAGAATCAATTAGAATCTCAATAAAACATTGAAATAAAAACAGGTCTCTTGCATTATGTTTTTGTAATGCAGAGATCCAGCAAAAATAATAATAATAATAATTGCAACAGTAAAATAAAAACGTACTGGTGTTATAAACTTTTTCTAATCTAACTGTCTTTCTCAAATTCCAAAATAATGATAATATTCTATTTGTTGTGCTGAAACATTTCACTTAGTTGCATCTAAGGGCAAGCTGTTACGGTATATTAGATGACAGAAGTCTTTTTTGTTTTTAAAGAACAACATTTTCACTGCTTCCAGTTGCGGTCACTTTATGACAAAACAAAGCTGCCATTTGTGTGCTGCCGTGATGACTTTGTGGCTCGTTATTTCCTGACTCACGGAGAGCACACTGATGATGTGATGATGTGCTTTTTCTTCCTTTCGTGGTTCTACTGCAGAAAAATGGATGACATAAGCATCACTTCCTTGTTGGCACTTGACCGCCTTCCTCTGGTGCTGGAGTACTGCCAAAGGGGGAGACTGCCGTGAGCTGCGCTGTCTGTCTCTGCAATGCTAAGTCTTCTCATCAAGTCGTATCCGTGCAAGACTGCATGTTCTTAGTTCTTACACGTTAATGGCAGCTCATTGGCCTCTAAAAACTTACAGTAAATCCGATAATTTTTAATAAGCATTGTTAATGTATAGCAAATGCATTCCCAGACAGTCAAGTGCTTTGCCAAGACAACAGGTGGCGCTAGAACCACCACCCCAAAACCCCATCGGCCAAGTGGAACCGTAAAACCAGCCGGGGAAAGAAAAGCACATTGATGTCAAGTAGGAAATGCAGGCTTCTACTGTTCACGTATTGTTGAAATAAATCAAAATGGTTGGGGAGAAATGCAGACTTTTGGTAAGCTTCACGCAAAATAAAATTTAAAAATGAATGCAAAACTAAAGGGCAGACCGGTAGTCCAGTGGTTAGCACGTCGGCTTCACAGTGCAGAGGTACCGGGTTCGATTCCAGCTCCGGCCTCCCTGTGTGGAGTTTGCATGTTCTCCCCGGGCCTGCGTGGGTTTTCTCCGGGTGCTCCGGTTCCCTCCCACATTCCAAAAGTATGCATGGCAGGCTGATTGAACACTCCAAATTGCCCCTAGGTGTGAGTGTGAGTGCGAATGGTTGTTCGTTTCTGTGTGCCCTGCGATTGGCTGGCAACCGATTCAGGGTGTGCCCCGCCTACTGCCCGAAGAAAGCTGGGTTTGGCTCCAGCACCCCCCGCGACCCTAGTGAGGATCAAGCGGCTCGGAAGATGATGATTGCAAAACTAAATAAAACAATGACATTGCACCAATTTGCCAAAGCAAGCAACTGGCAAAATAAAATAATAATAAGAAGAAGAAAATAACAAAAAAAATGTCACAATGGCATGCAAATAAGATCAAATAGCTCTTAGAATTTATTTATTTTGAAATTCCTGTATTCATGAGACAGAACCTCAGTCTTTGAAAACCGACACCTACTGTACTGTAGTATGTGACATATACCAGTAACATAACGTGTTACATCATGTAGCACTTTTTAAAAAACTATATTGCCGCTGCTCCGCAAGCAGTAGCACAAGGTGGTGTTCATCAGAACCAAGGCTGATGCTAGTTCATGGAAGTTAAACACTGTACCTAAATAGAGGTTTGGAAACAATTTGATTCAAAATAACATACTTAAAAGTGAAGTACGGCTGAAGTGTACTTACAGTCACAAATGCACTGCACTGGTTTAAAAAATAATAATAATAAAAATGAAGCTAAAATGCAGTTTGAACATTTAATTCTGTGATTCTTTTCCAGACCACTAGAGGGAGCTCATGTAACCACTAATGGTAATAAGATAAGATATCCTTTATTTGTCCCACACTGGGGAAATTTACAGCCTCCAGCAGCAAGAATGTAGGTAGAAAGAAGACAGAAGAAAAAAAAAAACAACAAACACCGTTCAATTAAGTGCAATATAAACACAAAATGGATAAATCGCAGTGCTATTTACAATTGACAACACTTGGAAAATCACTGCTGTATAGCTACCGCAATTGCTTCTAATGGGAGGTGAATTTTCAGGTGTTTCAAGAAATCCCTTGGGTGTAGCTTGCGGTCAAAGTACACCTCTAATTGGTCCCCCGAGTACCCTGACGAACAGTCCAATGACAACGAGTCAGCACAACCTGATGGGCAACACACTCCGGCCAGTTGTGCCTTTATTACCTTATTTCAGGAACTAGCAAAGTCACCAAACACCACTCCGGCTGACCCGAAGGGTCTGCGTTATGTATTTTTAGAGATCCCATACGGCGTTGCACCCTCCTGTGAAAACCGAGACCTGCTGCGACCGTTCGTCAGCCGAAGCCCGATAACCGATGTTGAAGGGGCTCAAACAACCATCCGGACATGCTAGCTGTGTGCCCTTGTGGTTTTTATGCCGCTTAAATCGCATACACTTGGGGATGGTGTCATTTAGCCTCCGTCAGCATGCTCGCTTGGCACCGAGCTGCTGAGTGGTACCCGAAGGAGCCGAGACAACAAGGGGGAAACTGCTGATGGAGCTGTAGGGAAAGGGCGTACGTCCACCAGATGCTCAACGATCCTTACCCGCGACACCTCCAGCACATCCACAACCAAACATGACTCCAATTAAAGTAGTACCTCTACTTACGAACGTCTCTTCATTACGAAATTTTCAACTTACGTAACATCTCAGCAGGAAAATATTGCCTCTTGTTAGGAAATACATTTCAAGATACGAAAGGTAAAAATACAGTATGGCCTGCTACTTACAGCTCCGAGTTTCCTTAACGCAACACACTGATAGCTGCTCTACCATTGGCTATTACCGAGCATCATTCTGGTATCCCATTGGCTAAGAGGGACTTCTCCCGAATGTGTCGATATATGTACACATATAGATATGAAAACCACTTCTGAGAGAGAACACGGACTAAAGAGGGCAAAAAACGATGAGGATGCAGTTGAAAGTGAAATGCCCATCATTTTTATTCTTTACTCTATTCTTTGTTTTGCATTACAATATGCACAATTTATTTGCACATTTATCGTGCAATAATCCAATTGTAATGCAATGTTATGCTTTAGAAAACATCTTCATCATCTTCCGAGCCGCTTGATCCTCACTAGGGTCGCGGGGGTGCTGGAGCCTATCCCAGCTGTCTTCGGGCAGTAGGCGGGGGGGGACCCTGAATCGGTTGCCAGCCAATCGCAGGGCACACAGAAACGAACAACCATCCACGCTCACACTCACACCTAGGGACAATTTAGAGTGTTCAATCAGCCTGCCATGCATGTTTTTGGAATGTGGGAGGAAACCGGAGCACCCGGAGAAAACCCACGCAGGCCCGGGGAGAACATGCAAACCGGAAGGCCGGAGCTGGAATCGAACCCGGTACCTCTGCACTGTGAAGCCGACGTGCTAACCACTGGACTACCGGGCCGCCACGCTTTAGGAAACATGTATGTCTGAATTTGGGGGAGGGTGGAGGGGGGCTTGGAACGAATTAGGACATTTACATGGAAAACGCGTCTCTACTTACAAAATTTTCTAGTTAAGAAATTTCTTCCAGAAGCAATTAATTTCGTATGAATCTATATTCTATATCTTCAAAATGAAACAACAACAACAAAAAATCCACAAAAATTGATTAATCTGCCCTACACTTTCATATAGTTTGACTTGTACGGACAAGTAAGCGAAAAGTTGAGTTAAGAAATAAATCCACCTTTCTTTTCATTGTCTCAAACAAATGAACCGAACTCAAGAGTATATAGTTGAGCATCCAGGGTGTGACAGTGCCTGCACTGCCTCATGCCAAGTCAAATGCGCCTGAGGGGAAAGCAGTCAGACACTAATAATCGAATTGTCTGGCTTCCCTCCACCCTTCTTGACCGGTGGAACTACACCGGACGTTGGCTGTTCCAATATTATTTCCTGTTTGGGCTTTCAGACAAAAGCTAAAAATCATGGTTCAAATGGAGTTGACGCATCTGTTTTAATGCGGAGGGGTTATTCAATCTATTCAGAAGGCGAGACTTGCAGCATCGCTATCTTCCTGGAAGAGAGCAGTGAGACGGATTCACGAGAGGAATGGGTGGGAAAGGGAGTGGCTGCATTCCAGGTCGTTTCTCAATGACGTTTGGAATGCGACATGCACATTTCTGGCACAAGAATAAACATTTTAATGAAGAGAAGTAACGCATACTTTTTACTATAGTTTTAATCTGCAGTCGTCCCTCACTATATCATAGCTCACTTGTTGCGGTTTCATTGTACGGCAGATTTTTAAATCGATGAGTGAAACGATTCCCTGCTGCGAGGCAGCACAGTTTCATGTCCGGCATAGCAAAGCCTCGTGGGAGTTGAGGTTAATTTTAGTCGCCATGACAGGCATTGTAATTGAAATGGAAACAGCTTGCACTTGACCGGCACAGGCGGCCCTCCGCCTCATTTTGGATCAACGTGTTCCTTGAGTGCAACCCCACCACTTTTTTTTTTAGGCCCATTCGGGTGTTTGCACTGCAGGAGCTGTTGTCTAAATTTAATTCTTAGGCTAAGAGAAGACCCTGCTAGGCACAATATCTCTACAGGTCCAGGAAACCTTGGAGCCTTGGAGATCCATGAATTATAAATGGTTTCGGTATGTTTAAGTGGAATCTTTTGGATATTTATCTCCTGTCTAACATGCTGAGATTTTGTGCGTTATACACATGCATTATTCACGGAGAAATTAAAGAAAATGTGTCATTTGGTGCTGATGAAATGAAAATTAAAATCATTCATTCATTCATTCATCTTCCGAGCCGCTTGATCCTCACTAGGGTCGCGGGGGGTGCTGGAGACTATCCCAGCCGTCTTCGGGCAGTAGGCGGGGGACACCCTGAATCGGTTGCCAGCCAATCGCAGGGCACACATAGACGAACAACCATTCACATTCACACTCACACTCGCACTTAGGGACAATTTAGAGTGTTCAATCAGCCTGCCATGCATGTTTTTTTGGAATGTGGGAGGAAACCGGAGCACCCGGAGAAAACCCACGCAGGCCCGGGGAGAACATGCAAACTCCACACAGGGAGGCCGGAGCTGGAATCGAACCCAGTACCTCTGCACTGTGAAGCCGACGTGCTAACCACTGGACTACCGGGCCACCTAATTAAAATCATTTTTGGAAAAAAAAAATCCCTGAATTCCCCTAATGCAGACTCGCACCAAATTGCCCAAAGTTGCCCGTTTTGAGAAAATGAACAAACCAAGTGAAATAAATCCTGCATAAGTCTCCACTCTACTGAGATGTTACGTAATTCTTTTCCCAAACCACAAACTTAAAAGATAAATGTTAACTCATGAATTCCACACAGTTTTATTGAGAAAAAAACATCTCATCATTTAATATCTATGAAGGCTTATTTGTGACTAACTAACAGTTTTTTTTTTAATCTCACTCTGAACGGAGCAGTACATTTTCCTTGACTTGGAATTCTACTCAAGTGAGTCGCTTCACAATCACTAAACCAGACATTTCTCGGAAGGGGTCAATCTTCAAATAGAACTGCCGCTACGTTCTTGTCTATTAAAATAGCAATACAGGGCCAAGACATTGTGTTGAATCAGTAAAACATCAAAACAGAGCAAACATTTTTTTTAGCCATCCATATTTTGTCACTCAAAATTCTTCTGAAAGGGGCTTTTTGAAAAGTTCGAGAGAGAAGATGTGAAAAATGAAATCATCATTGAAATTCAGCGTGTGTTTTGAACCGGTTCAAAGGTCATCTGACTCGGGGGCGAGCGCGACCTGCGGGATCACGGCGTGTAGGGGGACCGAAGCACCCTTGTAACGCCACCCCTGAGCGGCCCTGTTGAAGCAGGGGCGACCTCTGAGCTCGGGGAAGTCGGGCAGGGCGAGCTCCATCTTCTGGTCGTCCGCGAGCGCGGGCGCCTCGGCGAAGCCGCCGAACGGGATGGCCACTCTGGAGATGGCAGTGCATCAGAAAAGGGGACACTTGTTCCCATTCTGCCGTTCTCACCTATTGAAGCTTTTATAGCCTGGCAGGTCTGCTGGTGGTTCCGGTTCGGACAGGCAGGAGACGAGCGTGTCAGCCAGGGCTGGTTCCCTGACAAGGGCAAGGTCCCAGGGCGAGTGGTAGGACTTGGGGATAGCCGTGCTGTTGAACTTCTCCGGTGGGATGTCTTTCAGAGGACCCTCGTAGCCTGCGGGGTTAAGTAAACACTTTTAAATGTTGCATTTTTAAGAATGTGAAGCACATTGAATTACCTTGTGAATGAAATATGTTCTGCACAGCTGCCTTGCCATGTGCGCAAGTGTTGCAAAGAGAGGGAGAGTACTATCTTTCAAAGGCAGTGCTTCGCTCAGGAAAGTGGGGGGGGGGGGGGGTGGGGGGGGGGTTACATAACGTGGGGCAGACTTTGTGTCACGTCTAAAGTGCTCACAATGAACAATCCTCCTTCCTGAGTTTATGTTTTGCCCTCAGGGGGGAAGCAGCACAGACCAAACAGACCCGTGGGGAAGTCTGCAGCATTTTAGGAAGGAGAGGATCTGAGCTCAATACACTTCATGTGGTGGCGGTGGCGGCAGAAGGGGGTCGAGGGATGGGGTAGGGGGACAGAAGGTGTGTTATCAAACAGGAAATGTTAAGTGCAGGCATCACATGTTCACGGAAGACACTCCAAGCCGATTGTGGTATAAAAAAAAAAAAAAAGAGGAGACAGTCACAGTTTAGATGAAATAAACGTGAGTGGATTTTGGGGCAAAACCATTTGTTAGATTAGGCCGTTTTGTCGCTGTGCCCTTTCCAAAGATGATTTATCCAGTTCAATCCAGTGCAGTCCTCACAATTTTCAATTGTTTCAATCTTAGTAAACTTAGTTCTTTTTTTTTTTTTAGCAACCAGACAACATTTCGAAGATATGTTCAATTTTAAAAACCGTTTGGGATATGGCTACTCTTTTTTGTGAGGCGACACTAAAAAAACTTTTTTTTTAAATGATGTGTTGAATTTACTCCATATTATTTTGTCAAGTTGTTGCACAAAATAAAATATCTGGGTCCGGATATTTTTTTTAATCATATATATATAATACATAATACACGCTGATTTATATATAGTCTACTTTATAAAAAATATCCATTTACAAAATAAAACTGAGCAAATTCAACAAAAACTTTTTGCGGTGGACATATAATAGGCAGGGGCGGCCCGGTAGTCCAGTGGTTAGCACGTCGGCTTCACAGTGCAGAGGTACCGGGTTCGATTCCAGCTCCGGCCTCCCTGTGTGGAGTTTGCATGTTCTCCCCGGGCCTGCGTGGGCTTTCTCCGGGTGCTCCGGTTTCCTCCCACAGTCCAAAAATATGCATGGCAGGCTGATTGAACACTCTAAGTTGTCCCTAGGTGTGAGTGTGAGTGCGAATGGTTGTTTGTCTCTGTGTGCCCTGCGATTGGCTGGCAACCGATTCAGGGTGTCCCCTGCCTACTGCCCGGAGACAGCTGGGATAGGCTCCAGCACTCCCCGCGACCCTAGTGAGGATCAAGCGGTTAGGAAGATGAATGAATGAATGAATGAATATAATAAGCATGCCTACCAAAGTACTGTTGTGAAAATTGTTCCAGTGACTCAATTTTGAAACTACTTTAGTTTTGTGCTAGTTTACTATTGGTAATAATGCGACAAAAATATGCTTAGAATATCACAACATTATCATTTACGACATATGACAATTTGAACTGTTGGTATAGATTTCAGCAAACATCACGGAAGTTGACATGCTTCATTTGATTTTGCAGGCCACACAAAATGATGTGGCAGGCCAGATCAGGTACCCGGGGCCTTAGGTTGAACACCTGTGGTCTGTACACGTGGTGCAAAGTTGAGAGCAGTCATCCAATTTCACTTTTGATGAAACTGACCTTGGCGGCAAAATTCTTTAGAGATACATATATACATTTGCGTCATTATGTTTGATCACTGGTGTGGCCTTACCAGGGGGGATGCTGTGCGGATCTGGCACTGTTACAGTTTCTGGTGCGTAGGCCCGGTCCGCACCCGATTTTTCCTCAGCAGAGTTGCGCTCTTCGGTGGAATTGACGTTATCAGCTCGCAAGTCTGTCTCTCTCTAGAAGAACATTAAAACAAATTTTTTCCTCACATTCTGCGGCTCAGTCATCCCTGTCAAGAATATTTATGATGATTTGCTCCAGAACTTCCTGAGGAAATGTTGACAACTTGAAACTAAATCCCTCCATTTGCCCCCGAGCAGTAAACAAAGCAGATGCAAGTGCTTCTCACTTCTAAGATAAGAGGGAGTGCAGCGCAGGGGAGGTGCGAGGACTTCCTTCCACAGAAATCCAAGCCAAAGTGGACACACACACACACGCACACTCAAAAAACTAATATGGAACACTCACAAAAAAATGCAAGTATACAATGCGTAGATATTATGGTGCAGTAAGGCGGCTCAGTGGTCCAGTGATTTCTGTGTGGAGTTGGCATGTTCTCCCTGTGGGTTTTCTCCGGGTACTCCGGTTTCCTCCCACATTCCAAAAACATGCATCGCAGGCTAATTGAACACTCTAAATTGTCCTTAAGTGTGAGTGTGAGCGCAGTCCCAAAAAGTTCCCATCAGTTCCCAAAACATGTTTGACATGTGTTTTCAATCAGAAAAACATGACTCTGTAATATTTTAATAATATGTCATGACATAATTATACAGAATCTAAAAAAAAAACTTTGGTCACTTGTGGGCAGTATAATAGACACATTTTGGTCTATTATATTGGGGGTATTTGGTCCTCACAGTCCTCAGTAAGTTGCTTTCTAAATAAAATATGCCTGCGTGTATTGTTCTATTATCTGTCGACCTGTGTTGCTTCACTGTTAGTGTTCAAAGATCTCATTGCTAAATGGGTTAGAAGACAGATGCTATTTGTTAGCTATCTAGAGTCTTTCCTAATATGTGTTTGTGTTAAACTATTGTGGGCATACGCTAAACAAAGCTACATATGTAAAAGATTTGTTTTCCGTTTAGTTTTTCAGTAAACTTCAACTGGGAGTGGCATTAAACAGCTTGAAGTCTTTTTTTTTTGGAGAAAAAAAAGGCTTAGCGTTAATGATGGCTCAGAATGTAAAAAAAAAAGTTGGGTCTTTCATAATGAAAAGGTAAAACATTAATTTTGGTGTACATGAGGTACATAGTAAGATGCAATCCATGCCTACGTTGAGATGAGAGTCGATGTCATCTTGGACATTTTCAAAAGTGTACTTTTCAGAGCGTTTCTGCCGTTTCTTGAAGAGCTGCGAGCCCCGATTGGAAGCCAGGGCCAGCTCCTCTACCATGATGTCCTGGGGAACGCTCACTTTCTTGCCAAGGTCCACCTCCACGTCTGCGCGCAAAAGCCAGTGCGGGTTAGAGCGAGCGACACGAAATTGCCTTTCGGTCTCTCAGCTGTCGGTGGCAGTCAGGGCCTCCTTGTTCCAGACAGCAGTTGTCCTCGCCTCAAATAGCATTTTTGAGTCCACAACGACAAAGCTTACAAAGGTTACACCGGGCCATAAAAGTATTCATTTACTTATATATAGACGGGTTATGGTCAGTAAACTTAATACGTTGTGACTGTGTGAATGATTACATTGGAATCCAGCAATTACCGGTACATCCGACGAGTTATATTATTTCCACTTACAATGACGATTGATGCCAATCATACTCTTGGCTTGTACCTCCCAAGAATACATGTGGAAACCTCATTGGATGATTTTTTAAAAATCCCACTTCTGACACCAAAAGTACACCGCTGCATGTTAAGAGCCATGTGTCCTCAAAGCATTCATTCATTCATTCATTCATCTTCCGAGCCGCTTGATCCTCACTAGGGTCGCGGGGGGTGCTGGAGCCTATCCCAGCTGTCTCCGGGCAGTAGGCGGGGGACACCCTGAATCGGTTGCCAGCCAATCGCAGGGCACACATAGACGAACAACCATCCACGCTCACACTCAAACCTAGGGACAATTTAGAGCGTCCAATCAGCCTGCCACACATGTTTTTGGAATGTGGGAGGAAACCACAGCACCCGGAGAAAACCCACCGGGGAGAACATCCAAACTCCACACAGGGAGGCCGGAGCTGGAATCGAACCCGGTACCTCCGCACTGTGAAGCCGACGTGCTAACCACTGGACTACCGGGCCGCCCCGTCCTCAAAGCAGAGTTGAATAAATGATTTTAACCAGAGGCGGAGCGATGGGGTGGCCGGGGATGGCCCTGGCCACCCCACATCTGGGAGAAAATTTGGTTACCTGTGACTTAACTGCCAGTATCATTCAATGCCTTGATACTCTGCCATAATTCATTTTTACCAATTATTTTCAGAACAAACCTACAGTTTATTTTAATGAGAGCTCCGAAACAATCTGTCTTTACAAAAGAACAATTGATCATGACAGTCAACTTCAATGAAAATTATCTTCCCATCATGGCAAGCAAAGAAAATGGCACTGAAAAGTCACTGTTAAGAGATTTGCATATCATGGTGCTTTTGTTTATATGATTTCCATGAATGGGACATCAATCGTGGTATGCAAAACACATTGATCTGATTGGCTGTTAGATAGCAAGTACTTAACAGTAAATAAAATAGGATTGGCTCAAAAGTTAACCCTTTCAGGGACAGAGGTCACTACAGTGGCCAGCCTGCATGAAAGTGTTACGGTCAGCAAAATGATGCTTTGTACTTTGACTTCATTTTCCTGTTTAGCCAATTTCTGGTTATGTGTGCATTTTATTTCGTGCAACCCTGACATGTGAATGATATGATAAACAATGACTTCTTAGTTACACCCGCACATTTCAGGCCACACCGTGGCTATGGCTACGTGAGATCTTGCGTTACATTGGCCACCTCGATGAAAATTTCTTTACCTTCCAGTGCTTGAATCTCCCTGCAGATTGCTGCAGCCTGAGCTTTCCTCTCCCCGGTCGTCATGGTAGAGAAAAGCGACATGGCTGCCCCTGGGAATTAGGGAGGACACATTAGTATGACCTCACCATCAAGCTGACTTAGGGCAAAGAAAAGAGCAAAGTGAGCACATCTCTTTAAATAACCCCGGGCCGTTAAACTGCAAGCACATGCTCGTCAAACAGTACGAAGCAGCCGTGTCGGGCCCGCCAATCGATAGATGTAGAGATTAGCCAAGCGAAGTGCAAAAAACTCTTCAATTGCCACATTTCGCATGGTACAGCCGGTGTCCCAACACTTTTTGTCCATACCCATTTTGGCAATGAAGGCAAGCGGTGTGAATGACAGGAAACTGTGCACAATGAAGCATTACCTGAGCAAGCGGTCCCTTACCTGCTCTAAATAACTCTGCTGGTGTGGGGGAATTCTCAGAAACTGCACAAAAAAAGGTGGACAGTGTCAGCCAAGCGGGCACGCTCACTCCACAGGGACCAGGGAAAGGGTCCGGGGGGTCTGCGGCTCAACCTCACAGAACGCCTGAATGAGTGGGTGGCTGGGTCGGTGGGTGTTAGTGTGTTGTCATTGCTATGTCGCTCATCGGTGAAAAAGGGCCTAAATTTAGAGCAGTACAGTCTATTGGTCAGCAGGGTGGGCTATGTGCTGCTGATTTAAAATCAGTCGTGCACAACTGCCAGTCCTTGTGCAATTTGTGCGTATTTTTAAAGCAGAGGTTCCCATCCATTACCATTTTCTTTTGGAAAAATCTCATGGCACGCCACTACAAATAAAGGTCACAAACGTATCAAGATCAAGTTAGTTACAAATTACTTGACGTGAAATGGCGCCTGTTTCGTTGAACACAGGTGTGCTTGGATCGGCAAATTTGAAGTTTTTCTTTTTGGGGGGATTGTTGTTTCTTTTTATTAGAACGCGGCGTTCGAATGAACATTTTGAAAAATGAATTCGCATGAGCTAGCATTGGTGGAACGAATCTTGGGAGATTTGGGACTGAAGGCATACATTTAAATTTAATTTCGGTTATTCTTTCATGGACTTATTGACTAATTGTTGAGCTGCAGGGTTTTTTTCTCATTGAAGGTGCATCATTTATTTTGATTCAGTTTAAATGTTGGAAAAACTCTATTGTTCATTTTATTTTTAACTTAACACGGCACGCTTTGCCTCATGCAACAACTATTCAATAAGTTCTTTAAAAATAGAATCAATTGTAAAAGCTGTTGTTAACTACCCGTGTATTTCAAATGACTACATTTTGAAATTGTAACATCGCAATCACGCGAAACCATGATATTTTTTCTTAGCCTAATGTTCTGAATGTGACGCCAGTTACATGAAGCTGTGCTATGAATGACAACAGGTTCTTCTGCCATCTAGCGGAAGAACATGTCAATACAAATCGCTAGCATCAATAGACATTTTTTTTGTTGCTGTACATAATTTAAATGTGATCTAATTTTCAAACCAGTTAAATTAAATTCGATTCATTTTTTGCATTGTTGCATAATAGTTGGGAAAGTCTGCTCTCAACAAAAAAGCATGGGTGCGAAAGTTGTCTTTATTTTTGGAAATATGGAGGCTAGTCATCAGCGTGCTAAATAGGAATTATCACTGCAAAAATGAACCGAAATTAAAAGCAAAAGTGAAAAAAGAAGGGGGACGCAAACGAATGGAATAAGTAAAAACAAATGCTTGCCACAGTCACGAAATCAATTACTTCAAATTCTCGATGTGATGAAAATACAATTACGGCATGCAAAGTTTCTGGAGTCTTTGCGTCTTACTGCTGCCAATTGCACCTGGGGCTATATGGAGACTTATGCAGTCCCACTGGGGACCTTTTCCCGTCAGACAGGAGCCCTGAGTGGCTCTCAGACCGCTGAGGCTGCCACTTTCTGGGCAGAGAACCGTAACCAACACGCTCACCAGTGCTAGATGCACCCCCCTGACCTGGACCCCAGCCCCTTTGGCCGCCCGCCCTCTGCGGGCACGCCCTAGCCGTCCACTGGGCCGGCGGCTCCGGGACGAGCTTCCGCTGGGCCGCCAGGTGAACACTCGAGGCCAGGTTCTGCTGGAGGTCCTGGAAGGCAAAGGCTTCATCCACCAGCCCCAGGGGGTGGCGGGAAGCCGCCTCCCAGGGCGTGAGGGCTTTCGGGGTCTTCTCCAGTCGGGTCGCCTGCCTGGACGCCCGAGCGGAGGAAGAGGGTGAGTGACGGCCTGTGGAGGGCGCTCTACCTGGAGGGGACAAAGAGTAGCTCCTGCCAGTCACCTGGGGAGGGGGAAAGACCCAGACATGTTTATTGCACTTATTTTGCGGAACACAGGAGGCGCAATGCTGCCACCTTGTGGTGAATGATTGAGGCGCAAAGAATAAAACATGAAGCATTAAAAAAAAAGGAAATCCCAAAAGTTGGACAACTGAAATTTATGATGCGTGTCCAGTAAGTGAGGTTGAAAAGTCAATGAAAACTTGGTTGAGAGGTTAGTTCATGTGCTTCAACCGCAGATTCGATTCTAAATGTGTGTTTTATATCGAACACTAAGATCGATGAAACCCAGAATGCATACAGAACAGAAAAAAAAGAAAAAAAGACAAAGGAGGATAGGAGTTTGCTTTAATGGCACTGCAGTGAATGGTACAGAAAGTGCACTGTGTCAAGAAGGAAACACACAGAGGAAAAAAAGGAGGGGAAAAGAAGAATACAACATGTAAAAGATAGCAGCCGAGGAGCAAACATAAAATAAAAATGGAAGAACATATTTTATCTATTCATGGAACAGCATTGTTTGAATGTATACTGTAGTTTATATTTTAATCTGAGTCAAAGCGGCTCACGTTGAAATTCAAGCCGGCTATCCGTGCACTTCCGTTTATTTATAACAGCCAGCATGACGCAACAGCTGACACAAAAAAATAAACCCTCTTAAAATAAATGGACTTGACCGAGGCAACTAGACGCAAGACTCAAATGCTAGTTTATTTTTCACCTTTGAGTTCTGAGTTGGACGGTGGCATTCGTATTGAATTGCAACCTGAGATTCACGACATCATCCTTACGTCACTGTCCATCGTCAACTTTTCTACTTCCGGAAAAAAATGTATCCCCTCATTTAATATTCGTTCAACTCACCTTCATTCCGAATTAACCACCACAACGGAGCTTTAACTTTTCAAATACGAACTCTTCCGATAAACATAAAATGTACACACAGACTATTGGGCAATAATTACTCGCTCTCAGCGACCGTGGGCTTCCACACCTGAGCGCAGCTTTTTTTGGCCGTAAACTTTGGTTTTGGTGCCACGCCAGTGTGGCCGCTGGTTGTAGAACCAGGCGGTGAAACTACAGGGAAACTCGGCGCTATGTTAGCAGGAAGGGCGATCGTTGTGGGTGAGTGGTAAGGAGAACTACCAGCTCCTTGATAAGGGACTTGTTGGGGCGGGTACTGGGGACTGGGCAATTGAGGGGTTTGTTGGTTATCTGGTTGCCAATAAACACCACCTGATGATTGCTGGTGAGGATCAGAAGGGGGATAAGCATTCGAGGTTGGCTGGTAGTTGCCATCGTAGGCTTGCTGGGGGTACGGCGCACTAAATGAGCCAGGTGACTGAACTGGGGCTATTTGCTCACAAGGCTGCTGGTTTTGGGGTGAACAGCTGGGCTTTGGAGCAGGCTCCTTTGCCCCTTCTCCTGCAGACCCGTATGTAAAGAGCGAGGCACTAAGTTGGTAGGGTTGATGCTTCATGACATCAACGACATCAAGTGGTTTTGGGGCAGGTCCTTGTTTGCCTTTTTTCTTGGTTTTGGACATAGGGCCACTAGAAGGAGGCTGCTTAGACGCGGCCGGCGGATAAGAGGGGGACTGGATGGGATTGAAACCCCGTGACGGCGGAGCACGTACGTTAGGGGTGTATTTCCACTCGTTTGGCAAGGAGGCAGTCGGCGACGTGGATCGACTCGCCATATGGGCCTGCACGGTCTCCGAGTCCACCACGTACTTCTCCATGCGAGACTGCCTCTTTGCAAACATGTCAGCTCCTTTCCCTCGGACGGCCGGCATCTCGTAAGCTGAACTGGCAGACGATGGGTTTAAGACGGTAGCCAAGGGGTTGATGACACGGTTTGAACCTTTCTGACCAGAGGTGAAAGCGTTACTTCTCTGTGGGCCCCGGTTTTGTTGGGTTTGCCATGGTTTGGGTGAAGGTTGAGTGTTGGCTACAGGCGTTTGCTGGGACTGCGGCGCCCAGGCAGGTGTTTCAGGTTGAGCCGGCGGCCAGGCATTTATCAGAGGCTGCGGCGCTGTCTTCAAAGGTGCTTGTTGCCAGTTTGGCTGTGTCTGTGGATGAACGGACTGGTCCCAGGACTGCAGATGTCGGGCCGGACCTTGCTCGGCCTGCCAGGCATGAGTGGGACGCTGGACCTGTTCCGGAGGCTGCTGGGCCCAAGATGGCTGGGCGGGAACCGGCGGCCATGGACTCAAACCGGCTGGAGGCTGCATCTGTGGTTGTGCTTGGGCTGTTTGGGTCCAAGATGGTTGTGCTGGAGGCCAGTTATTAATTGGAGGTTGTGCTTGAGGCTGAGCTGGAGCCCAATGTTGATCTGGTGCTTGGGTTTGCGGCCAGGCTTTTGGCTGCATTGGTTGACCCCATGCTGGCTGGGATTCAGGCTGAATCCAAGAAGCTTGTTCTTGGGATTTGGCCAGTGCCCATGTCGGTTGAGAGTCTACTTGCGGAGCTTGGCCCCAGGAGGCCTGTGATTGCTGCTGCTGCTGCAGCATCGGTTCTCGTGATCGACCCCAGGTCGGCTGCATTTGCTGGACTTGCGGCTCCGGTGAGTGCGTCCAGTTTTGTTGTGGTTGAGACTGGGGTGGATCTTGGGGTTGACACGGTCCAACGTGTGGCTGCGCTTGCTCCGTTTGACTCCAGGAGGCCTGATTTTGGGGTGTCCAGGTATCGGCAGGGGGCTGAGACTGCACTTGACTGTGAGTGGATTGGGGTGTCACCCACTGATGTTGGAGAGAGGATTGACTTGGTTGTGGCTCCCGTGGCTGCACCTGCGTCGCATAACAGGAAATTGTAGATTGCTGCTGGGCTGCTTGTGCAGAATCCCAAATTCCTCCAGCATTGGTCTCGGGCTGTGGAGAGGAGCTGACATAACAGTTTCCCTCCTGCACGGCTACTTGCGGTTGTTGGGTTTCTGGCATTGAAGGAGGCCATGTTTGTTGTTGCTCTGCGGAGGCAATGGCAGGGACTTCCAGTTGGGCTTGAGGCGGAGTTGGCCCAGAGGCATTCACATGAGAGGTTGGCTCTTGGTCACTTAAAGGGGTGGTCACTGCGGTGGGGGCGACAGCAGGTGTGGGCACACTATTTTCAGCATGCTGAGGCATGTCCTGGTTGGTTACTTCCATCTGTGGAGACCAGGGGGCAGAGCTGGGATCTATCACAGGCTTTGGGGCCACCGGTGGAGGAGTCTTGTGTTTCGACCGTGAGGACTGGAGGAAATTACAAGCCTCAGCGCCAAGGCTGAGGTAGTCTTCCTCGGGTCCTGACTCGAAACCCATCTTCTTGGTACTCATGTTGAGTAGGTTCAGCAGATCAGGATTCGGTGACATCTTTGGCGTCTCTTTAAACGTGAACATGGGCTTGGCAACATTTCTCCTCTTGGAATCCAGAAGGCCCGACCTGATCGCTGGGGTGGCAATGCGCTCATCACGGGAGGCGATCTGCTCTCCTTGGCCTTGATTAGTCCCAGTCATTGCAGGAGAGTAAGGTGTCGCCGCCATGTTCTGAACCAAAAAGGGCTTTGCGGTGCGATTGCCGAGAGAACGCTGCGCTTCGTGGCTTTGCTGCTGCACGGAACCGCGCTGAACTTGATGATACGTTTGCTGTTGCTCGTACGGCTGCTGCTGATTTTGTTGGTAATGCTCTTGTTGTTGGTACTGCCGCTGCTGGTATTGCTGGTACTGCTGCTCCTGGTATTGCTGGTACTGCTGCTGCTGGTTCACATCCATGTACGCATGGTTCTCCACGGCGGGCTGCGTATAAGCCGCTTCCACGTTCTGCGCCCCTTCCACGGGTATCCCCTTGCGCCGCAGCTCTTCGTGCTCGGCGGCAATCTCGTCCATTCGCTGGCGCCTCTGGGCGAACATGAGGGCGCCTTTGCCCTTGGTTTCGGGCAAACGCTCCATCGGACTTTGCTTCTGCTCAACGTCAAGTAGGCTTTTATCCAAGCAGATCGTCAGTACGCCTTTGCCACTGCGGGCATTCGTGAGGAAATGCGTCTCTAAATCCGACCGGTCTTGATCAGCGAGTGTGAACTCAAGAACATGAACTCCGCCCTGGGTGCTGTCGTCGTCGTCCTCCTCCTCTGTGCTGTCGTGTTGCTTGTCCTCTCCCGTGCCGTAGCTCACCAAGGTGTACTTTTTCGCTCTCTGACGGTGTTTCTTGAACATCAACAGGCCCTTGTTGTTCGGGTTGGGCTGCGCGGCACTAAGGAGAAGGGCGATCCGCTTACATTTGGACTTGGCCTCCTTCACCTGCTTCTCGGACAGACTCTCGCTGCGCCTGAACCCTGCGGGGAGACACATTGATTGACAGCTTTTCTGGTCAAGGAAAGTCAACCATTAAAAAAAAACAACAACCACAACATCAATCGATCACCTCTGAGTTTGCTTTACACAATGGACCGTCAACACAGATAAAGCACAACCAATACCAATCAAATATTGAGCTGCTTTGTCCAACACACAATCACTCCATCCTGCGCAATGCACCAGCCCTCATTTGCAAGTCATAAAGCCGCAAAGCAATTACAAGTCTTTGACCCGTGTCAAAGCCGCGGAGAACACATCGCATGATATCACCGTTCCCATAAAGCGGTTGCAAATTTACTCCGATTCACGTCTTCCAAATCTGCACCGCATCGACGACGAACTTTCAACCATTTAACAATAAGAGGACAAGTACTCGCTTGAATTTTCGACAAGACTAACCTGAAGGTGGTGAGGGCAGCGCGAGTGAGGGTCCAACTCACTCTTTTAGCACAGTTAAAGCACCCTGTCGGAGGGGAGGATCAGGTAACAGTTTTCGGGGTGCACATGTTGGTGTCTGTCAAAGGGGCTGGACTACTGGAGCCATCATTAACATGTTGTGGGTATATTTATGGCCTCCACAACGGCTCTAAAAAAATACACCTCATCAAACCTTTTCAGGGCTGTGATCTATTATATCTATTTTATTTTTTGATGCCACTCAGTCTGGATTCATATTTGGACAGTTCGTTCAAAGCAACGGGTGCCATCCGCCAGCTGCAACGGGCGACGTGCTATTTTCGGGTACGCCGGACGTCATGCTTCGGAATGCACGCATGATGTTGTCAAATAAACTTTTAGCACACACGCAGACGCACAGATACGCACACGATCCTCTCAAGAATCAACGCATTCCAAAAACTGTACTCACTGGCGTGCCTTGCTCGGTGCTTGTTGGGTTTCTCTTGATCGGAATCGGTATCCTGCTCCTCGCCGGGCGTTCCCTCATCTGACGGGATTTGGAAAGCGACACTAAAAGAGCCGGGAAGCTCACAGGGCCCTCCTCCCACGTCTCGGGATCCGGCGTTCGCCCCGGGGCCTCCCACCCCGCCGCTCAGGATGCCCCTCCCTGGTGATGCTGATGCTGCCGGCTCCTTCCCTCGCACCACTCCGTGATGGCTGAGCGGTTTTCGGTCGGAGGACGGAGGTGCCTCCTGTGTGGTATGCTCTCCCTCCGCACCGTGTGCGCTGCCCAGAGAGGTACAGCTCATGTTGTCCAAGGTCTGCTGGGAAAGGGACAGCAAAGGCGTATCACCGGGATCCCCGTGCGGTTCTTCATCAGAAATTTCCTCCTGGGACTCGGATATGTAGAGCTCTCTCAGTTTTAAAGCCTCCTCGTCGCCTCTCGATCTGGAGGGGGAAATGAGATGCTGCTATTAAATGGGGCTGAACAAATTTCATTCCATACACACATTTTCAATGGCGCTTGTTCTCATTAGGGTCGCGGATATGTTGGAGATACATCCTGAACTGGTCACATACGGATAACCAAGTTGTCATATTCACACCTATGGACAATTTAGGTCCCTAACGTCTGCAATTGGCAGGCACCCGGTTCAGGGTGTCCCCCGCCTACTGCCCGAAGACAGCTGGGATAGGTTCCAGCACGCCAGCGACCCTCGTAGAAAATGGATGGATATTTTATGATTCATAGTTTTTGGGACATTTTTGTTTGGTGGTGTGTCATGAAACGTTTCCAACACTTGTCCACCGCGCTGCCCTGTATGGAAATATAAAAGCAGATTTGACAATGATGCCTTGGCATTCCCAGGAAAGGATTTATCAAACTGTCATTCCGATCCCATTTTTAAGTTTTCTGACGGTGTTTTAGAATGAAAACGCTCAAACACAACCAAGAAAAAATTAAATCAAAGCAAATTTTGTTTGGTGTTGTCCTGCACAGATATTTGTTCTTACCTTTAATGTCATGATTCTGTTTATGACCAACATGTGGCACTGTAGGGTTTCCCCCTGCAGCTGCACACCTGTTGGTCGTTATGTAATTAGTACTATTAGTATTTCGTTTTAGTAATTAGTATTTATACTACTAATAATATAATACTAATTTATACTAAGAGTGCTAATTACATAACGACCAACTGGTGTGCAGCTGCAGGGGAAGCCCCACAGTGCCACCTGTTGGTCACAAACAGAATCATGACATTTAAGCACTGGTGGGAGTTTTGGAGAATAGGTACACATCTTTACTTTTTTCAAGAAAAAATACCAAGTCATTTTCCTCTTTTATCCTCAGATAAATTTGCTTTATTTTGATTATACTGTATATGCCTCTTTGTTTGAATTTTCTTTCTTTTTTTCCAATGCAAAATGTTGCTCTATGGCTTTGTAGCTGTTAAAAATGTTTTTGGGCTGGGTTGTTATTTGTGGCTGCCAATCGGTCTGACAAAAACCAAGCGAATTGAGGTACCTCTTGAGAAGTAGCCGGAGGCAGCCGACTGACGCGTTGATGAGGGCCTGGGCCTGACAAAGGGACAATCCCGCACACGGTTTTCCATTCAGGGACACCACCTCGTCGCCGTCTCGTACGCCGGCCTGGAAAGCATTGCCGCCTTCTTCCACCTGCAAATGACAACATGTTCAAGTCACATTACTCACCACTTCATGTGATCCTTCAAGAGTCTCTTTCCAGCAAAGAATATATGTTCATCTTCTAAAAATTAAAAATGAAATGTGCAAGTCTTAAAGTGATGCATTTGAAATGGCAGTTATCGCAATGAAGGATGTTTTTCCCTTGTAATTGCTTCCCACAGCCCGTAAAACAGCTCATTAATAGGACAACTTAAATAAGCGGAAGTGTGCCATAAATCTTACAAAGCTGGAGGGGGCTGTAAAAAATGACTTAGACAGGAAAGCGGAGTGAATTAAAAACAATGTTGCTTGGTTATATATTCACCATCTATTCTGGCTGTTGGTAACTAATAAGAACCATATATTAAAATAAAATAAAATGTATATTATTGTTGTGTGCGTGTTTTTTATTTTACACATTTTTATTGTTTGTTTAAAAATATATTATTTTCTGCCTGTGCAGTGAGGTGCCGTGTGGGGCGAGCAAAATATGCAGTAAATCCTTTTTACCACTAGATGTCGTCCTTTGTCTACAGTAACATTAAGAGGAGGCCTCGAGTTCAACAGGTCAAATTAATTCAGTACAGTTCCGTGCTATACCAACTGTTCGCTCTGCTGTCTTAACCATCACAGGCCCCACAAGAGCAAGTCGTAAAATGAGACAACCCTCTGCAAGAAATTGATTTTATGGCCAACTTTATAGAGCTGATAAAACCCTGTGTGCATCCAGGCCCTACAAGGCGTCTTGTGTGCCTTCCATTGCGACTTACCTCCAAAAAAGGAGGGGAAATCTTTATTGTTGGCCCTCTCTTCAAAAAGTCCAGCCTAAAGTATACCCAGAAACCTACTTTGAATTCATTTCTGGCTCCCGGCAGTACATGGCCACCGCATCTTTAAACAATTAAACTTTTGTATTGCAGCAAAACATTTCCCAGCAAAGCATTGGTGTTCAAAAACCAGGCCCACCGCGCTGCCTGGACTTTATTTTATTAACCATTTGCTTGCAGTCATAATTGTGATTTTGTTGATTGCCCTAGTGCTTAAAAAAATTCTCACAGTGTACTATTAGACAAGAGTCTAAGGGAGTGTTTGTGTGATAAACAATTGCCTGCCTCCATTTCCATTTACTTGGCAGTCATTTAAACTCTGTCTCTGTTGCTTTAAAACGAAAGTGACCTCATCAATTTTGTACACAGGTCAGAAGAGGGGAAAACACAAGTTCCCTTATATGGACAGAGCATTTCACAGTGGATCCATCAAGCTCCTAAGATGTAATGCTGTGTGTGCACTGTGTGCATTACGTGTTAGAATGTCGGAATTGGAGTTGAAAGTGTTGCAAAGGAGGTAACGGTCAGGAATGTACAGTGGAAGTTGATGAGAAACATGTTTTCCTTGTTTTTTTTTTCATATTGCAAAACAACCCAACACCATTTTTTTGTGCATGACTCATGAGTTAAAACTTAAGGATCCACACATGAATGTCCCTTTTTTTTGCACTGGCATCCCTGCATAACTGGCATACCTTTCACCCTGTAAGCTGACCGTTTTGGTTTGAAGTCTTTGAGAGTGACAACAGATCATCACACACTCTCCCGTCCGTAGTCTTGACCATATAAGGGGGTGCTGAGGAATCTCACGCACCCAAAACATAGCCCAAAAAGCCACTCTCCGCTACATTGCATTCCACTTTGCAGAATATGACGATGTTCTCAAATAATACGTAAAAAGGAGAGTTACCTGAGAAACCAGCAGAGGTGTATCAGTGTCCCCCACGCCTTCTTGCAGGGTGAAGCCCCAGGGTCCATCACCGTGCAAAGTGATGCAGATGTAATCCCCAGTTCCCATGCTGTGTGTGCATACAGCTCCTCATCCGGACCACAGAGCAATCGGGCAGGGAAGCAGGTTTTTTAGAAGAACACCCCCACTTGCCCCACTCCCACCATCCTGTACTGTACTCTTCTGAGCTGAGTCCGGCCCGCTAGGTGACATCATCATGGTTGAGGTTCAGGATGTAGAGAAAGGGGTGTGTGGTTATGGGAATGGCAGACACTTCTTCTGGAGATATATATATGTATGTATATATATATATATATATATATATATATATATATATATATATATATATATATATATATATATATATATATTCATTTCATACACACATTTTCGATGGTAACTTGGAAGTGAACATTGAAGTCAGCCAAAAAAAAATGTTTGTCATTGAGCTTGCAAACTTCAT